>NW_026596225.1:295130-465025 GCF_907164565.1 Psammomys obesus
GCGTTCGCGGATGGCGGGCCAGCAGGCGGGCGGCCGCGGCTCCACCCCGCCGCCGCGACGGGCGGCGTCCGGGCCTCCGGGCGGCGGTGCTGGCGGCCGGCGGTCTCGGCTCTCGGGGGCCGGGCTGCGGGAGGGCGGGGCGGGGGGACGCTTACCCCGGCGACTCCGGCCTCCTCACCAGTTGTCCGGAGAAAAAGTGCGAGACTGACGGTTGGGGCCAGGAAAATAATCCGGGGGGAGGGGGCGTGGGCGCCGCGCCAGGGTTCGCCGACGCGCACCTCGGTGGGCGCGCAGGTGTGCTCGGAGATAGCGCTCCGGCCGAACCCCGAGACCCGGCGGAGAAGGGGGCCCGGGACGCAGCCCTGCCCTGCCCCGCCAGCTGCGGGGGCGGGGTGCACACACAGCCCAGACGCGCCCGCCTCTCGGGTCCCCAGGGGCGTTATCGCGCTGTCGCCACGCTCGGTCGCACCCACCGCTTCCCTGCTCTGTCCCCGCGCAGAAACTTCTTAGCAAGTGCGCTACCTTCCATTGCACCGCACCCTCGCCCGGTCTTGCCTCTTCCATTGGCGCCGTCCAGTAAAATTACGTGAGCAGAAAATTGCAAACCCATTTCTTAAGTAATTGTAAAATGGTAGAAGATGCCTTAAATGAAAGGCAGGTGAAATTAACATACTCACTCCTGCATGCTCAGATCGCATCGTTACAGCATGTAATTAATGTTAAATGTGAATGGCATGTTTTGTCTCTCTTTGAAAATTAGTTGAAGTCTAATGTGTATTTTACACTCAAAGCACAGCTCATTTGGGAGCAGTCACGTTTAAAATGTTTAAGAGCTACACGTAGTTCACAATTCTGGTAATTAAGTGTAAATCATAGGTTTTCTCAGGGCTGGTGGCGCTAATGCCAAGTGAAAGGTGAATGTTAATAGATGAAAAAGAGGAAAAACTAGGGGCCCGAGAGATGGTTCAGGATGCTCTTACAGAGATCCTGAGTTCTGTTTCTAGCAGTTACATGATGGCTCAGAGCCATCTCTGTCTATCCTGGGATCTGATGCCCTCTTCTGGCATGCAGGCGTACGCAGATAGAACACTCATATATGTAAAATAAATACATGAATCTTAAAATAAAATCGGACATGGTGGCGCTCGTCTATAATACCAACACTCGAGGAGGCAGAGGCAGGTGAATCTCTGTAACTTCGAGTCCAGCCTGGTCTACAAAGTAGTCCAAGGCTACACAGAGAAGCTCTGTCTCATAAAACAAACAAATAAAACAACAACAACAACAAAAAAGAAACCCAAACCAACAAAATAAATCTTTAACAAGAACAATTAAAAAAATAAAAGAGGGAAAAGTAGATGCCCTTACAATTGGATTGAACCATCTCCAGAATTCTGAGTTTATTCCTGTGACTTAATGTTTTTTTCAGTTTTCACCTACAGAATCATTTCAAAGAGGGCCAAAACTTCCTAATTAACTTCTTTTTTATTAACCATGAGACTATGTCTTCATGTAAATAAAAAAGATAATATAGTTTTATCATAAGGGCAATCATGAATAAATGATTTTTTCTTTATTAACGTTATACAAAATAAATTGGGTAGAGAAAATGCTATTGGCATTTTTGATTTTTGAATTTTAATATGAGCAATGGCCACTTCTCAGTCACTTGTTTTTGTTTGATATTTAAAGTTTTTTCAACACAATATTTTTATTGCTTATTTGGGAATTTTATACAATGCACCCTATCACATTTGCTTCCCATTGCTCTCAGGTCTACTCTCCCATTCTCGTGCCCTCCCCAAAGAAAGGAGAAAAAAATACACTATGTCAGTTTGTGTTGCCCATATGCTCACTGGAGCATGGCCAAACTCTCAGTGGTTAGCTCCTTAAAGATGACTGGGTCCTTGCACACCCCCACCCTCCAGCCCCACCTCCACTCCGTGCCAGAAGCCAGATTTTTTTTCTGGGATGTTCTTACTAAAGCAGCTGTCCTACATCTCTCTGTGTGTACTAAAATTGACCAGAGGGCCTTGTGGATGCTAAGCTTGCCCTGCTACTGAGCTACACTGCCATCTCCTCCCATTAAAGCTTTTCTAACACAGAGTCTTTACCAGGTGAGATCCATGCTGATGTCAGGGAATACTTATAAGCTCCAGGAGGTTAACTCAGACATCCTTGGTCACCTTCCTACTTGCTGTTGTGTAATTTTAGCTCTATGCTTAGGAAATATTAGAGATGGATCTAGGGGTAACAGGAATGAATTTAATTTGAAGTCTGCAAACCAGCATTTATTTATTGGGAGGGTTATTATGTGTCTGCTGCTGTTTTAAGAAGCGTTATCATTTTGTATAGTTCTCATGTCCCGTAGGCATTCTAATATGCCCATTTTACAGAAAATATACCAGGATACTACGAAGATTTAGATCCTTCTGGGGATTGTGGTAATGCTGGACTCGCAGGTACCGGGTACTCTACAAGCATAAGAGGCCACAGGAGAAACTAAGAGTGTCATGTGGGACTCACTAAAGATCACTAGAGAAGCTCCTCCTTTTATTAACTGGTGGTGAAAAGGGAATAGAAGGACTCCATTCAGAGAAGATGGGAAATACTACAAGAAGAGGACCTGCCACTAACTAGGACAAAGATATGTCTCCCCTAACTGATCTTAGTGTTCTCTGGGAAGACTCCATTAAGCTGCCGAGATTTTTCCCTAGTGATGGTTGTGCTCTGAGAGGATACTGTCATGTCACCTTGCATGTTACATTACTAGAATCTGGTTTTTGAAAAACGATTTCTTTCCTCAACTATCCTTTTGAAGGTAGGTGGTGCCTTGTCTGTGCTTTAGGTCCGCAATTTCCACCTGTAGGTCAAGACTTCTTTGGGGTCTAATGACCTTTCACAGCGTATCAGATACCTGTATATCACACATTTACATCGCACTTACATTACAGTTCATAACAGTAGCAAAATTACAGTTATGAAGTAGGAACAAAATAGTTTTATGGTTGAGGTCACCACAACATGAGGAAATTTTTTTGTGGGGGGGTTGTTTCAAGACAGGGTTTCTCTCTGAGTAGTCCAGGCCATCCTTGACCTCCACTCTGTAGACCAGGATGGCCTGGAACCTAGAGTTCTGTCTGCCTCTGCCTCCTGAGTGCTGGGATCAAAGGTGTGGGCCATCACCTCTTCTTGGCACCAGGAATGATAATACAGGGTCAAAAGCATCAGGAAGGTTGAGAACCACTGTTCTAGGTTCTAGCCCAGTCCCTGGTCCACACAATCTTCAAGCTGTAATGGTCACTTACAATAGACCTGCCTTCCCTTGAGTCACCATTGTAGTGACAGTAATGGAGACTGGTGTTTCAAAACTGACTTCAGGTTCATTAGTGGACTTCACAGGAATAGAGAGAGCACCTTTTGAGTCCAGCTAATGAGAAAATCTTCCTAACTATGAAGGAGGAAATACTTGGAAAGCACATATCCAACAAAAGACATGTATCTAGAAAATAGGAAGAACTGTCAAAACCCAAGTGTGTGTGTGTGTGTGTGTGTGTGTGTGTGTGTGTGTGTGTGTAAAACAATCCAGTTAAGGAATGGACATATCACATTAATAGAACAAGCAAAAAGATCTACATGAATAGATAATTCACTAATGAGAGAATATACAGAGAGCATTTAAGTTCATGAAAGCTTGTGTGAACCCATTGTAATGGTGATCTCAGGAAGTTAGAGATGCCAGAAATGTAGAATGTCTACCAAGAAAAACAATGAACAGCCGGAGAGATGGCTGACTGTTAGGGGTGCTTGCTATGGATGCATGGGAATTGGGTGGGGGGAAATTCCTGTAACTACAGCACTGCTAGGAGACAGGAGAGTCCTGGGGCTTGCTAGCTTCTGACCTGAACAAAAAGTTGTGAGCTCTAGGTTCAGGGAGAGATCCTGCCGTAAAGAAATAACATGGAAGATGATGGCATACTCAGGGCCTTCCTCTGGCCTCCACATGTACATACATGCACATAGCTATTAAACACACACACACTGCATTGCACACACATTACCTCCCATGTACAAACAAAAGACCATGTTGGCTATAGGAACAAGATGGACCTAAGACTCAGTATTTACCCTTTGAGGATTTTTGTTTGTTTGTTTTCTTTTCTTTTCCTGTGGTCCCATTTTCTACTCTCTAACTCTATACTTTTTTTTTTTTGAACAGGAATATTTACTCTGTGCCATTTTATACTGGATTAGTGTGATCTTTATTTTACAAGGAGCTTCAGCTAAAAATTTGTCCCGAGTCTCAGAGGAGACTTTAAGTTTGGGTTTTTGACAATGTTGGAACTGATTAGACTTTGGGGAATCTTGGAAGTAAATTTAAAACATTTTGCATTAATATGGAAATAAGATTCTTGGGTGGGAACAAGAATGCAATCTGATGATTTTAATAGATAGTCTTAACCCCTCAACCCTCCCCCCCCTCCACACACACACCATGGTGAAGCCTTGGTCCCCAGCTGGAGGGAACTGTTTTAGAAGATAGTGGAATTCTTAGAAGATGGTTTAGCCAAAGGAATTGGAGGGGTTTTTTGTTTGTTTGTTTTGTTTTGTATTTTTTTAAATTATTTTAATTCACTTTACATCCTTGTTTGCAGGCCCAACCCTCTAACCACTTAGTCCCTCCATCCCTACTTGCCTTTCCTCAGGAAAGGGGAGCTCCCTTTCCTATCCACCCCAGCTCATCAAGTTGCATCAGGACTGAGCATGTCCTCTTCCCCTGTGGCCTGGCAAGGCAGTCTTGCCAGGAGAAAGTGATCAAAAGCTGGCAAGTGAGTCCATGTCCAATTCAATCCCCACTTCCCTTACTAGAGGACCCACATGAAGCCTAGGCTGCCCATCTGCTACATCTTTGTAAGGGGCCTATATCCAGTTCATACATGGTCCTTAGTTGGCTCTGTTGGTCTTCTTGTGGAACTCCTGTTACCTCCAGGTCCTTTTCTCTTTCCTCCCACTTTCCACAAGACTTCCTGCTCATCACCCAGTGTTTGGCTGTCAGTCTGGGCATGTTTTGAGGCTGCTGGATAGCGTCTCTCAGAGGACAACTGTCAGGCTCCTGTCTGCAAGTTTAGCAGAGCATTTTTTATAGTGTCAGGGGTTGGCACTCTCAGATAGGGTGGGTCTTTGGTTGGGCATTCCCCCAATCTCTGCTCTGTCTTTATCCCTGCACATCTTGTAGGCAGGTTAAGTTTTGGGCTGAAGTTTTTGTGGGTTGGTTGGTGTTCCCCTCCCTCTGCTAGGAGACTAGTTAGGTGTCCTCTTCAGTCTCTACGGCCTCTGCTACCAGGAGTCTCTGCTTGAGTCCCCTCATATCCTCCCAGGAGCTTGTCACAGAGATGCCTCCACCCTCAGTTTCTCTTTTCTCTACAATCCTTCTGTCCTCTTGCCCTTACTCTCCCCTCTCCACTCTCTTAACTCTCTGTGCCCTGTCTCCTACCTTGTACCTTCTCTTCAGCACTACCTCTGTCTATTCTATTTTCCCTCCTTCTGAGTGAGGTTTATGCATTCTCCCTTGGGTTCTCTATGTTACTTATCTTTGAGTCTGGGCCTTGTAGTATGCTTATCCTGTACTATATGGCTAAAATCCACCTATAAGTGAGTATATACCATGCATTTTTTTTTCTGTTTCTGGGATACCTCACTCAGGATGATTTTTTCTAGTTCCATCCATTTGCCTGCAAATTCATGATTTCTTTGTTTTTAATTGCTGAGTAGTATTCCATTGTGTAAATGTGCCACACTTTCTTTATCAATTCTTCAGTTGAGGGGCATCTAGAGAGGAATCAACAGAGGAATATCGAATGGCAGAGAAACACTTAAAGAAATGCTCAATTTCCTTAGTCATCAAGGAAATGCAAATCAAAATGACTCTGAGATTCCATCTCATACAAGTCAGAATGACTAAGATCAAAATCTCGGGCAACAGCACATGCTGGTGAGGATGTGAAGAAAGGGGAACACTCTTCCATTGCTGGTGGAAGTGTAACCTTGTACAACCACTTTGGAAATAAATCTGGCACTTTCTCAGAAAACCGGGAATAGCTTTATCTCAAGACCCAGCTTTCCTGGGTATATACCCAAAAGATGCTCTACCATACAACAGGACATTTGCTCAACTATGTTCATAGCAGCTTTATTCACAATAGCCAGAATCTGGAAACAAACTAGATGTCCCCTCAACTGAAGAATGGAATTGGCTCATCTGACTATAGATCTAAGCTGGGTGTGATGGCCCACACCTGTAATCCCAGCATTCAGGGATGCAGAGGCAGGCAGATCTCTGTGAGTTCAAGGCCAGCCTCATCTACAAAGTGAGTCCTGGACAGCTGAGGATACATAGACACCTGTCTCAAAAAAAAAATCAATCAATCAATCAATCAATCAATCAATCAATCAAAGAGCATAGATCTTTGGGGAGCTATCATCTTGCTCTTGCTCCTTTCTATATCCCCCCTCTTTTGCTTCCTGATTGATACAGCCGAGCAGCTTTTCTTTGCTATCTTCCCTCCATGATATTTCTGACTTGCTGCAGTCCTTAAAGCAATGAAGCCAGCAGGCCATGAACTCTGATAATTCACAAACTGAGCTAAAATAAATCTTCCCTCACTCAAGTTGTTTCTCAGGTAATTTGTCACTATAACATAATAAACCTTGCTTTATCTTACTACATTAGTCCTAGCTCAGTCAATTCACTCTTCTCACACAACCACAGCAGGTTAAATGCCATCAGCAATGAATGGAGGTATCATTAAGGAAGAGGAGAATTAGCTGATGTGTTTATTCTCATGGAGTCTCATCTGTGTAAATTATCTTTCTCTCCTGGTCTCTTGGGCCCTCTGGGAAATGTAAGTTCCACCAGTTAGCACAGGAGACTTTGGGATCAGGAAGAGTCTCGGATGGACAAGAGTGCTCCCTGAGATCTTCCCAGGAGCTACTGATACTTGCTTAATGTTGATCTCTTACCCGAATTGTAAGCTCCATGAGATTAAAAAATGTTTATTCACTTGTTCATTCACTCAACAGATACTTTGCATGGCTGCTTCTGGCTAGACAGAGTTCTAGGAGCTAAGCATACGCATATGAGACTGAGTGCATGCAACCAATAGGTGTGAAACCTCTGAGACCGAAGCCAGGAGACCTATTTGGTGTTGGTTATAGAAATTCACATAGAACAATATGTTTAAATATTTGGTCCTTAGCTGGTGCCTCGCTGGTGGACATTGGCTCCTAGGGGTGGTCCTTGAGGGTTATATCCAGCCCTAATTCTGTTTCAAGTACTGTTCCCTGGTCATTGAGTTGTACAAATGTCCTATCACATGCTCCCACTGCCTTGAACCCTGGCTTTCTCTGCCATGGTGGATTGTGCTCTCTCAAATCAGGAAATTCTTCCCCCTCTAAATTGCTTCTGCCAGTCACAATAATGAGAAAACTAAATAAGCACTGTGGCTCTGGGATATTAATTTGCTCAAGATCCCTAATTAGTGATTGTTCCTGTTTAGGTAGAAACTAAAAGACCTCCAGAACTCCAGTGGATCACACTGACACAAACATCTTAGTCTCACTGAGGTGCATTTCTTATATAAATGAGTAAGGAAGCAACTCAATGATATTCTGATAGCAGTCAGAATAATATAGATTTGTTAGTAATTTGGTTGCAAGTAATTGTTAGTATTATGAAATATAGAGAATGTAGATAGGTTTATTTAAAATTGATTACATCAGTGCCAAGGATAGAATTAAAAAAAAAAAAAACACAGACATGAGTATGTCAGCTGAAGACAAATGAAGCAAAGAAATTCAACAGGGAAAAGGGTCAACATTGAAGGAGTAAAAGATTAGAAGAAGGTAACAGGTCACAGATTCAAGGACCAGGCAGCAGGCATAATCAGAAGGTGGAAAAGGCAAACACTAAGAAAGAGAAACAGATGTGGGTAGGGTCTCCTGGTCCTCAGTAAGGAAGGATAAAATGTCTGCTAAGATTGAGTGTGATAGAATTATTAAACACGGAGCTCCAGAAAAATGATGAAGGCTGCCCTGGGAGAGGAAGCTGATTGGGAAGAGAAGTTGCTACGGGAGAACTGCTGGCTTCTAGGGATTTATAGGGAGAACTCTCCAAATTGTCCCCTGATTACCTGACAGGAACTAAAGAGCCTGCTAGTAGGAATGTAGTTGCTTTATGCAGCTAAGGCAGAAAGGGCTGAAAAACTGTTCATGGTTGAGGCTAGACTGAGAAGGGTTGAGTAAAGCAGGTGATAGATGAAAAAATAAAGAACCTGGAAATAAAGGGATAGCCAGAGCCTGAGCTATAAAAGTAGAAAATTTTAGAGGACATTCTGAATGAATAATTACAATATTCAATATTTTAATTAAATGGGTCAGCTAATTGAACTGGGTGCTCGCTGGCCACCAAGAAATAATGTAATAGCTGGAATCATATGATGAAAGGGTCTAAGTTTTGCATAAAAGGAAGAGAATTATCAATGTTTAATATGTCAATATTGACTATGAGGTCTTTTGCTCCTGGTTATTGTTTCCATATCTCTCTAGACCAATCTACTCACTTATCTTTTTGTTGTCATGGTCAAAATTGGTGCATTCTATTAAATTTTTGAACGTCAAGGCTGAGAGATGGCTCAGTAGTTAAGCTGAGTTGTTAACAGTTAACTGGCTGTTCTACTGGAGGACCCAGGTTCAGTTCCTAGCACCCACCTGGCAGCTTACAGCTGACAGTTACAACTGTCTTGTAACTCTAGTTCCAGGGACCAACACACTCACATGGACATACATGCAGGCAAAACACCAATGCACATAGAATAAAAAAATAAATCTTTAAAAACTGTGTATGGGTGTTTTGCCTGTATCTGTGTACTACTTGCATGCCTAGCACTGGCAGAGGCTCTCAGTAGGGTTGGGCTCCTCAGGAACTGGAGTTACAGACTGTGAGCCACCATGTGGATGCTGGGACTTGAGCCCTGGCCCTGGGAAAGGGCAGCTAGTTCTTTTACTGCTGAAACATAAACCCAGCCTCTCTTCTTTCTGTCTTAACTACTATAATATGCTCAGGCATTTTCCTAGTTTTAAAAAGTATCTATTGACTGCATAATGAAGCCAGATATTCTTTTAGGTGTGGATGGCTTGTCAACGAGTAAAACAAAATACAAGGCCTCAAGGAACTTACATGTAAGTGCAGAAATCAGACAGCAAGGTAATGATAATGCAGGGTAGACTGAACATTCACACCCCTCCTGCACATCAGAAACAAAGACAGGCATGTTTATATCTTTCCACAATGCCAGAATTTCTTAAATATCAACAAATCTACAAGCTGCATTGCTTTTATTGGTGGCAATTTGCGAAGTATTCTTGATAGCTGGCTACTGGCCATTGGATTGTTAGAATAGTTCAGTGGCCTTATTGGGGGAGGAGGCAGAGAGCTGACAGAGGCGCAGAGAGTCACTGCAGTATTTAGAAATTAATGAAGCCCGTTGGGGAGCTGCTGAGCTGCAGAGGCTGCAGGATCATAGGCTTGAGCCTAGCTGCTAGGTTGAGATGAGTTAGAGGCAAGGAACAGAGCCGTGGAAGTTAAAGAGAGAGGCAAGGAACAAAGGGACCACAGGCTGAGCATGAATGGAATGATGATAAGCAAAGCAGATAATGTCAGCAGTGGGGGACAGGGGCGGAAAAACTGGAAACTGGTTAGGAAAGGGAATGCTTATAAGGGACCTGCTGGCTGCTTCTGAGGCCAAACAGAGGTTAGATGCTAGATATTATACAGACAATACCTACAGACACTGACATTTTAATGGTGTTAAGGGATAGTGCTTTGGGGGGAGGTGATTAAGTCAGAGGGACTCATGGATAGGATTAGTGCCCTTATAAAAGAGACAAAAAAAAAAAAAAAAAAAAAAAAAAAAAGAGAGACCAAAAAAAAAAGAGACCCATGCGCCTTCTGCCATGTGAGATCATAGCTCTCTGTGAAGAAACACACATCCCTCATCAGGCCAAGCAAATCTACCTGTGCCTTGACCTTGGCCTTCTCAGCCAGCATAACTGTGAGACATTCATTTCCACTGCTTATAAACCATCCAGCTGATGTTTTGCCTTGACCATCTGATTAGAGTAAGATACAGAGTTTATTTCATATAAAATGATGGTTTAGTATGTATCTGCTCATTCAAACCTCAACACTCTCCTGAGGCTAGACCTCCCCACCAGGAATCAACAAGCTTGGAACTAAAAACCTACACTCAAGTCTCACCTTAGGTCTCTGGTTCTCAACTATCCTAATGCTGCAACTGTTTAGTATAGCTCCTCATATTGTGGTGACCTCTGTAGTTGGTCTTAGCCACTTTGTGGGTTCTTCTTTTTCCAATCCTTTATTCACCCCCATCCCCCAGTTTAACCCCTAGCACTAGATAGGAGAGAAAGAAGGATAGAGGGGGAGAGAGAGAAATGTCCCTGAATCTAATTTCTTTCCTTTTGTTTCTTCTTTGAGCAAGAGCACTAATAAAGTGCAACCAACCATGCCTTTCGGGGCACTACATTTATGTGCCCTCTGAAAAATTCCCAGAATACCGAACGTCACACAATCACAGAGACTACCTGCGGCTGGCAAAACCATGCCTCTGCTAGAGCACGAGGCAAATCATAGTCAGCTGCTGCAGTCAATCCAAAGCAGCCCCACATCCACAACCTGGGATTGAGATGAAAACACATTCTTGTAATATTTGTGTTTTTAAAAGAAATCACAACTCAAAAATTGTCACTACAGACCCCCAAACATAGAATTCCTCTGTTAAAATTACTACTTCATAGCTGTGGTTTTGCTGCTGTTATGAGTCGTAATGTAAGTATCTGCTATGCAGGACATCTGATATGTGACTGCAAAGGAGTTAAACTCACAAGTTGAGAACCACTGCCTTACCTGCATCAGGCCACCGTTTCTTTATCTTAAAATAGAAGTAGCAGCACCCATTTTATAGTCACTGAAATAATCAAATGAGGTAATTGTGGTACTCTGAATAAGAATGACTCCCATAGGCTTTTCACTACTGTCAAAGATACAAGACTAAATCAACTTAAGATATGCCCTATTTTGGGATTACAGTTTGAAGGGTCTCAGTCTGTGGGTTCTTGGCTCTGTTGTTTGTGCATCATGATGCAGCAGAAAGCATCCGCAAGAGCAGAACTCTTTGTTTTATGGTCCTTCAAAAGCAAGAGAAAGACACAAAGAGCCCCAGGACAGGACATAGCCTTCAAAGACATGCTTCCAAATGTCCACCTCTTCTGAGCAGGCCCTGCCTCTTAGCGTCTCATTTAGTACAGATTTACCAGTGTATTAACCCACTGGTGGAATTAACATACCTCATAACCTGTACGGCAACCCGGCTGAGGACTAGGCCTTCAACACATAAGGAGTGGTGCTTCATCTTTAAACTACAACAACAGAGTATGCTTTTATAGTCTTATAGCCATTATAAAGATTTGGAAACATAACATCCCTAACAATCAGTATTGGTCTGTATGCCAAGTTGCTGAGGTTTAAGCCCCTAAAGTAATTATTCCCCAGAACTGTTTAAAAACAACTGTGTTAATGCCGTAAGTCACTGTAATTTGTGCTCTCCTCAAACTCCATCAAGGGAGGATGTGGCAGCTACTGTATCATCTAGCAGGGGAATGTTTGAGCTCTGCAATTCTTAAGAGAATGAACCTTGACCACTCTGTGGAGAAAAAGACCAACTTGGAGAGGAATTTGGCCATCACTAGAAACAAAACAAAACAAAACAAAACAAAACAAAACAAAACAAAACAAAACCTTTGGATAGACTTAATAAAGATAGGGTATAGGGCAGAAAGTTGTAAAATCCTGCCAGAGGTTTCCTCTTTTAAACTATACAACTGGGTGGGAATTTGTGACTGCCTCAAAGTAAAATGTTTAATTAAAAAGCTAAGGTTAAGAGTTAACAAGAGATAATTAAGAGTTAATTTATCCAGTCTCAGGATAGCTTCCTGAACCAGCAACACTTGCTTCTTCTCATTGATGAGAAATTACTTAACAAATTATATGCAATTTGTTACACATAATAACAAGGTAAAGAGGCACTTCTGAATACTTTAAATAATTTGGCCATGGGCTGGAGAGATGGCTCAAAGATTAAGAGCACTGGCTGCTCTTCCCGAGGTCCTGAGTTCAATTCCCAGCACCCACATGGTGGCTCACAACCATCTATAATGAGATCTGGTGCTCTGTTCTGTCATGCACGTGTACATGTAGATAAAGCTCTCATATACATAAATAAATAAATATATTAAAAATAATTTGGTTATATGTTACATTTACCCCTTGGATTGTGAGAGAGTCTTTGGAGCTTAGTCTGAGAATAATTATAAGTGTTAATATATTATTTTTCTAACTTTACTAATGTAAAGATTCAGCAAATTAAAAAAAATCATAGGTTGATACATCTTCGTAGGTTCTACCATTAATATTTAACTATACCTTCCAGGTTTAGCTTTTTAAACATTTTATTTTAAGGTAAGTATAGCTTCCCACTCAGTTGTGCAGTTTAAAAGAGAAAACCTCTGGCTATGAGGTGGTGACACCTGCCTTTAATCCCAGCACCTGGAGGCAGAGGTAAGCAGATCTGTGAGTTCGAGGCCAGCCTTATCTACAAAGTGAGTTCCAGGACAGCCTGGGTTACATAGGGCAAACCTATCTGGAAAAGCCAGAAAGAGAGAGAGAGAGAGAGACAGAGACAGAGACAGAGACAGAGACAGAGACAAAGACAGAGAACCTTGGGTTTTCCCCACCTGTGCCCCAGTTCTCCAAATAGTGATCCTGAGACTTTATTATTTATGAATAAATGCCCAGGCCATAAGCTTTGGCTCATTTCCCGACTAGCTCATAACTTACATTATAAATTTATTCTATTTGGTGGGTGCTGCATGGCTGGTTACCTCTTCTCAGTGCCATACATCCATCTTCCTCAGTCTCGGTTGAATCTCTTGCCTCTGACTATCTTTCTCCCGGAACTCCCACCTCTTGTTTCCTGCCCCAGCTAATTGGCCGTCAGCTACTTACTGACAGATGATGCTCTCACACAGTAGGCAAGAGGTTCTCTCTACATTGAGAGATATGCTAGCTACATAGACAGACCGACAGAGACGGGGGGTGGTGGTGCGTGTGTGTGTGTGGGGGGGGGGGGACAGGGAGAAACCTTTGTATTTATTTCCAGGTCTCTGTCATTGTCAGCAAAGTTATAGGACAGCTTCATGCTCATGCATTGCCTGTCATTGGTCCAGTGAAATTGCAGGGCATCTGTTTCCACAGGAACTCCTTGATTACTGATTTACAGCCACCTCTGCTTTTTGCATACTCACCCCCTTTCTTTAAAACCCCGGCAGCCATGAATCTATTCTGAATTTTCAGAATAGATTGTTTTTGTGTTTTTAAAAAAATGTTGCATAAATGAAATTTCTTTGAAATTGGCTTTCTTTCAGCATAACTGAAATTCATCCAGGTTGTATGTGTTGTTTTCCTTTTCTTTGTTCAGTAATATTTCATGGTAGCCGTGTACAACTCCAAGCTGACAGTCCACTTAGCCATTCACTATTCACAAGGAACATTTAGATTAAATTACTACCAACTTTTATGTTTAGTTTTGGGAAGAGAACAAATTCTTATTGCCGTGGAATAAATGCTGTGCCATATGGAACTATAAGTTTAGTCTCTCACCTACCTTTTTTTTTTTTTTTTTTTTTTTGAGACAAGCTTTTTTGCTGTCATTCAGGCTGGCCTGGAACTCAGTATGTAGTCCCAGGCTGTCCTTGAACTCATGGGAGCTCTTCTGCTGCAGCAGCTAGGATTTCAGATGTGAGTTACTATGCCCAGGTTGAGGGCTCTTTGCCTTTTAAAGGCATTGTTCTTGAAGGAAGGTAGGAGAATCAAAGCTTACGTAGCATTTTGAGCTAAGGCAGAAAATGTACCTTAGCTCATTAAAGGTTGAGCTTTAATGCAACTAAAGGTCATGTTATCAGGTTGATAAAGCTTCTAAGATAGCAAACTTGTCTCCAGAAAGCCGCATTTGTCAATATCTGGACCAGAATCAGGTCCTCAATTTCTTCCTCCTATGAAAAGGTCTGTGCTTGGTGTAAGGTGCTCAGCGAAAGCCTGCCCACATGTCATCCACTGTCTACTCTGACTACAGACTCAAACTAGCCCCAGAGGCCAGCTTTTCTATTACTCTTCTGTCTACAGTCTCTCTGAAGAACAGTCTTTAAATATGTTAGAAGTATCTTGGGGTGGCCTACCTTGAGCTCCCTCATGGTACTAATGGACTCTCTAGCCTTTATTGTTTTCTCAGGTCCCTATATTGATAAAGGTTTTACAATTAGCACTTACCACATGAGTATGCTAAGCTAGTGTTATATTTTAAGAGGCACAGCCATGCTAGGTTGATCTGGCTGGTCTCCTGGGCAGCTCAGCTCGCCCAGGAGTGATGCCAACAGCAAGTTAGATGCTCAGAGTACTCCCCAGTGCAGGCACATTTACTTAAACACATCAAATTGTCAGTTGACGTTATGCCACCTATTTGGTGTCAGTTTCCTTCCAATTAATATTGACTAGCATCGGTTCACTTAGCTCATTAATATATTTATTTCCCGAGATCAAACACTCTTGATTGGCCACCCTAAGACTGAGTTAATCCCGACATTTTGCCTCTTTTGGCAAGTGCTTTGCCTTTGAGCCACACTCCTTAATGATGGTTTTTTTTTTTTTTTTTTTTTTACATTTTTATACATTTAATAGGATATCAGAAAAAAGAACAGGATAGGCATAAACCAAAGAGAAAAAAAAAATCTGATTAAAGTGTCATTGCCATTTGTTGTCGTTGTTGTTTACAGGACGGAGTCAGGAAATAGAACAAACTAAAATGACATTAGGGAAACATTCCAAAATCACCCCAACATAGTTAAGTTACATAATGTTAGGATTCAAATGACAAATTAACTACTCACCACTTAATCTACAAGTGAAAAGGAGGTTCCAAAGTTTGTTCTATTTAGTATGACAACTTTTACATGAAATATATAGCAATTTGTTTTCAGAAAGCGATACGGCAACTTTTAGGCATTTCTTTTATGCAGTGACTAGAAAATTTTGATACAACTAGGCAGCTCTGCTTGGTTTTTTAAGACCTGCCAAGTGCATGATTGTTAGATATTACCAACTAAGATTCTTATCTCATGGAGCCTTTCAATTAGCCAAGAATAATAATCACTGTCTTTTTTTTTTTTTTTCCTTGCTGACTGGCCCAGTACTCAACTACGTAGCCCAAGCTAATGTTGAATTCAGGGCAACTGGTTTGCCTCCACCTCCCAAGTGCTGGGATTACAGGCATGAATCTTGCCCACTCAGTTAACTGCTATGTTCATAAAAGGAAAGCTTGAAATTTAAACTGCTGATAAAACATAATAACTGTGATGGAAAAATATTAAACTAGCTATTTTCTGGCCTGGCTTTAACTAGATGGCAGGTTTTAACTAGATGGTAACAAGCCATCGCTGGAGTTCATTATTTATTTATTTCAAATTAGCTTTTTTCAGGCAGAGTCTTATGTATCCCAGACTGGGCTTAGAGTTCAGTGTTTAATAGCACATCTTCTCAGCTTCAGTTTACACTGGTATTTTTGAGTATTAGGTACCTTTTTGGTTTTTAGGTTTTAAAGATGATGGTAATGTTTTGTTACAGTTGTTGACTCTGATACATTTTTCTAGAAGTCTCCTAAATTAAAGTCTCCTAAATTTCATACGAGTTAAATTTTATGTGTATCTAATGATAACAAATGCTGACGTGGATGTAGGGAAAGGGGAACCCTTGTATACTACTGATGGAGCCATAGACAAGGACAGCCGCTTTGGAAATCAGTCTGGAGAGTCCTCAAAAACAAACAAACAAAACAAAAACCTAGGAATATGACCCAGTCACACCACTCCGGCCTTATATCTTAAGCATGATGGTTTGAATAGAAATGGTCTCCATTGGCTCTCATATTTGAATGCCTGGCTGTTTGGGAGTGGCACTACTTGAGAGGGATTAGGAGGCGTGGCCTTCTTGGAGTAGGTTTGGCCTTGGAGAGAGTGTGTCACTGGGAGTGACCTTTAGGTGTTCAAAAGCTCAAACCAGGCCCAGTGCTTGGCTCTTCCTGATGCCTGCGGATCTGGATGTAAATCTCAGCTACTCCTGCCTGTATGCCACCATGCTCCCCATCATGATGATGGACTAAACCTCTGGAACTGTAAGCCAGCCCCAATTAAGTGGTTTCTTTCATAAAGGGTGCATGGTCGTGGTATTTGTTCACAGCAATAGAACACTGGCAAAGACAATAAAGAATCTATATATCCCGCCTACAGGGACACTTGCTCGCCCGTGTTCATTGCCAAACCGTACACAATAGCTAGAAAGTGGAGTCAGCCTAGATGTACACCTACTAATGAGTGGATAATGAAAATGTGGTGCATGAACAGAATGTAATTTTATTCAGCTACTAAGGAAAGTGAAATTAAAAAATTTTGGTTAAATGGGTGAAAGTGGAAATATTGTACCGAGCAAGGTAAACTCAATCCACTAGTTCTGTGTGTTTAATTTAGAGTACCTCAGGAAGCCAGGAAACTAGAAAAGGGCCAGTAGGGTGGGGAGTTCCCATAAAGGAGGAGGGATGACAGAACATTTTTTAAAACGAAGGGGAAATGTTGCTTGTGGAACAGTTCCAAGAGAGAGATAGGGGGACGGAGGAAGGAGCAGGGCAGGGGAGTGTTAATCAGAATGAAGGGAGGGGGTATTTAAAACAAACAAGCGAACGAACACTAAGAAAGAAAGCAATTGAAAAGATAAAATAGTGTGAAGACAGATGCCTTGCCGGTTTTAGAAGAGCCTCGTGTTCGAACACCCTACCACACTGAACTACAGCACAGAAGGAGAGTTTAAAATCGCTACGTACCTGACTCATTGTACCCACAGTGTCACTACCTGATGACTTACGGTCATTATTTTCAAACACCGGGCTGAGTCCTCTCTTGCCTTCTAGTTCTTCCACCACCGGTAGAGTTTCCTTTGCACTGGGGAGCCAGTTAGCCCAAGGGCCCTTCTTGCTGCATAAATGCAGGACTTTCTCTGTGGTTATTTCTTAAAAGATACCGAATACCTGTCTTTTTTTCCCTTCTGCCTATTAAATAACTATTTCAGTTAAGTTAAAAACAAAACAAAAGACACCACCACCACCAATTTTACAGTGACATTTCCTTTCGATTCAGCGTTGGGTAAGTTTAATCAGAAAGCACCTGCGGAGCAAATAACAGAACCTAACCATTAACTAGGTCATTATGTTTTGAATTTCCTTAATCAGGAACTTCCACTACAGGGTACATTCCAGACGCTGCCTATGTTAACAGTAACACAGGTTTCCTCTTGGCTGGCTTCGCTGTTGGAAGCCAAATACGCACACGTGTGTTCATTTTCAGGCCTTGACTTCGTCCCTGAGGAATTTGACCCCACCTCCTGTCCAGAATGGAAAAACAACGCCCCCATTCCCGCCCTCGGCTTCTTCCCGCTTAGGTCCTCTCCAGTTACAGAAGTTTGGATTTTTTTTTCCTAGAGAGACGAAAGTCCGGCACAGAGAAGTTACAGCAGCCGTTCATATGTTCTTCTGGGACACCGGTGAGGAAATCATGGTTTGTAACTTAGTCTCCAGGGTGAAGCAGAGGAATGAATTCCTAAAAACTTTGCAGAGCTTGGCACGAGGTTTGATTGACAGAAACTGATTGAGCAAGAGCAAGAGGGCGGAGCTGCGGGCCTCGGGGCCGGGTAGAGACAAAGGGGCTTCAGCGGTCACCCCGAGACGGAGGACCGTCGTCGGGGACCAGCTGCTGCGCGCTAGGGGTGCATTAGGTGGAGTCTCTTTCTCCTTTGCAGACAGGGCTGGGGATCGGGCGAAGCGGGCTTGGCAGAAGGCAGGGCGTGAGGGGTGCCGAAGAGGGGCGCGGGTCCGGGTGGGGGCAGCGGGTGTCACGTGGTCGTCGCCGTCGCCTCTGGGCTGGGGCTGTTCTTCCGGGTTGGAGGCGCAGCGCCGCGGGCCGGGCCGGGTCTGCCAGCGCGGCGTGGCGTTTGCTCGCGGCGCGGGGTCGCCTGCTGCCCCGTGCCGGCCCAGGTGAGTCAGCCGGCCCTGCGGGCTGGGGGCTGCTGGAAGAGCGGCAGCCGAGCTCGGGCCCCTGGTCCCCCTGCCGCGGGGGCCCGTTAGGGTGCAGAGGGGGCGGGGTCCGCAGTGTCTAGCAAATGGGGTGCCGAGGCTCCTGCAGGAGACAGGCGGAGAAGGAATACGGTGGGTGCCCGGAGGTGGGGGCGCATTTGTGTGTGTGTTCGATTGGGGTGACGTGGAAGGGAGTGGATGTGGGAACGGGGTCCGAGGAGCGAGGTGACAGCTGTGCAGGTGCGGGTCTTGGACCCTGGGGTGGGGGTTGGGGCAAGGACGGCAAAAGTTGCGCTGTCGTCGTTTTGGCCTTAAGCGGGATCGGAAAAGAGGTCATGGAGGACTTTGAAGTGCGGTGTGCCTAGGAGGGGAGCGGGCCGCTTCTAAGTTGCACTTGGACACTTCAGAGTGTTCAGGCAGGGTGCTCAGTTGGGTGAAAAGGAAAAGATGGGCGTGTAGGTCGGGGCTGACGGGTAAGGGGTGCCACGTTCACTTCTCTAAGGACTGGGAGAAGGGTTTGGATTGGTGGGGCAGGAGGGTGGGGTGGGGATGTAGGCCTGGGCAGAGCTGGTTCAAACCTGAGAGGCACAGTGACTGCTGTGCAGCCAGAGCCAATGGGCTTCCACAGGAGGTTATAAATAGTGGTCTGGTTGCACGTGCCAGTGGGTGGCAGTTTAGTTGCTGAGGGAGGGGCAGCACCTGTGGCAGGGCCACGGCACCAGTGGCTCCGGGGGAGGTCATGCTGCCTGCAGGATAGGGTATTGTGTCCTTGTTGGTATGCTTAGCCTTTGAGAGCGTAACTGTGTTTACGCCCGCTGGTGCCCTTATTCGACCTGTGGCGGTGCGCGGTCCTCAGGGAACTTTGTCTGGAGGGATGGGGCTTCCTTGCCCACTGCACCCTCTTTTTTGGGCAAATGTTGGCTATTTTTCCTTTCTTATTTTATTATGCTCATTATATTTTTCTGTTTGGAGACGAAGAAGATCTCGGTCTTTGACCTTGACTGGCCTGAAACTCTATGCGTAGCACGGGTGGCTTTGAACTTGTGTTCCTCTTGCCGTAACTTGTGCAATGCTGGCATCTGTAACTGTTTTCTTTCTTTCTTTTTTTTTTTTTTGTTTATGGAAGGGGCAGTTTAGAATTATTCTAGTATCAGCAAACAGCTTATCTGCTGATAGGATCAGTTTTCCACAAGGCTACACAGAAATTTTGTTTTCAAAGAAAAAGTTCTGAAACTGTTTCAGAAATTCATTGCTGAATGGCATCAGGCTACCCAGCCCTAGTCATTTAAACATTCAGTCCAAAAATATTAGTTGACTTACTGTGTCTAGTGTAAAACACTGGCCAGGAATAATAACAAAGTGAATGGAGCAACCTGCCAGGATCTCTTAATCCTCTCTACAACCTGATGATCAGGGCATTTTGCTACTTTAATCCTTGCAGCTCAATGAGGTAGGTTTTACTTTTGTTCTGAACTTAAAGATGAGGCAATCAGGTACAGAGAAGCAGGGTGATTTGAGGCTACACCTATCATAAATTTCTTCCAGTCCAGAGTTCCTAGTCAGCCTTTCTGCTGTCCTCTTTTGCTAGGTCAGGTGCTTGCCCCAGACTCTAGAGCACTGGTTCTCAACCCTCCCAACTACAGCGCCTCATGTTGTGGTGTTCCCCAGCCGTAACACCGTAACATTATTTTCCTGCTACCTCTTAACTGTAACTTTGTTACTGTTATGAATGGCAATGCAAATGTCTGGTATGCAGGATATCTGATATGGTATTTTTGTGAAAGGGTCATTCAGCCTCCAGAGGGGTTGTGACCCACAGATTGAGAACGGCTCCTCTGCTCTAGAGGGTTTGAGGGTTTAACCTTTGGGGAAGTGGTGGCATGCTCTCCCAGGAATATATGGATGTGGGGCCTGTCCTCAGCACCACACAGACCAGTCTCTGGGGAGCATTTACTCTTCCCCCAATCCCCAGCATTCTCTTGTGTAGCCTACTGTCCTGGAACTCACTCTGTGAACTAGGCTGGCCTTGAACTCAGAGAGTCCCTCTGCCTATGCCTGAGTGCTGGGATGTAAAGGCATGCACCAGCACCGCTCAGTTGAGGCACTTATAATTTATATTAAGCAGCTCCACAAATGCCATGCTAAAACACGCATTTTATTTTTTTAAACTTTGAGTTGCAAATTATTATCCCATTATTGATTCAAGGCTTGAGAAGTGCAAGGAAGATCAGATAATAGAGAATTCTGAAGTGGAGAAAAGGGGGAAAATTTGGCTCTTTTGGAGTAAACATGGACTAGCTAATGGTTCAGATGTTTTCTTAATACCTTTCAGAACCATTATATTTAAATTATGGCAAGTGTGGTAGACTCTTCTGCCAGTAAATGACCTCCTGACCTTTGATGCATGTGTTTAAAGCCTGAATAAAGTGTTTATTTATTTATTTATTTTTAGTTATAGATTGGGATCATATATGGTGCCCCATTAGGGATCTAGCTGTTGAACATCAAACTATTATTTTCCAAGTAGGCAGGACAGAAGGATCTGAGCAAGCTGCTGTTTTCTAACCCTGCTATAGGTTAGTGAACTGAGGCTCAGAGTAGTTCTGATTAAACAATCAGGACATGGCAGACTTGGGCAATGCAGGGCTCCATTAGGCCCAGTTTCATTTATTTGCTGAGGAGGTCTGAGCAATCTTTGCCAACTCACTCAGAACAGTGGTTGCAGGGAGCTGGGACGACCCAAAGAGAGAAAGGGCCTCTCAGATTGTCCTTTGGCTACATTTGCTGAGTTAAAGGGCATCTAATTAATAAGCAACTACAGCACTTAGGCTAGTAATGTGTTTTGAATGACCTAGTGCCTGACAATGTTTTTTAGATAACTTAATGGAAATTCAAATGCTAATTTCTATCACCAGTGTTCCTTCCCAGTGTTGTAAAGAAGTTTATTTAGGAAGTTGTGGTAGCAGCTCTGAGATTTAAAATCAGCTAAACACTTTTCGGGTGCCTGGACCAGGTTGTGGAACCCACTTTGCTATATGCTTGGCCCTGTGATAGTCCATGTCATGGGCCAGGATTTACAGGCATAGTGGGTAATGTTAGCCGGGATTCACTGATAGACTTCAGACCCTCTGCTTCATTCTGTTCTCAAGCAAAGAAATGTAGAGGAAGAAGGGAATGTAGGAGTGCCTGCTGGGCATCCCCCGGGATTTGCCAAAGATGGCAAAGCAAAGGTAGCTGACAGCAAAGTGATACTTCACTCTGCCCTGTTACAATTGGTAACAAGTGGCCACATTTTGGTAAAATAAACTATTATAAAACACTTTCATATAACACTGGCCACTGTTGAGAACCACTTCAAAAGAGTTCATAGTTATACCCATGGCTGTAAGCACAGACTGAAGTAATAAAGATATTATGGGGCCTTCCTTCCTTCCTTCCTTCCTTCCTTCCTTCCTTCCTTCCTTCCTTCCTTCCTTCCTTCTTTCCTTCCTTCCTTTATTATCCCCTGCATATTTATTTTCTTGAGAAGTAAACATAAATCTCAGAGCTAAGCATTTTACTGCATCGGATAGGATAGCAATGTGTTTTGTATGATCTAGTGCCTATATATATATATATATATACACATATATATATTTAAGATAATAAGGGAAATTCAAATATTACATGTACCTTTTTTGCAAATATGTTGATTTACAAGATAACTTTAGTGTAAGATGTGGCTTAGCTCTATAGTTCTGCATATACAAACTCTCCAGCTCTCCAGCTGCACACACACACACACACACACTTGTGTGAGTCAGGCCTGGAAACAAATGGTGAATTTTTAATCCCAACTTTAGATAGAAATAACTTTCAAGGTTTTTTGTTTTGTTTTGTTTGAGACATGGTTTCTCTATGTGTAGCCCTGGCTGTCCTGGAACTCATCCTGTAAAGCAGGCTGACCTTGAATTCAGAGATCCACCTGCCTCTACCTCCTGAGTGCTAGGATTAACTGGATCCACTGCCCTGGCTTTTTGTGTGTGGGGGGGAGGGGGGAAAGGGGAATCTCAAATTTTAAATACCGAATCGGAAACAAATTTTTAAAGTGTTGTGTATAAGTATGGGGCTTAACAAGTAAAGTTTTTGAAGATGGCAGTAGGCAAATGTGTTCCTGATGCAGACCCTGGAGATGAACAATTTATATGGTTTTTTATACTCAAACGACAAGGTACATTTTTCTTGACATATAAACATTTTCTTTTCTTTTTAGCAATTCACCTTCGAGGAACTGGGGATTTGGAAACTTGGGAGTTCAAAGCAACATGGCACATCTGCTGAAATCGGTGGTGACCAGCTGCTCATGCCCTTTCCTTAGCAACTTGGGCTCCTGTAAGGGTCTATCTGGGAAGAAAGGCTTTTTACGAACATTTCACACTCATCAGGCACTGTGGTGTAAATCCCCCGTAAAACCAGGTAAGACTTTACTTCACTGTGCACTTCAAGTCCATGGTGATACATGCAAGGAGCTCGTTTTAAACAGAAACAAACAGTCAAAAAACCCAAATGAATGTTTTTTTTTCATGTTTTCCACTTATAGAAAATTTAGATTGCCATTGCTAACAGAGTAGATAAAAATAACGGGAAAAAAGAATGATTAACTGGCTGTATTGTTTGGGAGCCTTTTGCTCATAGTAGCCATTTCTCCTTGTGGCTTTCCATTGTTCCTAGAAGGTACTGGAGAATTGTACCACATACGGCTTCCTCTGCTCAGGAGTTAGGAAGGAAGTGTATTGGCTGATCTACAATAATGCTACTTGATTCAGTAAAAACAACCTCATTGCAGTTCAGGTCAGAATTGTTAGTCATTTTACATGCTAGCTAGTAACTACTCTTCAGCTTGGTTTTTTATCTATTTATATATGTCTGTATGTCTCTGTGTCTGTACAAATGTGGGCAAGTTCCCTCTAACATCAGAAGAGGGTTTTGGGTCCCTTGGAGCTGGAGTTATCTGTTGTTAATGTTCTGCTATGGATGCTGGGAACCCAATGTGAATCCTTTGGAAGAACAATGCTGAGCCATCTCTCCAGCTCCACTGTTACCACTTTTAACACTGGTTCAAACCATCATCTTCTGCCACCGAAGTGATGTATTACTTTCCTAAGTGGTCTCTGTGCTTTCAGCCTCTGCCCTCCTAGTGTCTGTCCCACATGTGACAATGTGAATACCCTTTTTAAAACTGTAAGAGCATGCCAGTCCTTTCTTCAAAGCTACTACTGTCTTCTCAGCTCCTAGGGAGCAAGACTGACGTTATCCAGCGGCCTATCAGGTCTTCTCTAATGGGAGTCTCACTCCTTTATGGGTACAGACTAGGAGGAGAGGCCCCTGAGGTCACCTTCTAAGCTGAGTCACCTCTCTCTTAGTCTTTCCAAGGACTACCCAGTACACTGTCTGTCATTCACTGGCCAGACCTTTTAAGCATGTGGACATTTGTCAGGAAGACTTAGACATTTAGTTTTACTTCCAGATGGCAATATGCCAGGCTAAGAACAGCATTTAGTTCCTGAGATGAAAGAACGGCATGACTGTTCCTTCTCCCTCTTAAGGTCTGTTTGCTAGTCGCCAAGGAGCTGTGACCTTGACTAGGTTTCAGAGCTTCAGATGACAAATCACTATTGGCACCACACCTTTTTCTTATCACTCTGAAGTTTTTCTTCAGAAACTTCTCTTGATCTTCTCTGGAAAGCCAGGTTACCTAGTGATAAAATTGATAAGATAGAAGCAAATGACTGTGTGGAGGACAGGAGGACTGTACTTGTAAATAAATCTATGGGCATCAAGACCTCTTCGGTAATACATGTGAGTCTTTCTTGCTCAACTTTTGATTTTTTTGTCACCTATTTAAAAAAAAAAACTTTTCAACAAATAAGAATACTTTCTCTATAATAAAATATTAATTTAATTACCATATTGAAAAGCATAAAAAGTAATTTCAGTCAGTATTTTCTCAATTGCTTTTTTCCTCTCTTACTCCCTCACCTCTTTTTTAAAAATTTTTATTTCTATCTATCTATCTATCTATCTATCTATCTATCTATCTATCTATCTATCTATCTAAGAAAGGGTTTCTCTATGTAGTCCTGCCTGTCCTGGAGCTCATGAGGTAGACAAGGCTGGCCTCGAACTCACAAGAGATTCACCTGCTTCTGCCTCCCTAGAGCTTGGATTAAAGGTGTGTATGCCACCATACTCAGCTTTTTACTCTATTTTTACAGTAGGCTTGTTCAAAGAATGGGCTAGAGTTCATGCACTACATTTGCTTGCTGTGCCTCTTGGGTCTCCTGTGACGTCAGTTAGGGTTTTCATTGCTGTGAAGCGGCAACAATGACCATGGCAACTCTTATAAAAGAAAACATTTAATTAGGGCTGGCTCACAGGGTTAGTCCATTGTCATTATGGTGAGAAGCATGGCGGCATGCAGGCAGACCTGGTGCTGGAGAAGCAGCTGAGAGTTCTACATCTTGTCTGCAGGCAGTGGAAGGAGACTGTGTGCCACACTAGGCATAACCTGAGCATAGGAGACCTCAAAGCCTGCCTCTGTAATGACACACTTCCTCCAACAAGGCCACACCTACTTCAACACCTCCTAATAGTGCTACTTCCTATGGGCTAAGCATTCAAACACATGAGTCTTTCAAGTCAAGCAATGTTTGAATGACACAAACCACCACAGGCATATAAGAGACTTTTTTTTTTTCTTCATTACTGGGAATCAGAACTAGGGCTTCAGCCATGCTGGCCAGGTACTTTCCCACTTGATTACATCCTCTGCCACTCTCCCTACTTTTCTCCCTTGTTGAAGACTATAGTTGTTGCTCAGTAGAATTTCCAGCGTTGTAAATTTGACTGATCGAGTTCCCTTGATTGGTTCTGCTAAATCAGTTTCTTTTCCCCACATTTCTGGCAAGAATACCACTGGTAGTGTTGTGCATTATTGGACACTGGGAAGACCACGTGGTCAGCAGAGATGTTATCCTTGTGATCTCTGATAGGAAATTCCCATCAGCTTTCCCCACCTAGGTTCTTTCAGCCATTTGATTAATGGCCATTAATTAAATTCATGATTTTATTAGGACTTTTGAAATGGTGAAACTCCATCATTCTTGCTTCCCTTATCAGCTAGAATTTTTCTATAAAGATAACAAATTTTTCTCTGTTGTCTAGTTGCCTTGAAATGGAACTGGAAATGTGGGATAAATGCTCTTTCCCATTTCTAGTTTTGCTGATAACCAGTTGGTTCCCTTGTGTGTCGATTTCCTATTCCTGATGTAATAAATAACCACAAGCCTCCTGGCTTTTTACCCACTGGAAGTCGAAGTCCACAGTTGTCGCTGGGCCTCCATCCAAGTGTTGGCAGTTCTGCACTTGTCCTGGGAGCTGCAGGGGACACTGTTTCCGAAACCTTTCCAGCACTGGAGAGCGTCTCTGCTTGTCAGGTTGTTCGCTTCTGTCTTGACAGTATCAGTGTTGCATCTTCACGTTGCTCTTTGCCTAGGACGCTTTGGCTTCCCTCCTCCATATGTAAGGACTCTGTGATTTCACTGTAGCTCTCCACATAACCCAGGATATTCTCCCTACTTTAGGCCAAGTGGTTAGCAACCTTAAGTCTACCTGCCATCATACTTCCCCTGTGCCATGTGTAATGTATCCAGAGGTGATAGGGATGATATCGATATTTTGGGAAGCTGTGATTCTGCTCATCACATTGCTTGTTCTAAGTTGAGCTATGCCACTTAAAATACCTAGTACTTTTTTCTGATAATCAACATGAACTCATAGATTATATTATCTTTGGAAGTGTACTACTCCATTATTCTTTTTAAAATTATCATTTTTTTATGGCTGTTTATGCCTACATGTATGTCTATGGACACATATATTCCTGGTGCTCATGGAAGCTCATGTAAGAGAACCTTCTAGAAATGGAGTTATAGATAATTGTGATCCAACCACCATGTAGCTGCTGGGAATTGAACCCAGGTCTTCTGGGAGAGCAGCCAGTTCATCTTTCCAGCCCCTATTTATTCTTTTTCAAACTCAAATTACCATATTTGGCTGGTGGAAGCCATTTCAAATTGGCTCTTAAATATTTTTTTTTTTCTTTTTTCTTTTTGAGACAGGCTCTCACCATGTAGCCCTGGCTGGTCTGGAACTTGCTATGTAGACCAGGTTGGCCTTGAACTCACAGAGATCCGCCTGCCTCTGCATCCTGAATGCTGGGATTAAAGGTGTGCACCTTCACTTCTGGTTCTAAATACTTTTGACTCTGTATGCTCTACCCCGTCACCCTTAGCCTTAGCTTTCCAAATCTGGAGCTTAGATTTGAGATTCTCAGATGAGTAGTAAACTCCAGAGAAGTGCACATTATGACTTAGTTTTACACATGGGTCAAAATATTTGCCAACCTCCTATTTTCTTCTGCTTGAGGTAGAAAATAAGCATTTTTCTGCCTCTGGTATACTGTGAATTATTAGTGTATAAGTAGTATGGAAATATAAGACTGTGATCAGATGTGGATATTTTCAAGTTGCCTTAATATGTTTAAAGTCTCCATAAGTTACTCTATATTTGTAATCTGATTCATTTTTTTAAAAAATTTATATATTCAGTGGCAATAATGGAATTTTTAAACTATAGTAAAGCCTATATAGAAACATACTGCTTAGGGGCTGGAGAGATGGCTTAGAGGTTAAGAGCACTGGCTGCTCTTCCAGAGGTCCTGAGTTCAATTCCCAGCAATCACATGGTGGCTCATAACTATCTATGAGATCTGGTGCCCACTTCTGGCCTACAAGCATGCCTGCAGGCAGAATACTGTATAAATAATAAAAATAAATCGGAAAAAAAAAACCCAAACAATTATTCAGAAACATACTGCTTAAAAATATGTTAAGGACTGAACACGGTGGTACATGCCTTTAATCCCAACACTCTGGAGGCAGAGGCAGGTGGATCTGTGTGAGTTCAAGGCCAGCTTGCTTTACAAAGCAAGTTCCAGGACAGCCAAGGCTACACAGAGAAATCCTGTCTCAAAACACTAAAACAAAACAAAACAAAAAACAAAACAAAACAAAACAAAACAAGAAACTGTTACTGGTTCATGTTGATTAAAGCATCAGAGGAAACTGTAGGTAAAGAGAGCCTGAACTCCGTATAAAGATCCTTGTGTTACACGCTTTCTTTTGGGTTGTAAGCAACAGATCACAATCAGGTTATACTTTGTGCTGAGGGTTTGTTGTATAAATTCTTGGGGAAAGGGACCCCAGGAACCCCTTGCCATCTTGGAGAAGTGGAATGCGTTCTGGGTTTCCTGGTTATGGCTTGTCTTTCTTTACGCAGCCACTGTTGCTGTGCCAGTCAGTGCTATTCGGACGTCTCTTTGCTGATGGACCCATAGATGTGTACAAGTCACTTCCCTACCATCTACTTTTCTAGTTGTTCTTTGGCTTCTCCATTCTCTCCTAGGAGAGAACATGAGTGGCTGGGTGTTTTAGTTCCTTTTCTGTGGCTGTGATAAATCATGATGATCAAAAGCAGCTTGGGGAGGAAAAGGTTTATTTTGGCTTACAACTTCAGGTTACATCCCATCATTGAAAGAAGTTAGGGTAGGGACTCAAGGTGAGACCCTGGAGCCAGGAATTGAAGCAGAGGTGATGGAGGAACTCTGCTTACTGACTGCCCCTCCTGGCTTGCTCAGCCTGCTTTGTCACACTGTGCCCATGGGTGGCACTCCCAGCGAGCTGGACCGGCCCACATCAGTCACCAACCAGGACAGCGCACTACAGGCTGCCTACAGGGATCGCATGGTGGCATTTTATTAATTGAGAGCCCGTCTTCCCAAATGTTGTAGTGTGCATCAAGCTGACATAAAACACAGTAGGTTAGTAAAACATAAAACATGACTTCAGCAACATAGTAGGTTAATCAGTGGCCAACATGGACTGTCCTGGACCCTCTGTAAGTCACATCATGGAGGTGGCAGCTGGCTTCCTCATGTCTTTGACCTGGTTTCTGGCCTCTTGTCTGATCAGTTGCTGGTAGAGTCTCAGGATTCCGTTCTTGGAAATCTATGAGAAATTTACTCTGGCCAAATTGACAGGAAAGGAATGTAAGATATGGCAGCCATCAAAGTATCTATTGTAAAGCTATTCTTCAGTAATTTATTTCTGTCTTTACTAAAGGCCAGGACAGGAGACTGTAACCCAGAGGGTGAAAGAGGGGAGTTAGCACACTGTGAGATTTCTTATCTCAGGTATTTTTCTCCTAAGATTAGGTTCAGTTTATCATGCGCCTTAAAGAGAAACAGTCAATTAAATAAAAATATTTAGTGCATTAAGGACAGTTTGTACAAAAATTTGTCACTTTTCAAAAAAGGTAAATGGATTGTGATTGTGAATTGTTAATTTTTCAGTAACAGCTTGTGCATAGTATGTTTTGGAGAACAGACTGCCCGTTTCTTTTTCCTGAAGTCTTCTCTGAAGCATGCGTTTTAGCTTTGCTTAAACTTTGGTTTTGTTTGTTTTTAGGAATTCCATATAAGCAGCTGACAGTTGGGGTCCCCAAGGAGATTTTCCAAAATGAGAAGCGAGTAGCACTGTCTCCTGCTGGTGTCCAGGCCCTGGTCAAGCAGGGATTTAATGTTGTTGTGGAATCAGGAGCAGGTGAAGCTTCCAAATTCCCAGATGACCTCTACAGAGCGGCAGGGGCCCAAATCCAAGGGGCGAAGGAAGTTCTGGCTTCTGATCTGGTGGTCAAAGTAATTACTCCTTTATCTCTCTCATTTATACTTTCTTTTCTTTCTCTCTCTCTCTTTTTTTGAGACATGGTCTCACTGTAGCCCTAGCTGGCCTGTAAGCCATACAGACCCATCTATGTTTGCCTCTCCAATGCTGGGATCAAAGCCACCATACCCAATTCTTCCAATTTTCTTAGTGCTCTTCTTTTTTGTTTTTAATTGGCACATAATTGTTCATACTCATGCAAAGTGATGTGTAAAATTTGTGCTACATGGTCCACTTATATACAGACTTCCAGATTATGATTGTATACAGGTTGGGTGGCAAGAAGATGCTGAACCCAGCCCAGGATGCTGTGTGTAGCGTCTGATAACGAAGGCGGTTATTCACACTGACATAGCATGACCGTTGTGGGGTGACTGGTAGGCCAACTGACTTTAAAAGGTCTTGAGGTACCATTCAGCAGAAATTTATATGTTAAGGAGCTTTATAACTAAAATATGAATATAAATATAAAATCATGTATAAGGCTGTACTAAGAGTTTAGCCTAGATAATAACTAGAGTGGAACATTAAATTTAAATCATTAAATATTTTGCAACTAATGTGAGCAGAGAAGTAGGGATGACAAAAGTGTGAACACTGTGTTAAAGCCAACAGTTTTTTTAAATAAAAATAAGCTTTTTTTATTAATTCATAAGAAGAATCATTCACATAGCTCCCTCCCCGCAACTCTACTGAATAACATACTGGCATTATTTTTCTGAGGCTGCGATTGAACCCGGGTCCTCAAGCATGTTAAGCGTGAACTCTACCACTAGGTGACCTCCCCAGTCCTAACAACATCATAGATGGTAATATCTGAGAAGATTCGAAGTCAGTTTTGACTATAGGAAAGTATTTGGAAATTTTATGATATAAACATAAGTTATAACTCAGCTAAAGCTTTAAAAAAGTTTTAGGTTTACATATACTTGATATGTAGGAACATAACATGGAAAATAAAAAAAATGAGTTCACCCCATTTAGAATAGGCTTTAGGGTGTGTGTTCGCGCACGCACCCGTGTTGCTGGTTTCGCATATGCCAGATTAGTACTCTTCCACTGAACCACACCTCCTGCCCAAAGAGTTGAAAGTTCTCAGCCTAGATTCATATGAATCACCAGCTTAACACCAGGCACAGGAATAAGAGGCGAAGGTGCTTTGGTAAGTTAAGATAAGATGCCATGATAGGCAGTGATGGAACCAGCATTTTTGTTTGTATTTAAAATGTAAATCCTGCAGGCTATGTTTCCTATGCTTATTTCACACAAAACAAGTATAGTGAAACTTCTTACTAGAACAATATATTGAAGCTAGAGTAAGCTTAGTTTGGTAGAGATGCTAGTTTGACTTGTCTTCATTTATGGGGCTGGAATTTAAAGTGACATACATCTATACCATGCAGTCTTCAGTTGACAACATTCCCAATGTCTCACCATTTAGTTACATTTGCCAACATCACTAAGGATTGAGTCTTTTTTGGTTTTGTGTTTTGAGACAGTGTTTTACTATGTAGCCCTTGCTGGCTTCTAACTGGATTTGCACACGAGGCTGCCCTCCCACTCACAGAGCTCTGCTGGCCTTTGCCAGTGCTGGGATTAAGTATGTATGCTACCACTTCCCAGTTCTTGGACTGAGTCTTCATAAAACAAATGTTTGCTTATCTTTTCTCCTAATATCTCTTAGTTTTTTTTTTTTTTTTTTTTTTAACAGAGCAGTATGTTTAGGGGTCCCAGGTTCATTGTAAAATCCTCTATAAATATTCTATAAATCTTCTATAAATATCCACTGTAAATATTCTATTTCGGCACTCTGCAGTCGTCACACCTGACCTGGGGCTGTTCCCTGAGTGTGTTTTCCCCGAGTGTGTCTTTCCTGAATGTGTGTCTTTACTCAGAACAGTCCGCAGGCCATTAGTCGCAGCAGAGTTGCTTACGCTCAGGCAGACATTTATTGATGGGAGATTTATCACAGAAGTATTATTTAAACAATAGTGCCATGCCTTAAAGAGACTGTCCTGTGTGTGTGTGGTTACTTAAAAAACTTGATGAAGGCAGTGACAGCATTAACCTGTGATTTGACTTCCATTTCAGGTAAGAGCTCCCATGGTGAATCCAACATTAGGTGCTCACGAAGCCGACTTTTTAAAGCCGTCGGGGACGCTCATTAGCTTCATTTACCCTGCCCAAAACCCAGACTTGCTAAATAAACTTTCTGAAAGAAAAACTACAGTTCTGGCAATGGACCAGGTCCCAAGAGTCACGATTGCTCAGGGGTACGATGCTCTCAGCTCCATGGCCAACATTTCTGGGTAAGTATACTCCTTCCCACGTCAGCTGAGCAAAGGCACAGGGAGGTGACACAGGCGTCGTGTTGCGGGTCTTCTACAGCTCGCCTTGCCTTAACTTCAGTTACTCTTTGTGGTTCATTTTATTATTTTTTTTGCAGTAGTCACAGTGATACAGGTTACATGTCTTATCTTTACAGTTAGAAGCAATATTTACATCCACCAAAGGAAAGAGCTGTGTGTTCATGTGAGGAAGCTGTATTTTTATGTTGTGTATACATACATTAGATTGAAATAGTTGTTTTTTTCTTTTTTAAAAAAAAATAATTTATTTGTTTTATTAATTACAGTTTATTCACTTTGGTTTTTTTTGTTTTTGAAATAGTTGTTTTTATAGGCCACAAATAATTGAATACTGGCAGTTTCATGTGTTTTTAAGTGTAATGCAGGTTGAGGACCCCTGAAAATTTGGGATCAGAAGTGTTTCAGATTTCAGACTTTTTCAGATTTTGGAATATTCATATTTGTGTTTTGGACACAAGATCCAAGTGCATACATGGAATTTATGTTTCATATACACTTTATACACATTACCTGAAGGAAGTTTCATAAATCTGTTTTGGTATTTTATTTATGAAATGGTACATTTTAGAAGGTCTTTTTTCCTTTGGGATGTTGTAAATACTGTGTTGGGCTTTTGCACTGTGACCAATTGCATGTTTTCTGTGAGGTTAGGTATGGACTTTCTGCTTGTAATAATGTCTAACTGAATGATAGTCTGACTGTAGTTCAGGCTGGTCTAGACCTCTCTCTGTAGTTCAGGGCAATCCCTTGCCCACCTTCTGAGGGCTGAGGTTATAGGCACATATCATTACGCTTACGCTGATCATCTTTCTAAGGGTTTTCTTAAGAAAATTAATAAAATATTTAATGAATCAAGAAAATTTCCATATTAGAGGGGAGTTTTATGTGAAAGTCTGTGTTCTTAGCAGAGCTTGTCTTCTTCTGAGGCCACAGTGATAATGGATTTCATATTCCTGTCAGCACTGCCACCTTCCTTGTTTCTGTGTTAGAACTCCATTTTCATAAAACAAAACAAAACTATTTTTTTATTTAAAAATAGTATATTTTTAAAATTCTTTGAGACTTTCATACATGAATATAATATATTCTCATTAACATTTATTCCCCACTCCTCCCCCTAATTTCATCCGGATTCACTGCCCAGTGCCTGACCCCCTCCCAGCTTTGCAGTCCTTTTGTGCTGACAAGATGCTCATGGGTGTAGGGCCATCTACTGGAGCATGTTTGAGCTACCAGGAGCTCACTGTTAAAGAAAAAAACCTGAATGGTCCTATTTCTCCAGAAGCTATGTCCCTCTTCCATAGTTGGGGTTGGGGAGCCCCTTATCCTTTACGCTAGAGTGTTGATTGGCTTGGTCATGTGAAGGCGGCTACAGCTGCTGTGAGGTCATGAGTTCGGTGGTCTTGTCTTTTTCGGAAGACACTGTTTTGCTCTGGTCCTCCCTGAGATTTGGAGGGAGTAGGTGTGTAGAGGTAGAATTTTTGCATTAACTACTGTCTACTATTCTTCTCTAATGTGGTCTAAGAGCTGCACTAATCTATGGGTATAATGACACGAATTTACAGGGCAGTTTGATACTCTGTCCTTTTAGCAAAATAAAAGCAGTAGGTTCACCCCTGGGGCTTATGTATGGCCCAGCCGTGGGTTCTTGGCCAGATTTAAGTAGCCAGGTACCAGTTTCTTTCTTTGGAGGAGGCCTAAAATCTAAGTAGCCAGGTACCAGTTTAAGTAGCCAGGTACCAGTTTAAGTAGCCAGGTACCAGTTTAAGTAGCCAGGTACTAGCTTCTTTCTTTGGAGGAGGCCTTAAATCTAATCAGAAAACAGTAGGTTACCACCGTAACATTTGCAGCACAGTCATATCCTTACAATGAGCTTTTTCTTTTTTCAACTCAGGGTTTCTAAGAGGAGCAGCATCCCCGTGTGTAGAGTAACTTCAGTTAAACTCACACACACACACACACACACACACACATGTATGCATATATACATATATGTATGGATGTGTGTGCACATATATTTATATATGCTTACAGAAGTAGTAGTTTTCCAAACATCATTGACAATTAAAGCATTGTTGGAGGCATCACCATTTTTTATTTTAAATTATACCACATATCCACAGTAAAACAATATGGCATTGGCACAAAAATAGACATATTGATCAATAGACTAGCATCAAGAACCCAGATTCCATATACCTACAGCCAACTGGTTTTTCACAAAGATGAGAAAAGCACGCATTGGAGAAATGATAGCATCTTTAACAAATGCTGCTGGGAAAACTGGATATCTACCTATAGTAGATACTTGATCCTTTCTTCTCACCCCAAACTCAAATCAGTTCCAAGTGGACCAAAGACCTCAGTCTTAGATCTGATTCTCCAAGACTCCTAAGAGAAAGACTAGGGAGGATGGTGGGGGACTCAGTAAGGACTCTCTGAATGGGACCTCAGTCACTCAGGAAACAGGGCCAACGATCAACATGTGGGGCTTCATGAAATGAAAAACCTTCTTTACTACGGCAAAGGAAATTGTTAGTCAGAGGAAGAGACAGCCTACACAATGGGAAGGAGTCCAGAGGTCTCGTGTGGAATGTTCCATGGAAAAGCCTTCTAAGGTCCCCTCTGCTTGCAGGAATATGGCTATAACCATGCCTGCCAGGTCATGAGGGACAGGGATGATCACTGACTGCCTGAGGGGGTGGGGATGATCTGGACATAGGATAATGCTTATGAAACCAACTTCTCAAAGAAACTAATTTAATTGAAATTTAAGCTAATGTGGGTGAAACACCAACAAAAGTTTTAAAAGGAAAAACAGTGCATGGAAAACAAACAGTAAGAGTATAGTCTTTTCACAGAGTCTTGCATGAGCTGGAAGGTTCTTCGGTGTTTATGTAAGTCTATCGTTCTCTCTGTGTGTGTATGAGTGAGTATGGAAAAGCATGTATGGTGGCCAGATGACAGTTTTCAGGAGCAGGTTCTTCTGTCTCACTGGGGAAAGGTCTCTTGTCTGCACTGAGCTATGTCCTCCAGGCTAGCTGGCTGGCACCATCTTTCAGGTGATTCTCCTGTCTTTGCCTCCCACCTTCACATTCCATCCCATCACTGACAAAGCAGTGCTGGGATTACAGATTTGTGCCACCATTCAGCTTCTCCCACCTCCCCCGAGATACGGTTTCTCTGTGTAGACTGTCCTGGACTGGCTTTGTAGACCAGGCTGACCTTGAACAGAGATCTGACTGCCTCTGCCTCCCAGAGTGCTAGGAGTACAGGCTTGTGCCACTACGCCTGGCTCACCATTCGGCTTTTTAAATGAGGGTTCCTGGGATAAAACTCAGTCTGTCAGGCTTGCATGGCAAACCCTTATCCACTGAGTCATCGCACTGGCCCAAGATTTGTGTTTTGGATGTAACATTTAAAATATGCTGGGAATCGATTTTGTGTTTCAACTGTTTATCCCATTCATATTGTTTGTCATATATATAATTAAGACCAGTTAACACATTTTGGGGGCTGCAGTGATAGCTCAACAAAGTTGCTTCGTGCACAAGCCTATGGACCCAGTTCACTCCCTAACGTCCGTATACAAACCCAGATGAGGTGGCACAAGTTTGTACTCCGGCCAGAGGCATCCCTGGGATTCATCAGACAGCCACCCTGGTCTAATTATCAAGCCCAGGGTCCCAGTGAGAGAGTCCGTCTTAAAAAAAAAAAAGGCTCGAGGCTCCTGAGGAACACTTGAGTTGGATTCTGATTGCCACAAGTTCTGCCCCCTGACACGTATACTACCACAGCAACACATACACTAGCACACATATTACATACAAGTAATAAATAAATAGAAATATAACTTGTCATTCTTAATATGAAGTGGCAAATGATTTACTCAAAACATTGTTTGCGGTACAAAAACAATGGCAGGGCCAAAAGAAATTGTTGCCATATTTAGTGGTTGGAAGACTGACTGTTACAGCATTCAGAATTTGAAGGGTGCTGTTGATTTTGTCATGGAAGATGCATGTAGGTGGAAGAATATGAAAATCAGCCCAGGAACAGTGTTCTTAGCTGCAGAATCTTTTGAGCAAACAAAATGTTACCAGACAATATAAATAGGTCCAATCAGCACCACAGAATGCAGCTTGCATTTAGATGGAGCAGAGTGTTTAGAAACACCTGATTTCTATCTTGAAAAGATTTTTCCCAGCTGGGTGTGGTGGCACACCCATATAATCCAGCACTCAGGGAAGCAGAGGCAGGCAGATCTCTGTGAGTTCGAGGCCGGCCTGGTCTACAAAGTGAGTTCAGGATAGCCAGGGCTACAAAGAGAGACCCTGTTTTAAAAAAACAAACAAACAAACAAACAAACAAACAAACAAAAAAACAACAAAAAATCAAACAAAAAAGAAAAAAAACTTTTTTCTGCTCGACTTCCATCAATTTACAGTAATGGTGATCACGTGCTTTTGTATTAATTGTTTTATTAAGTATTACAAATTACAAGGGAATGGTTTTGCTTCAAGTCAGTGCATGAGTCTTAGTGTTTAATTAAGTAAAGATGATAGTGTGGTGTGTCCAGACATCCTACTAAAGAGAAGATGTAGCTTGCTGTTAGTTTTTATTGGATAACTTGTTTCCGTAGTTACCTCACTTTTACTGAGCATTTGTCGTGACAGGAACCACACTGAAAATTTCGCCTGCCTTCACTTATTTAGTCCTCTCAGCAGTTCTGAGAGCTAGATGTGCTTCTTGAGCCTGTTTTACTGATGAGGAAAGTGAGGATTAACTTTGTTCAAGGCCTCCGATCTGAGCAGTTGGTGTGTCTCAGGAGCCCCAGCTTTCACCGGCTGTGCCCTTTTCCCTCTGGGATTGAACTATTACTATATACAAGTATCACAGCTAATCTAGGCCTCCCCTTAGTGTTATGTAAATGCTACATAGCCATGAAGACAACTTGAACAACACTGGTAAAATCAAAAAGGGAAGTTTGAAGACTGGGAGCCTTGACACCTGAAGAAAAGTGCTGTTGTCTTTGTGTGTGTGTCTTGTGTGTGTTTACTTTTTCTCTACTGGCTAGTCTGTAGTATTTTTTAGGAAGAGGCTGGGTAGCTCCTCGTGTTAGTGTTGTATGGGTTCAGAGACTGACTGTGAAGGTTGCCGGGGTGAGTACAGAAACCCGGCTCAGAAATGATCTTGCTGCAGCGTGCCGTCCAAGCGTTATGTTTCTGCGGTTATGTAACTGGCAGGTTGTATGTACAGGCCTTTCACCTTTTATTTTATGGAGCTGTCTGCTTATTTTTTTCAGCTATAAAGCTGTCGTTTTAGCAGCGAATCATTTCGGAAGGTTTTTTACCGGTCAGATCACAGCTGCTGGAAAAGTCCCCCCAGCTAAGGTATGTACAACTTCCAGTGTTTATTAATGAGACAAACTGAAGGTGTCTTAAAGTACGGTTATTTTTAGATGTGTTGGGTTAGCCTCACCAATGTTGTTATAGTACTTAGAAATTTAAAATAAAGCTTTAGCGCTGAACATTTAATATTGCTTGAAAAAAAAGAATTTTTGTCTTTTTGTTTGTTTTGAAAGTTCTAGTCTTTTTTCTTCTAATTTTTAAGTTTTTGGCTTATTTGAATTCTTTTTGTTTGTTTGTTTGTTTTTTCTTCTTTTTTCCCCTCAAGATTTATTTATTATGGATACAGTGTTCTGTCTGCATGGATGCACACCAGAAGAGGGCGCCAGATCTCACAAGAGATGGTTATGCTACCATGTGGTTGCAGGGAATTGAACTCAGGACCTCTGGAAGGGCAACTAGTACTCTTAACCTCTAAGCCATCTCTCCCTTTTTGGTTTTTCAAGACAGGGTTTTTCTGTGTAGCCCTGACTGTCCTGGAACTCACTCTGTAGACCAGGCTGGCCTCCAATTTAGAGACCCACCTGCCTCTGCCTCCTGAGTGCTGGGATTAAAGGTGTGCACACCCCCCCCCCAACAATTTATTTGAATTCCTAAATGGATTTTGGCTAGGTTGATCTGTGGGCCAGTTTGTTATTACTTTTTAAAAACTTCAAGATATTATCCAGTAAATCTGTGTTTCCTGATTTCTGCAACATCACAGTTTGTAGAAAACACTTCTTTGATTTCTTCACTCTGGTCAGTCTGGGTTGGGGAGGGGCATCAAGAGGACAGGAAATCATGGGAAGTGCTATAATGAAGGCCCAGCGGAAGGGTGCTGCTTCCTGAATCTGGATTGGGAACAGAAAGGGAAAGAGAGCAGTTAGTGATGAGCAGGGAGGGTGGGCACAAGCAGAGGGAGCACACTGTGACCCTTCAATACAGAGTCCACTCAGTACAAACCCCGAGTCCAGGCATAGGAAGCGGGACATGTCTGCCATCATCCATCGGTTTGCTTCTTGTTCTTAAATACTTGTTTTTACAAACTCAGAATTGTTCTACCAATAGTTCTATGAGGGGAAAAACAAAAAAAAAAAACAAGCAGCCTTGAGAAGAAAAGACCGTGGAAAAAAGTCCTTTAAAGAAAGGCCGGATTGCTAGCAAGAATGTATACGTGAGCACCATAAATGTATGGTGCACCAGACACTAAACTTCCTGTCTCTGAAACATGGAACTCCATCTCCTTGCATGAGGAAATGTCTGGCATCCAAACTGGCAGAAGCTCAATGTTGTTCCTACACTGGTTGGATGCATGGGTATATGAGCTAACAGCTTAGCTTTGATTAGGATCTTTTTAGAAAGGTGGGGAAGTTGAGAGGAAACTTGTAATACACGATTAAAAAGTGAAACAAACGAGAGGCTTAGCAGGAGAGTGAGTTATTAAAAGGTGGAAAGGTGACTGTGCCCACTAGGGTGTAAATTCAGTGGTCGAGGGAGAAAGGCTCCTTCTGCCTTCTGGCCTGGTAGCCTGAGTTCAATCCCTGGAATCCTCTGACCTTCACATGTGTCCCATGATGAGTTTTTCCCTCCCCTGCCCCTTAACACAAATAAAGAAAATGCAATTAAGAAATATATTCAGCCTAAGTAACTATGGTGTGCTGTAAGAAATAATTTTCTAAAATTGAAGCATTAGATCCAGTTGGACTTGTCATGTATAATATTTTAAATTTATTTTTAAACATAGAGGTTTTTTTTTTTTTAACTCGTCTGAAATGAACTAAAATCACTTTAATGCTTCTGATACCTTGGGAACTCAGTGTAGGAGCAAGGGACAAGCCTGAAGATAACAAGAGAAACACCTGCTGGATGAAAGTTACATTTCAGTGTGGGTCATGATGAAGATGGAAGAAACCCAGATAAATATGGATATAAATGTAGTTAATAATAAACGAACCAGATGATAAGATTTTGAGAACGTGCTAACTTCCTAGGCTAGGGGACAGGAACGGCTCCCCTGGCATCTGAGCAGAGGTGGGAAGGACGGAAAAACAAAACTCGGGCTCTAAGATGTTGGACAAAGGGAGCAGCTTATATAAGACACTGAAATGGAAAAGAGTTCAGTGTGTACTAGGAAAAGAAGGCTATTGGCTCTAAAGTGGCTTTGAGCAAGGTGGAGGGTGATCCAAGATGATGTTGAGAACCCAGGTCCGGCTGGATAACAAAGACCCATTCCTTCAGGTCTTGTTAGTGCAACTCAAAGAAAGATGAGCCGCCCTGTGCCTGGCTTTTTACACGGGAGCTGGGGATTCGAACTCAGATCCTGGTGTTTGTACAGTAAGCACTCACTGAGCTGTCTCTCTTGGATTTTTATTTCTCCTAACTGCATTTGTGTGTCCTTTTTAATTCTTTTTTTTTTTTTTTTTCTGTTTTTGAAGTACTGTCCTGCTCTGTAGCTCTGGCTAGCCTTCCTGATCCTCCTTGCTTTAGAATATGATTAGAGTAATTTCACAAATCTGTGTTATTTCTTGGCATGATGATTAGCCTAGTCCTGTATGCATCTTAGACTTGTATTATCATTATTATTATTTTTCTGTTTAGAAAAATGGCCTATGGGTCACTGGAGCACACAGTCTTGACAGCACAGACTCCTTAAAAAAGCAGAAGGAGCGTGGGCCTGGTGGGTGGGTGAGAATTTACAAACTTCCCTGTTTCTGTGGGTGACATTTGTTCCTGCCGGAACAAGGAGTTGCCTTCATTGTGGTAGTTATGGGGTGCACAACAAGCCTCCTTTTCTCCGGAAGGGCCGCTCCAGGCTAGGAGCAACACTGCCTTTGCTGTGCTTGTGTTCAGGCTGGGGAGGCTGGAGTTTCTGTGGCCCCGCTCCTGCCGTAGCTAAGAAGACTTACTTAGATTGCACCAGATGTCAGATACAGATCATTCAAGATGGCTTTCACTTCTGTATTTGGTTACCAAAAGCATCTGAGCTCAAAACAGCAGCTGGCCTGGATGTTTTGTCAAAGTTGCGTACCTCCTTGACACTTTTTCAGTATTTCATGAACCCAGGAAACCCTTGGCTTTGGAGGGGGAGAGGTAGTTGGAGTACCGTCCTGCCATTTTGGTGGTAGGTACAGTGAGAACAAACTCGGTAATCTTTAGCATGTGTGGCCATTGATTGTGCTGGTACGACCTCCGCTCCGAGATGCTGACCTCCAGGGTATGATTTTTTAGGGAAAGTTGTTGACCACTGGCAGAGGCTGTTTCTTTGATCAATTTTAAAAACACTGGTGATTGAGTGGAAGGATAGACCCCCTGCTGCATTCATGTGGCTGCTTCCCCCCCCCCCCCCCCGCCTCCACTCTTATCATTGAGCACTGACCATGTACCAGGTCTCAGGAGTTGCCAGGAGGTGATCCTTTGCCATCACCTTGTAACACACTTTAAGCAGTCCTTGTTCTTTGTTCTCAGATCCTGATAGTTGGCGGTGGCGTCGCTGGGCTGGCTTCTGCAGGTGCAGCCAAGTCAATGGGCGCGGTTGTCCGAGGGTTTGACACAAGGTGAGTGCTTGACTAGTGATTAATATTTAACTGAGAACATTTGTTTCTAATGGCTCACTGAAGCTTTTCTATATGCTTTTTCCAACTAAAAATGTTTTTTTTTTTTTTTTGCTGTTTAAAGTTTGGCTCAATATAATTTTTTTATTATTTACTGGAAAGAAGCAGAGATAATAAAGTAATTGAAAGGTGATAGGCCACACTTCTTTGTGTGCATTGGGACCAGAGTTGTCTCTGCTGAGCTAGTAGCACGTTGCTTTACTCTGCTGCTTTAGTCTTTAGAACGCTTTTGGGCATTAGGAGGGCAGGGCTGACAAGTGCATTGGGAGGTGCCTATGCGTAGCACTCAGTGATGGAAGTGATAGAACCGGCGTGACAGTCTCCAGTACTTTTTATTTGGTGAGGCTGGCTTGAGTACCCAGTCCGCACACACGCTATGTAAGTGCTCTCTCTTTGACCCACAGACCCAATCACTTTTTACCGAGGAATAGCAGCATGTGAATTGTAACTGTAGTATTTTTGCTAAGGCATCTGCTTTTGCTGTAAGGAGAGAGCTGACTATTTTTCTCTGAAGATTATAGACCATGTAGGAGAAACTACTTTTCTGCGTATATTGTATATCTCTAAGATAGTCAGAAAACATTTTCCTATGTTGTTTGCAAAGAGAAATTTGGTTAAGATTCTTCCTCATTGCTGGAGATGCCCTATGTCAGCATTTATGAAATGCTTAGTAAGTCCAATGATCATTTTGTTTCTATTTTTAGGGGGTTGTTCAAAGCACATATGTGTTTATTATAAATAAGGGCACTAGAGTCGTAACACTGCTGCCAATCTTATTTATTTATTTTTCAGTGCTGGAGATTAAATCTAGGGCTTTGTGTATGCTTGGCACATGCTCTCCCAACTGAACAATGTCCTTGCACTGCCAATTATGTATATAGGAAAAAAAATGTAAAGAGTGAGACTTTTCAGAGTAAATGCTCATGAAACACGACCAACTGTTCTTTCCTGACCTTAGAGAACCCAGGTGCTTATAAAATCCACTTCCCCTCAACGAGAAAAACAAGCCAATTCCAGAGTAGCCATGACATCGCCTTATTAAGGAGACTTGGGACCAAAAGTGACATTGCTTCTGTCCTTTCATTTTTAATGTTTGCTGATGAGCAGAGTTTTCCAAACTTTCAAGCCTTGGAAAGTGGATTGGTCATGGTTTCGTTATAACGATAATAGATAATGATATTCTATTTTGACCTAGAAATGACTCGCAGCTTGCTTGGTTAGCTATCGAGTATATAGTGTACCGATGTCTTTGTTCAAACTGTGAGCTGCATTGGCAGCTAGAGTCACAGCTGTCATTTAAGTCTACTTGGAGTGGTTTGAATGAGAATAACGCCTCCGAGGCTCAGTGTTTGAATACTTGGTCCCCAGCTAGTGGAACTGTTTGGGAAGATTTAGAGGTGTGGCCTTGTTGGAGTTGCTGTGTCATTTGGGGTATGTTTTGAGCTTTTAAAAGCCCACACTGTTCCCAGTTACCATTCTCTCTGCCATTTGCTGTGGCTTGAGATGTGATTTCTCAGCTACCACTTCAATACCATGTCTGCCTGTCTGCTGCCACGCTCTCCACCGTGGTTGTCATGGACTCTTACTCCGCAGCTGTGAGCTCCAAATTAAATCTTACTTTTATAAGTTGCCTTGGTCATGGTGTCTTATCACAGCCAATGAGAAGTAATTAAGAGTCTATTTTTTCTGTAATTTATCTACTTAGTATAAAAACCATATTTCTAACAAATCATAATGTAATGAATTACATTTAATGGAATAAAAACATCATGCAGCTAGATTAATGTAGCCGTTCAAGCAAACACTTGCCCAGTCCTGAACTCCATCCACCTCAGTGAATTTCCACAAGGTTAGAATGGCAATTCTGAAGCTGTAGGTTTACAATTTTATTATCAATTACATTTTTTGTGCACCACAATAAAGAAACCATAATAGAGTTAAGACTAGAAAATTAGCTTTATATTCTTTTTTATTACTCATGTGTTCTTTGCCTGCATTCCATCCTTCTTCATCACCTAACTTTGCCCATTCTTGTTCTCCTTTCTAAATGTTATTCTATACCCATGTGTACATTTGTTTCATATATTCTTATCCATGTATACATTATAGGCTGGGGTCTGAATGTGAGGGAGAACATAAGTTTTTTTTTTCTTTCTGAGATTAATATGGATGACCTTAATATTATACATCGCAAGTTCATCAATTTTCCTGCAGATTTTATTGTTTTAATTGAAAATAATTTTTTTTTCATACAGTATATTCATGGTTTCACTTCTCTCATCTCTTTCTGGATCTTCTTCACTTTTTTATTTGGGGTTTCTTAAAACCTCTCCCTTTCAACCCTCCAACCTTAGGTAGAAGAGAGAAGGTTAGTGGGGAGGGGCCACAGACCCCATGCTTCTCTTGACTGGTTAGGGTCGATGGGTTCCTTTGGGGCTGTAACAGTCTTGTTGCAGCAAGCAGTCACCTCCAAGCTGCTGAGCCATGAAGCATCTCTCTCCGTTTATCTGCTCCAAAAAATCACGCCTCCTGTCTCTGGCCTCGCCAATTGCCCCATGCCAAACCACCACATGCCATACTTTCTCTCTCAGGCCTCCCCTATTCACCTTCCTCAGAGTGCTAGACCACACCCATCTGTGTGCTGCAGGAGCAAGCCGTTACCAGCTGGCAAAGACCACGCTCCCCATGACACAGTTATCAGCTTTGGACAAACTAAAGCTCAAACTGAAATCCCGCACTTGAGGTTAAAACAAAACCATATTCACATAACACAGCTGAGTTTTTAAAGAAATTAAAACTTCATTGCACAGGCAAATAAAAATGGCACACAAGAGTAACACAAAATGAACAAATGCACATACACCTAAAAAAGAAAATAAAAAAGGGAACAAAGAAAGAGCATGAGAAATGCACACATGATCACTTGCTCACGTGCACACACACACACACACACACACACACGCACACACACGCACACACACACATACACACAGGCAAGACTGGTAAGGTATAAAATGCCTAAACAAAGCAATAGGAGCCAAGACATCTCAAAAATAACGTTGGGCTCATTTTGCTTCAGCCATCTGCTGGGCATGGGCCTGACCTTAAGTGTGATCCGTGAACCCACTAGGACTCCATGGGAGGAGCGAACTCTTGCTTTGTTAGGGTTTGTTCATTGTAGCTGGCTCCTTGGCTGTAGCTGAGAGCTCTTGTGCATTTCTCCATCTGTACTGGGACCCTGACTGGTTTGGTCCTGCTGTCGGGCCTGGCCATGCTGCCTCGAGCTCCGTGAGTTCATCCTGCCTCAGCCCTGTTACGTGCGTGCACCCCTAGTTCTGATGCATTGTTTTTGTGTTGCTGTGATAAAACACTGACCAAAGCGACTTGTGAAAGAGTTTACAGGAGAAGTCCATTAAGACAGAGGGGTGGCAGGGTGGCTGGAGCCGGAAGCCGAGCATGTGGGGACACTCTTCCGACCACCACACCTGGCTAATAGCTTTCTTTCTGTAAACTAATTTTAATGACTGCATGTGTACTTGCAGTAGGCACTGGCTGTGATTGATGTTACTTAGGGTGTTTGAGGTTATTGCAGTGCAGAGATTAGGGATTTCCACCACTGAGATCTTTGCTGGCTCTCATTTTCTAACCAGAATACAGTGATTGGGTGGCATTTATTTACTTTAAATTGAATATGTTTTGTATAATCTAAATATGTTGGCTCTTCACATTTTGCCATTTATTCATTGCAGTTTTCTTTTGAGACACCATCTGTATGGTCTAGACTTTCTTTGAAATCCCAATGCTCCTCCTGTCTCCACCTTGTACATTCTGGGATTACAGGCATGTGCCACTATGTCTGTTTGCTTTATGAATTTGTGAGGACTGAGACCCTCCAAATCACTTTATTTAAATATTAGAGTATTTGTAATAAAAGTCATCTCACAATGAGAACAAACTCAACTTGTGTGATGTGCGTGATAGCAAATCTTAATGTCTATCAGATATCATATTATATCATCAGCATTGGGAGCAAAGGGCCAAAGCTGGGATTGGCAATAGTGACATTCTTTTTTTTTTTCTTTTAAGTTTAAATAGAAGTTGGGATTCTTCTTTATTCCCCCTAAGGAAAATATGTGAGAATTGCCTAAATGTCTAAAACGTCATTGAAACAATCCAGGTAGAGACAGTGAAGTAAATGCTTGACTTTGTATTATGTAGAGTTTACTTAAAGCAGTGGTTCTAAACTGTGGGTCACAACCCCTTTGGCAAGTCTCTGTCTCCAAAAATATTTACATTACGATTCATAGCAGTAGCAAGATTACAGATATGAAGTAGCAACAAAAATAATTTTATGGTCTGGGGGGGACGGACGGTCGCCACATGAGGAGCTGTATTAGGGGTTGTAGTGTCAGACATGTTGGGAACTGCTGATTTAAAGGGTATACATAAGTGAGGATTTTGATTTTGATGTTTGTGTCTCTTGATTATGTATGCATCCCTGATATAGTTAACATATAATCCCTGATATATGTTTCCCCTTCAACACTCCAGAGCTGCAGCTTTGGAGCAGTTCAAATCTCTTGGTGCTGAACCCTTGGAGGTGGATTTGAAGGAATCTGGTGAGGGCCAGGGAGGATATGCGAAAGAGATGTCCAAAGAGTTCATTGAAGCTGAAATGAAGCTCTTTGCTCAGCAGTGCAAAGAAGTGGACATCCTCATCAGCACAGCACTGATTCCAGGTATGATGCTCGGTGAATGCTCACCTCTAAGGCGCTTTAACAAACGGCATCTTGAAATTTAGTTGGGTTGTTTTAGTTAGGCTCTCAGTTGCTGTGATAAACATCTTCACCCAAAGCAGCTTGAGGAGAAAGGGTTTCTCTCAGTGACACTGATGGAATTCAGGGCAGGAACTCAGGGATTTAACCTGGAGGCAGGAACTGAAGCAGAGGCCATGGAGGAGTGCTGCTTCCTGGCTTCTCCTCAGGATTGCTCAGCCGGCTTTTCTGCGCACAGGGGTGGCCCTCCCACTGCAGTCACCAAGTAAGAAAATGCTCCAGAGTCTTGCCTACGGCACATTTTCTCAATTTTGGTTCCCTCTTCTCAAATAACTGTAGCCTGTATCAAACTGATAAAACAGACCACATCCACACCCACACACCCCTGCGCACAAACAAAATCACCAGCTCAAGGACCAATAAATGTTTAGTTATTTAAAAGAAAATGAATTTCTTTTAAGGAAGTTGTTTTAGTTGGAAGATAATTTTACACTTAAATTTATATACAGAAAACTTAGCAGTATACGTTGAAGGTGACAAGTATACTTTTCCTGTTTGACAGTATGAGCCACATAGTTAGGACCCGGGACGTTGCCTCCCCAGTGGCGGTAGATCTCATCATTTCTGTCATAATTGGTCCTAGCAGCCTCCACCAGCTTAGCCAGAGCAGCCTTGTCTCCGGAGTTAACCCGCCGCCCCAGCCTGGCCTCTCCCTTGATGATGCAGTAGGGGACCCCCGTCTTTCGACACAGGGCTGGTAGGAAAAATTCTACCTCCATGGGGTTTGTGTCATGGGCTGAGCCACCAGCTGAACCTTCCTGTTCCACACCAATGTGGTGACTGTACTGACCCCTAGAACACACAACCACTTTGCCTGATGTTTGCACTGCTACAGTGACAAAAAGGCAGTTTCATCAAGCTGCGACTCAGGGTTGAAAAGCTTGATTTCACTCCACAGTTTTTCTTCCATCCTCCCTACCTCCCTCCCTCCCTTCCTTCTTTTCCTGTGTATCCCTGGCTATCCTGGACTTCTCTCTGTAGACCAGGCTGGCCTTGAATTCAAAGAGATCCGCCTGCCTCTGCCTCTCAAGTGCTGTGATTAAAGGCGTGCATCACCACCACCCCTATAAGTGAAAGCTTGTTCGTTTTTGTGATAAAAGTACTAGAAAAATGAAAAAGCACACAACAAACATCACAGTAGTCCTAGGTACCTCTGGTTACATTAATCACTTAATTTCTTTCAGTGTGTTTTCATGTAAGTGTGTTTATATCATAGACTATTTTCTGTAAGTACAACATTCTATTTATACGTCACTGTCATTACTAGGTTTTTGATAAAGTTCTAATTCGTTTTTCTTCTCTTTAAGACATTATGTTTTCACTATATAAGAGTACTGAGAGACTAAAGCATTAAAAACAAGTCAGAAATTCCATCAGAGATTCTTATTTAAGAATATGGCACTTTGTTCTTACTATTTTTTGACATTTTTGGGAAATATTTATTTTATGTTTAATTACATGTGTATGATGTTTCTGTGTGTGTGTGTGTGTGTGTGTACTGTGTGACTGTAGGGAGGCCAGAAGAAGGCATCAAATTATCTGGATCTGGAGTGAGGGGCAGTTGTGAGCCACCTAACAAATTGCTTTGAGTGGGTGCTGGTACCCTGCCAAGAACAGCAGGCACTACTGAGCCATCTCTCCAGTCCCAATGTGTTTGTTTGGTTGTGAATCCTGTGACAGCAGAAATCTTAATATTTTTTATATAATCTTTGTGCTGAATGCATAATATCAAACCAAGAAACATTTATTGATCAATAAAGAGAAGTTTGATATAGATTATAGATCAAAGATGCTTTCCACCCTGTATTTTCTTGTCTCTCCCATCCTTTGCTTCTGTTGTTGAACAACGACTTTTGATTTTTCTCTGCTTCCTGAAAGAAAATAAGTGAGACATTGAGAACTTAAAGGGTCCACAGCTGCTAGTGTTTGATTCTGTTCAGGAGCCGGAGCCTCCTCTTCGTTATACTAAAACTTAACTGTTTCTCCTCATGACTGCTTTGCTTGAGAAATTTTTACATAAACCCAGATATATAGGTATACAAATTAAACATTTACTGGTAATAGAACAGAAAGAAATTTATTTTAAAGCAATTTTTAGTTTACATGTAATTTTAGCATTAAGATGAAAGCAAGTTTACATACTAAGGAAATTGATATGCTTGTTTGTTTTATATGAAGAATTATATTTAGGCTGAATTTTTGATCTATAGAAGCTAGAGCATTTTCAGTAGTTTTCAGAGTTGGTTGATAGTCTCATTTTATAGTTACCAATTCTTAGAATACTGCTTTGCATACATAGTACACAGTAGAAAATAGCAAAAGTTTGCTTAGGGTCATTCAGAATTTGATGGCAATTCTGTTCTTGTTCCAGGCCCAAATTCCTTTGCTTTTGTTTGTTTGCTTGTTTTTTGTTATGACTTCTGTTTGCACAAATGGTAGATGAGCTGGTGTCTCCAGATGCTACCTCCCAGTCGAGTGCTGTTGATGAAGCAGGTGGGCAGGAGGGTGGTGTGGGCCCAGCCCATGGACTTGTCTCTGACTGCAGAAATGACACTTATGCTTGAGTATTTGTGGTGGATGCAAATTAGAAGCCATCCAGAATGGGTGTTAGACAGGTGGAAATCAAGCATAAACTCTTTCAGGAGGGCACCCCAGGACACCCCTTCCCCTCTTGTTATAGTGACTCCTAGGAAGGAATTTTAGGAGACCTGTGCTGTAGCCATCATCTAACTAGGAACACCTGTATCTTAGAGAAAGCACTGTTAGGAGACAACATGTAACAAGTGGCCAGCAGAGGGTGCTAAAACATTTCCTCATTGAATGAGTGATAAAGATAGGAAGCTAGTTAGCTTTAACCAACCCAAACTCCTAATAAAGAAATAGTCATTTTGACACTGTGTATACCTTTGTTATCGATTATAAAGCTATCAGTGATGCAACTTGAGACCTTTCGGGCCTACCTGCAGAGCTTGTTTTAGAGTCTTATATGGTTGTAAGCTCTTCCTGCTTCAGACTCCTAAGTGTTGGGATTACAAGATGACAGATGGCTGTTATTTGTTTGTTTGTTTGCAAGTTGTTTCTACTCAGTGTATTTTAGTAGAAGGTCAATTATGTGATAATCTTGAAGACTCACTGCATTTCCTTTTTTTCTGAAGCCATAATCTTTACCTTACATTTTCAGAAAGCTTGTGGTCAGTATATCATCCCAGAGTCTGCTCTCAGAAGGCTGGCTGTAATCCCAGTACTCAGGGAGCAGAGGCAGGCGGATCTCTGTGAATTCGAGGCCAGCCTGGTCTACGAAGTGAGTCTTGGACAGCCAAGGCTACACAGAGAAGCCCTGTCTTGGGGAAAAAAAAAGAGGCTGGCTTTCTTAAGTCCTTCAAATTAAAAAAATGGGGGGGGGGTTTGAAGAATTAATTAGTATAGACTGTATGTGGAGGGGAAGAGTTCTGGGAGGAGGTAATATGCTGCCTCTACTGGGCTGGCTGAGAAGTTAAAGATGAGAATTTTCCGTGTCACAGTAGCTTACGGTCTTAGTGGCATTGAATGCAGAGGAGGCTGGAGCAGGAAGAGCACAACCATACAGGACCCACTCTAAAACAAGCTCTGCAGGTAGGCCCGAATGGTCTCGAGGTGCATCACCGAGCTCTCTGTCTCATCTCTGCTAGATTTACTGTGGCAGAAACTACCGCTTTTGCATTGAAACTCTCTTCTGACAGTAACCCAACTAAAAATTCATGATCAGGACTGGGGAGATGGCTTAGTGGGTGAAGTGTCTGCCGTCCAAGCCTGAGGACGTAAGTTCAGATTCCTGGCACAGGCTTGGGAAGGTCAGAGATAGGTCTTTCCTGGAGGGTTGCTGGCAAACCAGTCTAGCCAAATGGCAGCTCTAGGTAAAGTGAGAAACCCTATCTCAGAAAAAAAAAAAGTGGAGAACAGCAAAGACACCCATTGTTTACACTGGCCTCTACACATGACCTCCTCCCATGCATGGGCACACGTGAACAGTGCATGTGTAAAACACATGTGTGCACATGCACAGGCTGCACACGTGAAATGAAAAAATAGCAACTCATAAAGACTGTGATCACACAGCTGTCCCACTCTACATTTCCCGGTTTAGGTTTTGCTCTTTTTAATTTAGTGGCCTGTCGCTCCTGAAAGGCCTGGGATTTCACTTACCAATTCTGACTGTATCTTGCTCCAATGGGTTCCCAGCATCATTGGTTGAAGGCATCTAGATTGATCAAGGTTAGATCATAGCCCTCTTTCCAGATACCCATGCTATAAAGTTTGTATCCTTGGTGACGTACGTTACCTTTCTTTTCTTCATTTCTTCCTTTCTTCCTTCCTCCCTCCCTCCCTTCCTTCCTTCCTTCCTTCCTTCCTTCCTTCCTTCCTTCCTTCCTTCCTTCCTTCCTTCCTTCCTTCTTTCCTTCCTTCCTTCCTTCCTTCCTTCCTTCCTTCCTTCCTTCCTTTCCTCCCCCCCCACTCTCTCTCAGTCCAACTTTAGATTTTGGGTTTCATGTTAAATTTATATCTAACTAGTATCTATTTTCAGTCATGCTGGACACTGATCGCCTCAAATAACCAAAGATGCTTTCATTACTTTACATATATCGCTTTTTCACTTTGACACACCATCCCTGCTCTTTGCTCTACTTCTTCCACAGTGCCTACCTACTGAGTGGGAGATACTAGTTCTTCCACAGTGCCTACCTACTGAGTGGGAGATACTAGTTCTTCCACAGTGCCTACCTACTGAGTGGGAGATACTACTTCTTCCACAGTGCCTACCTACTGAGTGAGAGACACTAGTTCTACACTCACAGCACCTGGCCTGTGCTTCACATCACAGCAGTGCTTGGTCCCGCCCTGCCTTCGTTGCCCTTAACTCCTGTGAGCACAGGAGAAGTGTGTGTTCCAGTCATCTCTGTCATGGCCAATGCTTGGCCTAGTGCTTCATGCTCATAAATCTTCCTCAGGTCTTGGTTGACATGGTCACTTTTATTCTTTCAAGGCTATCTAAGGAAAGCTGGACAGAACACTCTGGCTCACTTTTTAAATAAGAACATTGTAGAAGTTAATTTAAGACTGGAAACTTAGCTTCCTTAAATACTCAAAACTAGAACACATGCCCAGGCTGCAACGTGAGGTGGCTAGCTAGCCCTTTCAAGCGCTGGAATCAGGAAGTAGTGGAGGGTGTCCAGGAACTATAAAGTGTCTTGTCAGGAAGGAAGATACTCACTGATTATAAATTATAGTATTGTAGGACATGTACAGTTGGATTTGCTTCTAGATGTAATCCCAGTTAGGGAGCAGTATGTTTTATATTCACACAGTTGGGGTTTATGAAATATCCCTGTCACAGGACACAGCGCGGGAAGAGTTGGGAAGGCGATGTTTTCCCCTGATGGGACTCCACCTGAGATGTTACAGTTTCTTAGAAAGTCCACCTCGATTCTACATCTGATGCTGCTCATTTTTTCTTGAATGCATCTTCCATAGAATGGAACAACAGTCTGAAAAAATGACGGTTCAGACCTGTGTTTTTAGGCAGGAGAATTTCACTGAGGGAACTCTTGCTTTGACACCTGCAGGATGGCTTTTCAAAAGCTAGAAGAGTTTATTATTCCGGGCATTCTTTCTTCTCAATGCACATTATGATTTTTAGGAGTCAAAACCACATCATGGAGGTCAGTGACTCCCAGCGTTTTGGAGCTTGTATTACTTCTTTCTGACTGTCTAATGCACCCTTCATGCTCCCTTCCTTTCCATGGAGTTTACGACTCTATGGAATTTTAAAATATTGCCCGCACACTACCACTTGTTCTGAGAATTTTTGAAAGGCAGAGAGAAATACTTGTGTGTCACAATATCAAGGGTTGGTAACCACAGGCTGTCTATCTACCTCTCGGTAGCTTTCAACACAGATAGGGCCACTTGTCATCAAAGGGAGGGTGCCAGCATTCTGGAGTTTTCTCTTGCCATTTGTCAGCTTTGACTTCTTTGGGTGTGTCTGACACACTTTGTGGGTTGCTGAGCCATGTTTAACAAATGTTCTGTTAGGAAAATGTATGCCGCAGAGTTGTATTCTGGTTTGGTCTGTTATTTCTCCAAAAGTGTGTTGCAAAATGGCGAAGTATTACATTGTTCTCCCTGCCAGCCCGAGTTGAACTGGAGGTGGGACAGCTTCTAGGGAAGAGCTACCATTAATGTCTTATCTTCATAACATAGCACTTCTGAATTCCCAGTCCCTTCCTCCTTGTTCTTTCTTATTAGAATGGTCTGGCTCTAAATCCGCAATCTTCGTGACAACACAATCCAAGAGTGTGGGACTGCTTGGATATTGTAGAAATCTGCTTTTTGCCCATGTAACATTAACAGGCACCGGCTTTCATTCCCATTGCGTTGGGGTTCAGATGAAGTGTTCTCACACCATGCTGGGGCTCTGAAGGTCACTCTGGGCACTGTGTCTGTTTGAACATGGGAGGCTTGTGATTGTCGCACTGCGAGTGTCTCATTCCCACTTCTCTTGCTAAGACCAGTCACATGGCCAGAGCCATTTGTGAAGGAAGCAAAGAGTTTTTTCTACCTGTATGCTTCCCTAGTAAAATAGAACTGATTGGTAGCTTAGACAGCAGAAACTACCTCCTCATCTCCTTGGGAGTTTGGAAGTTTATGACCAAGATATTGGCAGGGTTGGTCTCTCCTGAGACTTTAATCCTTGGTTGAAAATCACACCTTTCTCAGGCCTCTGCTCTCTTTCCTCTCTCTGTGTGTGCATTTCTCTTGTCTCTCTTGATATTTAACTTCTTAATCATTAAGGATACCAAGGAAGTTAGGCTCAGGCCCTAGGCTAACTTAACATTTTAACAGCCTTATCTCTTAATTCAGTCAGGTTCATAGCTACTACTGGGGCTTAGGCATTAAGATACAAATTCTAAAAGGGATACTAATGAACCCCTCCCCCCCCTCTCCCAACAAATGTGGCAGAGTGCTTTAGATCATGGTGGACAGGAAGGAGGAAGAGAAGTGAGGGAAGTGAGAAAGAGAAAATGCTGTATCTGCAGACCTGTCTGCAGTGACCTATTTTCTCCAAGAAGTCCACTTCATCTCCTATTTTCTCCCATTCATATTATGAATCTACCAAGGGATTAATCTATTTGTTAGGTCAGTGCCCTCTGGATCCAGTCATGTCCCAAAATCCCATTAGCAATCAAACTCCAAATATGTAAGGCTATGGGGAATAGTTCATATTCACACCATAACAATGTAAAATTCTTGTTATAATGGGTCTTTCTTCCACCTTCTCCTCCTCCTCTTCTGACATGGTCTCTTATAAAGCAGGCTGGCCTTGCTTGACCTTGCTCTGTAGTTGATGATTAGGTTGAATTCCTGATCTTCCTGCCTTCATCTCTCAAGCGCTAGGATTACAGGCATATGCCACCATGCCCAGTTTACAATGAAATTTCTTAATATGTGAAACACTGATTGATGTTTGTACATTTTCTTTACTGTTTTTCAGTTTATGTTTAGGTAACACATAGAATTACATTACATGTAATTCTGCCCTTCGTAGTGCTTATTTGTGACAAATCTGTTTTGGTCTTGGGTAAACAGATTCTATAATTTATATTATGCATCTGTGAGTATGGAGTTAAATTTATTATGCTATGTCAATGCAGAAAGCTTTTCTTAAGTCTCTAATTTGATGCTTTACAGGCCAGGAAGTTAGGAATTTCCCCATGATTATATGCCATTGAGTAATTCCAGTAAATAATTCTCTGTGCTCTTTGGAATCATTATAAAAACTTGTGGTTAATTCATTTCATCTTGGTGTCTTTTTGTTCTTAATAGTTTTTGTGCCTTCTTTTTAATTCCTCTCCTCTCCTCTCCTCTCCTCTCCTCTCCTCTCCTCTCCTCTCCTCTCCTCTCCTCTCCTCTCCTCTCCCTCTCTCACTCTCCCCCTCTCCCTCTCTCCCTCTCTCCCTCTCTCCCTCTCCCTCTCCCCCTCTTCCTCTCCCTCCCCTTCCCTCCTCTCCTCAACAACAGCCTGTATGAGTTACACCCTATGTGCTTCCATCAAAGACAGGTTGTTGACAGACTGCACAGCCACATGTCTGGTGTGATACAGAGATTCAAGGTGGCCTGGCACTAACTGGAAACACTCCCATTCATTCTGCATGGCAGTTAATTGAACAGAAAGTAGTATAATTAAAAATTTCAGATGATTTATTTATTCATTTGGTCACTAAGGATTGAGGATTGAACTGAGGGCTTCTTGCGTGCAAGGCCGGTGCTGCAGCCTTTACCAGGTGAGAGCTTTTCGCACCTGCTGCTTTTCTCATAGAGGACCCCCCAGTCTCAGTTATCTCTGAATCCATGACAAATTAAAAAAATATTTATTCTTCTCTTATGCATTACATCCCCTGTTCCTCTCCCATCTCTCTCAGATCTACTCCTCCTCCGTTTTCCTTCCAAAGAGAGCGGGCCTCCCAGGGCCTCCAAGCACAGCCTCCCTGACGACAACTGCGCTAGGCACTGATCTAGGAGTATAGCAGATTATCAGCAGGGATCATTTCCTTGACTTTAAAAATACTTATTTTTTTTAATCAATGAAAAAAAAAGTAGTCTTAATTTAAAATTTAAAGTAGTTTAGAATAGAAAAGCTCTGAATGACTATTTCCTTCCAGATTTGGCCTATATGTGGTGGTTAGCACTGAGTGGTTATTGACTGTGTCCGTGAATGAACGGACTTCTGAATGATGACTGTGAGGGCTGATGTCTTGGCAGAGGAATGGAAATAACTCCCAAACGGGGAGAAACTGATTAATTTTACTAGAAGAACTCAATGTTCGTGAACCAGAAAGGGCCAAGAGACATTTCATGAAGATTGTGTCAAATCTTTCACTCAGCTCATAATCTTGCCAGGAAATGATTTTCTCCTTTGTTAATTTTTAAAAAATATTTATTTATTTATTTTTTAGATGGGTGGTGTTTGGAAATGTAACAATACTGGCCTGTTTGTAAATCTTAACTTTTTTAGATAAATGATTAAATGAATAAAACTGTGCTTCAGAATGGGAAAACCCAAGCATACCTTGGAAAGCAAGGAACCCTGAAAACCTTCTTCCAGATTTCCTACCCGTGCTTTTGTTAGCCATTCTGCTTTCATCTTTCTATTTGAGAGATTTTGCTATGGACAGTGGACTTTGCTGTTCCACAGTATGAGGAGTCTGTACACATTTTCCTGTCCATCTTTGTCTCTGTCCTCTTATGTCAGGTTGTCCTAAGCACAGCTCTGTTTGCTGTAATAGGAAGGATAGCTCAAGTCAAATGGAACCATTTCGGTTGGTAAGTAAGTGAGTCAGTCCATTGGTTTTTTTCTAAGTAATAAACATCAAACCGTGTTCTTGCTTTTAAGCGTTCTTAATTTTAAGCAAGAGTTGCTTGTGATTTTTCAGGAATACTTTACTTTTATTTTTTTAAACAAAAATAGCATATGGGGCTGGAGAAGATGACACAAGCAAGCATGAAGATCAGAGTTCAGATTCTCTGGCACTCATTTGAGAAAGACTTGTGCATCCATCACCTCAGTGCTGGTGGAGAAGAGACAGGGGGATTCCCAGAGCTTGCTGGCCAGTCAGCCTAGCCAGTCAGTAAGCTCCAGTTTCAGTGAGTGACCCAATCACTTACATATATACATATATATATACATATATATACATATACATATATACATCAACACATACGCTTGCACACACATATATGTATAGATGATAAAAAAATAACGTGGAGACTGATGGGGGAAGGCATCAGGGAAGAAATAAAGAAAGAAATTAGAGATTTCCTAAAATTCAATGAAAGTGAAGGCACAACATACCCAAACTTATGGGACCCAATGAAAGCAGTGCTAAGAGGAAAGTTCATAACACTAAGAGCCTTCAGAAAGAAGTTCGAGACATCTCATACAAACAACTTAACAGCACACCTAAAAGCCCTAGAAAAAAAAAAGAAGCAGACACACCCAAGGGGAGTAGACAATTGGAAATAAACTCAGAGCTGAACTCAATAAATTAGAAACAAAGAAAACAATTCAAAGAATCAATAAAACCAAGAGCTGGCTCTTTGAGAGAATCAGCAAGATAGACAAACCCTTAGCCGAACTAACTAAAAGGCAGAGAGAAACTATCCAAATCAGCAAAATCAGAAATGAAAAGAGGGCCATAACAACAGACACTGAGGGAATCCAATTATTAAATCTTACTACAAAAGCCTATATGCCACAATATTTGAAAATCTAAACAAAATGGACAGTTTTCTTGATAGATTTCATTTATCAAAATTAAGTCAAGATCAGGTAAATAGATTAAATGGTCCTATATCCCCCAAGGAAACAGAAGCAGTCATCAAAACTCTCCCTTCCAAAAAAAAGCCCAAGGCCAGATGTTTTCAGCACAGAATCTACCAGACCTTCAAAGAAGAGCTAATGCCAATATTCTTAAAACTATTCCACAACATAGAAACAGAAGGAACATTACCAAACTCATTTTTTGAGGCCACAGTCACCTTGATACCTAAACCACACAAAGACCCAACAAAGAGGAGAACTTCAGACCTATCTCTCTTATGAACATTAATGCAAAAATACTCAATAAATTACTCTCAAACTGAATCCAAGAAGACATTAAAGATATCATGCACCATGACCAAGTAGGCTTCATCCCAGGCATGCAGGGGTGGTTCAATATATGGAAATCCACCAATGTATTCCACTACATAAACAAACAGAAGGAAAAAAATCCGCATGATCATTTCCTTAGATGCTGAAAAAAGCATTTGACAAAATCCAACACACATTCATGTCTAAAGTTTTGGAGAATTCAGGGATACAAGACACATACCTAAACGTAGTAAAGGCAATATACAGCAAGCCTACAGCCAACATCAAACTCAATTGAAAGAAACTTAAATCAATCCCTCTGAAATTGGGCACAAGGCTAGGCTGCCTACTTTCTCTGTATCTCTTCAACATAGTATTTGAAGTCCTCGCTACAGCAATAAGACAACTAAAGGAGATCAAGAGGATACAAATGGGAAAGGAAGAAGTCAAAGTATCACTTTTCACAGATGATATGATTGTATACATGAATGACCCCCAAAATTCTACCAGAGAACTCGTCCAGCTGACAAACACCTTCAGCCAAGTGGCTGGATACAAAATTAACTCAACACACACACACACACACACACACACACACACACACACACGCACACACACCAAACAAAACAAAGCAAAAACCTAGTAGCCCTCCTATATATGAAAGACAAAAGGGCTGAGAAAGAAATTAGGGAAACAACACCGTTCACAATAGCCACAAATAGAGTACCTTGGTGTGACTCTAACCAAGCAAGTGAACGATCTGTTTGAAAAAACTTAAGTCTCTGAAGAAAGAAATTGAAGAAGATCTCAGAAGATGGAAAGATCTCCCAAGCTCATGGATCAGTAGGGTTAACATAATGAAAATGGCCATCCTGCCTCCTCACTGGGGGGATGCAGCCTTACCAGGCCCCAGAGGAAGACAATGTAGCCAGTCCTGATGAGACCTGATAGGTTGGGGTCAGATAGAAGGAGATGAACCTCCCTTATCGGTGGATTGGGGGAGGGGCATGGGAGAAGAGGGGGAGGGTCGGACTAGGAGGGGATGAGGGAGGGTGCTACAGCTGGGATATAAAGTGAATAAATTGTAATAATTAAGAAATAAAAAGAAATAAAGATCTTAATATAAATATATATTTTTAAACTTTCTGTGAATTAAAAATATTTTTCTCATTTTTTCCTTGAAGATTTATTTGAAACAGGATTTCACTGTGTATGCCTTGCTGATCTGGAACTCTCTATGTAGACCAGTCTGGCCTTAAAAAAAAAATGTGTGTGTGTGTGTGTGTGTGTGTGTGTGTGTTTGTCTGCCTGCCTGTCTGTCTGTGTACAGGCATCCAGATGCTCATAGAGGCCAGAAGAGGGAGTTGGATTCTTTGGAGTTGGAATTATTTAAGCCGGCTAGTGTTGCATTTGTAATTTTCCTTACTGTTCTAAATTCAAGAAATTCTTTTTAAGCCCATAGACTATTGTCTACCTGGGTCTTAGTTAAAAATACAATGTTCAGTTTAAATAGAAAACTTACCCCCAAAATCTAACTAAACCATTTATTGCTTCTTCTTCCCTTTATTTTTTGATACTGTGTTTATCATGCAGTTAAATTTTTATCATATTAGACTGTTATACTAAGATACTATGTTGAAATCGCCTTCCCTGTCTTTTTCCCTTTTGACCTATTCTTTTGAGGATCTGCTCATTTGGACTGCTCTTCCCTATCCTGCTTCTCTTTTGGCTATATTTTTTACTTCTTCTGTTTTCAATTTTCATTTTTGCAGTTTCCAGAATTAAAAAAAAAATAATCCACATGTGAGAGCTTGCAGGCAGCTGCACTGTTCTTTTCTTCATTGTATTCCCTGTAGCCCTTATTGAGATTTCTTAATAAAAGTAGGACATTTGGGAGATAGGCAAAAGGAAAGAGAAGAAAATAAATTATCCTTACCATTTAAATATGCTCTGATATTGGCAAATACTGTATAATGGAATTTATTGCAAGTTATATAGTATATGAATATCTTGCATATTCATATATAAAATAGGTATGTGTGTTTTAAGCATACATATTCTGTTATGTGCTTTAAAATTACATTTTAATTCTTTTAAGTGTGTGGGGGCAGGGAGTATTTGACTGCTAAGGTGTATAAGTGGAGGTCAGAGGACAATTTATGGGAGTCAGTTGTCCCCTTCTATCATGTGAGTTCCAGGGATCAAACTCAGGTCATCAAATTTGGTGGCAAGTGCTCTTACCCACTGAGCTGTCCTACCAACTCTGCTGTGTGCTTTTGACTTACAAGTATTTCTTGTCTTTTGTGTGCTGGAGGTTGAATCCATGGTCTCAGGCACACTAAACAATTAGTTGACCTCTGTATCTATATTTCTAGCCCAAATGTTTGAAAAACTCCACTGTGGTTTATTTATAGCACACGTTATATTCTGGCGGGGCCGGGGGTTGGGGGAGAATGTGATTTGAGAGAGGGTCCTAAACAGCCCAGGCTGATTTTGAACTCACTATGTAGCTAGAGCTGGCCTTGAGCTTCTGACTGTGCTATCCCTTCTGTGTTTATAGGCATGAGTCCTCGTATCTGAATAGGGTTTCAAACAGTTCTGATGGTACCCTATGATCTTTATTCTAAGTAAGAACTTGCTGTGAAATAATATGCTATTGTCTCAAAAGTGAATGATTTTCAGAATAATAAAAACCAACCCCCTAAGTTATATCAGGGCACCAATGTACATGGGTGTTTTTTAAAGGTTGTGTCAGCGGTTGCCAAATGGAAAGGTTGGATAAATAAATTGGAGAAGATGGATTGTACCCTTCACGTTTTCTAAGGAGCCTGAAAGCTTAGGCCACGTGAAGCCTTGCACAGTGTAGCTTTCAGGTTCTTGGGAGATAAAAAAGAATCTAGCATTACCATGGCAGAACAAATTAATTGGATGCGGAATAAAAACTTTGACAACAGTAGCCACAATTTCTGTTTATTCAGAAGCCAGAGAGGGTCATCCTGCACCTTAAACAGTTATTTTAGGTCGATGGGCCCAAGTCTGGAGGGTGTAAATGAGATGGCCGGCTGCAGCAGCAGCTCTGGAGGGAGGGGGAGGGGATGACAGTACACATGTGGAAAGTACAGGCGAGCCCTTGAGACATGCGCTGTGTGGCTGCAGCCAGCGTGAGTCACAGTCGCCAGCCTCCAGGGAGCGGGGAAGCGTGGGGTTTCTTATGGGAAAGGCACTGGATCCCTTCATCATTTGCTGTCTCAGACTCTCAAGGTTCAGGAAAGTGTTCAAGGTGCCTTTGTTTACTATCTGGGAGAGAAGGAGAAAGAGATATTGCCAAGGAGTTTGGAAAATCACTGTAGCCTATGAGAACTTTGGGGGAAAAATGCCTCTTGAGTCTTGTTTATGGAGACTTAGAAGGGACCATACCATTGAAGGAATCCTCTGGTAGCTAGCCCAGTGTTGCTGAAGTGGATGGCCCAGAGGGGAAGCAGCGAGTGGGAGTGTTAGAACTGTCCACCCAGGAGGAAAAGCCTTCAGGAATAAGGATCTGGACTTTATCTTATTTGAAGTTTGCACCAAAAAGATTGAGGTAATCCCCAAACGCCCACATAGATCTTTATAATTGTTTTCATATGTACTACAAATAGATAATATTTTTCCTTTTGGGATGTATTTCAGTCAAGCATTTAGATAATGAGATGATTTTAATACAAATGTAATATTTAATTTATATCTGTGTGTAAAACACTATTCTTACTAAAAACCTGTAAATATAAAATTGAAAATTAAAGAGGGTTAGAAACGAGGTGGTTGATGCTCATCTTTGTTCTATCAATGCTGCAAGCACATTCCCCTTCTCTTTGGGCTCCGGTATTTGCTGGGGATTTATATAGCAGTGGGTCTCCACTTTCCTAATGCTGCCACCCTTCCCCAACCATAAAACCACCCTTGTTGCTACTTCCTAACTAAGTTTGCTCCTGTTATGAATCGGAATGTGAATATCTGATAGGCAACGGCCCCTGTGAAAGGGCTGTTTGACCCCCAAGGTGGTCATGACTCACAGGTGAGAACCAGTACTAAATAAGACCTAATGAGCCTCTCAAAACACGTTGTGAACTTAAACTGTGAAATATGGCATGAGCAGAATGGGCATGAGCAGAAGAGGGAAGGTTGCTGTTTATTGACTTCTGTACTCCCAGCTCCCGGTATAGACAGGACTGACTTCCCAGGCCAAGGATCAATAGTTGGGAATAACTGTAGAGGAGTCCTTGCAAACCTTTTGTTGCTGGGCAGGGCTACAGTGTTTGTTTCATGGTCTTTGTTTCATGGCTACAGTGTTTTCTTTCTGGTCTCTTGTCATCGCTATCCTGTGTTAAGGTGGGTACTGAGTTGGAAAAATCTGTTGACATTTGCGAAGAGGAATGGAAATATTCTGTTTTGTAATTCATAAATTAGTACTGAATGTAGTCTTGACATGTGTGCCCTTTGTGAAATGTTCAGTTTGGGTGAACATTTTCTAATGGCTTATTTTACATATTCTTTTTGAACAAGTAAAATCTCCCAGTCTCTTACATGTAAGGCAGCTGGGAAGGGCATGGCCGAGACAGCTCAGGCGAAGCCTATGGTGAGGCCTGGGTGCGGTGAATGATGCCCTCTTTGCGGCCCGCACATACATCTCTTCCCAAAGAGGATGGCTGGTCTCACTTGTTCTCCAGTCTTAGGAATGTCTTGTAAAGAACTGAATTTTCACATAATCAAGCCTTGAAAACCCAACGACCATTGTGGCGATACCCAGAGACTGCAGTTGTGAGGAGAGAAGAGAGACATGCCAATTTGTACTGTTGTCTTTGATTTCAACAGGTAAGAAAGCTCCTGTTTTGTTTAGTAAGGAGATGATCGAATCAATGAAGGAAGGCTCCGTTGTTGTGGATTTAGCTGCTGAGGCTGGCGGGAACTTTGAAACCACGAGGCCAGGAGAACTGTATGTTCATAAGGTATAGCAGGAAAGCGTCTTCTGCCTTGATATTCTGATAGCCAGTGATTTGTGAGGTTTAAAAAAATATTTTTACGACTTCTTTGAGAATTTAACACACATGTACAATGTATTTAGGTCATATTGACTCTACACTCTTTCCCCAGTGCTTTCTGGGTCCTATCCCCGTCCCCCAATTGAGGCTCTTTTTTTTTTTTCTCCCCCTTCTTTTAAAATTTCTTTTATAGTGCTGGGAATCACACCGAGGGCCTCACACATGCTAGGCAAGTATTCCTGTACAGAGTTGTACCCCAAGTCCTCTGTAAAGGGTTTGTTTCTTTAAGTATTTGGAGAAATTAAAGTCTAAAAGTTTTAAAAATTAAAAAAAAAAACGAAATCTTGGAAAGAGATGTAAAAAATGGCCATAATTAAAGCTGATTTTTATGTTTGTAAGTATATATGTTTTTATATCTACCAAGATAGGTACTTTCTAAACTGAGCCACAACTGTGCCTGAGACTCGTTGAAGAGGGAGCATAACTGTAGGGAATTAACCTTTGTGACAATGTGCTCTTTCGTTTAGGGGATTACTCATATCGGCTACACAGACCTCCCCAGCCGGATGGCCACCCAGGCCAGCACCCTGTACTCCAACAACATTACCAAGCTCCTGAAGGCCATCAGCCCTGACAAGGACAATTTTTATTTTGAAGTGAAGGATGATTTTGACTTTGGTACAATGAGTCATGTCATTCGAGGAACTGTGGTGATGAAGGTAGGAGGTCCCTTTCTTCCTGCATTCTTTATTTTTTAAAATTTATTTTTATTTTTATGTACGTTGTGTTTTGCCTGCACATGTGTCTGTGGGAGGGTGTCTGACCCTGGACGTACAGACAGTCGTGAGCTGCCTTGTGGGGGCTGTGAACTGAACCTGGGTCCTCTGCAAGGACAGTTAGCCCCCAACCACTGAGCGTCTCTCCAGCCCTCTTCCTGTATTTTTCTTGTTAGCTTGGGTTTAGGATTTCTGTTCATGGAAGAATTTCATTTTGGGATAGAGATATATTTTGATAAAGCATTGGCATGCCAATGGAAGTTGTTTAAAAGTAGAGAATGATTTGAGGAAGCATTTCAAAGACTCAAGTATGTAGCGGTCACTGAAAAATATACAGCATTTTTGGAAACCAGAAACAGAAGTTTAATAAAGCAAAAATGAATTGTTTTCAGGTTTGAGCAGCATCCTTTTAATGCACCAGACACATAAAAATTATATATGTATAACATAAACACTATACACATAAAACATACCTATTTTATAAATTATATGAATTTATATACACAAACAAAACAGTTTTTTTTTTCAGTATGAGCTCTCTCCTGTGAATCGTTTTGAAATGCCAATTTGACTTCCAAAATATTATTTCTCTAATATTGCTTAGGACGGCAATGTGATTTTCCCAGCTCCCACACCAAAAAATATTCCTGCAGAAGCCCCAGTAAAACAGAAGACAGTGGCTGAACTGGAAGCAGAGAAAGCAGGCACGGTCTCAATGTACACGAAGACGCTGACCACAGCGTCTGTGTACGCGGCAGGTGAGCGTTGCATCTATAAGGCTTAACACTTACTGGGTTTTGTATGCAGCGTGTTGGTTATCATGGCTGGTGAATGGAATGCTGTTGTTACTCTTTGGATGCTATTGTCCTGGGCCGAGTATGTCTGACTTTACCACATGTTCCCTGGCCCTCCTCTGTGGACGGGGAGACCACAGTGATTACCCAGAGTAACCCAGGCACTGTGCTAAGTACTGAACTGAAGGCATGTAAAATAACATACTGATATGTTTTACATAAAACGTCTTCAGTATGGTCATCAATACTACCTACAAAAAAGCTATTGAGTAACAGTGAGGGTCAGAGTGTGTGGTGGTAAATGTATGTAAACATCTGTATTACGGGTTAGACTGAGGAGCCAAACACTTGTTTGAAATAAAAACAGTATGAGGTAAGGGAGAGCCTGCATGTTAGACTAGCATTCTAAGTTACCTTCCAAGAGACTTTAAGATTTTAATTTGGATTTCTTTCTCTGTAAGTGGTCACAAGCTTTTTTTTTTTTTTTTTTTTTTAAGATTTATCTTTGTGAAACTAAAGAATTACCGTAAAACAGTGAGACATATTCAAGGGGCTGAAATGTGGGTATTTGATTGGAAATTACTTTCTTCCTCATAGGAGGAATTTAACACGCTTAGATCTGCTTAGTGTCAAAGCAAAAACAAAACAAAAGCAAACTATAATGAATTAAGGGAGCAGCATCAGGCACACATGATTCTTGTAGGCTCCGCATTCCCTGGGCTCCCATGTGAGCCCAGATGTTTTAAAGCTAAATGTGTAGCTCTCCTTGAATAAAGAGCAAGGCTCAGCAAGATGTGTGAAGAACGTCTGCTGCACATTGTGTGTAAACGGGGCAGTGTCCCTACATGCACTCACTTGTTTAAAAAAAGGGGTAAGATGATTGCACTGTTCATGGGCTGTTTAGACTGCAGGACTGTGGATTTCCACTTCTCTTTGAGATGCAGAAGAAAATGGTGCAGGGACTCTGTGATGATCTCTTTTTAGGTTTCCGTCATGCTTATCGAGGTGAGGCATTTCTAGATAACTAAGTTGATAAGAAAACTTTCCTATCTGTTATACACTCTGTGTCTTTGCCCAACATGAGGCACTATAGATTTTGCTGAGTTAGTACTTTCTGACTAATAATTTCAGAATAGAGACTAGCATTTAATGAGCACCAGGAATTTTGCTACAGCTACGTGCTTCATCTACTTTAGCTCACTTATAAAAGCTCAGGAACGTGGTAGTACTGGCATATCTCTTTTTGTTTGTTTGTTTTTAGATAAAGACACAGAGGGTTAATAATATTATGGATGAGGACATTGAAGCACAGTGAGGTACATGGCTTGTCTACCAGCAGGGTATTAGCAAGCAGCAGAATGAGGATTTACGTTATGCAATCTGACCTAAGAAAATATGACAGATCATAACCCTATATAACAGAGTGTTTTCTCATTAACTGGAAAGCCAAAATATTTATCTGACTCCATCCCCAGAGGTTTAACAAACCATGTGTTAGAACTTTTGAAATACTGAATATGAGTAGGAAAATCTACATTAAGAATATCAACTTGCCGGGAGGTGCTGGAGGCAGACGCAGGTAGATCTCTGAGTTCGAGGCCAGCCTGGTCAACAAAGTGAGTTCTAGGATAGCGGGGCTATACAGAGAAACCCTGCCTTGAAAAACCAAACCAAAAAAAAAAAAAAAAAAAAAAAGCCAACTCAAAGTAAAATTAATGTCAATTTGTAGCTGTTCCTTTATCTATGCCAGTGATAAAGCATTAGTTCCTGCTGAGAAACCAAGGCCTCTTGTTCAGGAAAGGGCACTTTCAGCTCCTGCATAGCCCAGTGTCTCTCTCTTTACTGACCACTAGGTAACCCTTTCTTCTGTTGCAGAACAGCCATCCACATGTTTGTTATTAAGGAAGGCGATAATTGAAGATGTATGTTCAGAGTGGACTGTTTGTATTCTGCACATTCTTAATTTAATTTGTAGGGTTTTTTTTTTTTTTTTTCTTTTCTTTTCTTTGTAAAACTCTGTTTGCTGAGTTGGTGTTGAGGCTGGAGCTGACTTCCTTGGCCAGCAGTCCAGACCAGATTCAGGAGCAATTGCAAAATTTCTGTCCTGGGTGGGTGGAAGCCATATGTTTCAGGGAGGTGCTGGAGTGAATGAAATCCTGCCTGGTCTTTGAAAACCTCTCTTGCTCAGCTACAACTGAGAGTGACATAAAACTGGCCTCATAAGAGTTCTGTCTTGTAAAGGTTATGTCCTGCCTGAGTAGAAAGTGCTTTGTAGATCTTCTGTAGGCCTGTAATTCTGGAATAAAAATGCTTGTATAAACACATGTGACACTGTCAGTAAATGGTAAAACAAAAAGAAGTCAAAGTTAGGCACAGGGAAATGTGCAAATTTTTATGAAGGTGACTCATAAATACTATGAGATCTTTGCATTTCACTTTGGGAGAGTGGTCTGAAAGGCAGATTTTTGTCTGTAGTCTCCTTTGCCTCTTAATGATCAAATGTCTTAAAAATCTGTTCATTATTAGTAGAGGAAGAGAATTTAAGACATTGACTATTGTTTTGTGTGTATGTGTATGAGCATGTACTTTTAATTTTACTGAGATCATTGCAGCCCATCTCACATTCTCTCTCTTTCTCTAGGTCTCACCGGGATGCTGGGCTTGGGCATTGTGTCCCCCAATCTAGCCTTCTCTCAAATGGTGACCACTTTTGGCCTGGCTGGCATTATTGGTTACCACACAGTCTGGGGAGTGACCCCTGCTCTCCACTCACCACTGATGTCTGTGACTAATGCGATCTCAGGTTTGTTCTTTGCTTCTTTTCTCCTCTTAGGCTGTCATAGGCTCTTCAGCTTTAGGAGCATTTCAGTGAATTTTGTAAAGCCTCTTTTCAATTCATGACTCCTGGTGTCTGTGGCAGTTATTGTAATGGCTTGGGGATTCCCAAGGGTGAGTAGGCTTGTCAGGTAGGATGTCATAGAATGTGTCAGCCCTTCCTGTGTCCCATTTCCAACAGTGTGGATCCATTAATATTTCTTCCAATTATTATGTACTTTAAGAAAAGGATCCTGCCAGAGAGTGTTTCACAGAATTAGTTGCAACACCCTCTAGAGTTTCTTCTTAGAATCAACTAAACATTCAGTCTAGCAAGGCTATAGTAGGCTGTATATGACTTTGACTGTATATGACCGTGATGGTTAGCAGCAAGGAACCAGCTTGCCAGGGAATGGTACCACGCGTCTTTCTCTGGGGAGAATTTCCATAGCAATACACATGACTGCAAGAAGCTATTCTCTTCGATCTCCAGCAGTGGCTTAAATGTGAGGGGATGTGAGACCCGTCTGATTAGCCGACATGATCGAGGGTATGATTATCTTTTGGAATGTCCTAGGCACATCTCCTAGGATTACTTCAGGGAGTGCATGCAGTTTTAAAACATGCTGTATATAGGAAAGCTCAAATTGGTTGCAACCTGATCAATATCAATAGATCATAATTAGTTCCTTCTAGTTTGGTTGCAAGGTAGCTATCCACAGCCACATTTTCCTGTAAGCAGTGTCCTAGTCACATTGCTGACTGGTCACTTGATGAGAACACAGATCCTTATGCCAAAGGAAGCAAAGCGTGTTGACCTTTTGGCCAGGATAGTACTTTAAGTAAGAAAGATGTGCAGGCATGTTGTCAACGGTTTTGATCAGGAAGACTGTTCTTTCCATTTTAATGAAGGTGGAAGAAGGCTGTATTGTCTTTTGATATTGGATCCTGATATGACAAGAGTTTTGGTTCTTACATCAGGTTTGGAGAGATTACTGTACTTACTCACCATGGTGATGCTTTTTTTCTAGGTTTGACTGCAGTCGGTGGGTTGGCGTTGATGGGAGGGCATTTTTATCCTTCTACAACCTCCCAGAGTCTTGCTGCTCTTGCCACATTCATATCGTCAGTGAACATTGCAGGTAGGAGGAAGAGGACAGAGTTCAGATGCTGTTTCTCATGAAAACACAGGAAGCAAATACCAAATCGTATAAAGTAGACTTTCTAGTTGAAACATTTAACTGTCCCCTTAAAAATGACTTCTCTTAGGCCACGAGTGTTCCTTTTTGAAGGAGAGTCAAATATTTTGCCTATCAGTAATGGTTTGAAACTGTATTGATGCCACTTGATACCAATCCTTCTATACCCTCAGCCACGTAATGATGTCTCGCTAGACGATAACTGGGAAGTCATGGAATGCATAGCTCGGACTTCCGTTGACTTTTGCCATCACCGTGACATCTGTAAATGAGTATAGCTACAGACAAAATTTTAGTCTTTGCCTTATCACAACTGTTGTCTGTTCCTGGAAACTAAAAGGCTAGCACATCACATGTGTATGACACTCATTTCATGCTATTTTATAGTTAAAAATTCCTTAATGTGTCCAAGAGACCTGGTGTCTGTTGATACAGTATCTTTCCTTTTATGGTTTGTTACAGACTTTGACAGGGTAACCTATCAGAGAAAAATACTGACTTTTGATCCTTTGCATTTCATGCTTTTAAATGGCTCTTTACTTTTAGTCATGCAGAAACAGTTGGCCCTGCATTCTGATAGCAAGTTTTCTTCCTCATCCACCCCAAGGGAACTGGCTTTAATCATAGAATGACTTTTGCCTTTGAGGTTCAATAACTTGAAATAATAGTTGTCACTTTGGGATACTTGGTGATAAAAGTATACTTAAAACAAAGATATTGCAGCATATAGAGAAAAGTTACACTGTCTGACATGACACCTCTTACTGTTTTATGTTTCTCTTGCTTCCGTGAGGTGGCTTTCTGGTGACTCAGAGAATGCTGGACATGTTCAAGCGACCCACAGATCCTCCAGAATACAACTACCTGTATCTGCTTCCTGGTTGTACTTTTGTGGGTGGATATTTAGCTACTCTCTACAGTGGTTATAACATCGAAGAAGTAAGAGACCTTTGAAAGTTTTCATTTCTACTACTGTATCTTTCTACCTTTCAGAATTAATGTCACTAATAGAATTCAAACTATTGTGAATATGCACCTCTATCAGCAAATACAGTAATAACCTGGAAACACCATGTTCAAACAGACCACCCCAACATCCTAAGGATGAGGAGCTGATGTGGGGTTACTTGTTAATTTTTAATTTTTTTTACATGTAGAAAGAGCTGAAAAGGCATTAGTGGCTCCCTTATGTGCCTGGCTAGATTGTTGTAAGGAGACAGTAGATTAACCAATAATCAATTTGAAAATGTTTATACTTTCCTCCTCTGCAAATATATCACAATCACCTCTTGTGAACAAAATATACTATGCAATGCAAGTATGAAGAAAACATAGAATTTAAAATTTGTATGCCATAGGGCAGTGGTTCTCAACCTTGCTAATGCTTCAACCTTTTAAGATAGTTTCTCATGTTGTGGTAACCTCCCCAACTACAAAATTATTTTTGTTACTACTTCATAACTGTAATTTTGCTACTGTTATGAATCATAATGAAAATATCTGTGTTTTCTGGTGGTCTTAGATGACCCCGTGAAAAAGACATTATACTCCCGGAGGGTCGAGACCCACAGTTTGAGAACTGCTGTTGGAGGGACTAGGGAGACAGTAAAGCACCGGTAAAATGCTTGCTACATGAGCATGAGGACATGAATTTGATCCCCAAAACGTGTGTAAAGAACCTGGGTGTGGTACTGTGTGAGCTTGTAATCCTAATACTACAGAGTCAGAGACAGGCGTGTCCCTGGGAGGGATAGCTTATGTGGTGAGTTCCAGGAAACTGAGACACCCTGTTTCAAAGAACAAGGTGGAATGGCACCTGAGCTTGTCCTCTGACCTACACACATAAACGAACATGCACACACACACAGCTTTATGCTGTATGATAAAGGAATAACCGGATTTGAACTTAGAAAGTTTCTAGGTGAAATATAAAAAGAGCTGAGGCTTTTCTGTGAGTTGCCTATTTTATGTTTCTTTCCATTGATTGCCACTGGATTGCAACTTCTCTGGCAGCAGAGAAACCATATCTCTCTTGGTTTCTTCTGTGTCCCCAATACGCAGTGTTACTGGAGTGACAACACCTCTTTTAGAGAAGAGTTGAAGCAGGGAGTTGAGAGAGTCGAGCCTGAACTGTTCTCTGCTTACTGATCTTGCCCTCGTAAATCTTCATGTTTCCCTTTTATAAAGTGAGGAGAATGGGTCCTTTCTCATGTGGCTTTCATGAGACTGTTGTGGTTCAAGTAAGGCACATACACAATTCATGTACCGGTGGCATAGTTTGGCTATTTTATAGTGTTTAGACACGTTTACTGTTTCAAAATCTAATAATAACCCCATTTAAGTCTAGGTGTTTTTATATAGTTGTGTATGCTGTCAAATACAGAAGGAGGCCAATATATATAAATGGCATAATTATAATATTTAAAGTATGCAATGCATTTACATTCCTAAGGGATGGAAAAATATTTTAAAATGTTAACAGTAGAGTTAAGGTCTAATTAGAACTGTCTGAATTTCAACTATCCTTAGAAAGCTGTGTTCCTCTCCCTGAGCCAACAGGCTGAAGGCTTTTTTTTTTTAATTTTATTTATTACAATTATTCACTGTTTTTTGAATTGACATTGATCTCGATTTTATTGATTATTTTAGAATTATTTTATTCTTTTTTTAAAATTTATTTTTTAAAATAAATTGCAGTTTATTTACTTTGTATCCCAGCTGTAGCCCCCTTCCTCATCCCCTCCCAATCCCATGCTCCCTCCCTCATCTCCTCCCATGCCCCTTCTCAAGTCCACTGGTAGGGGAGGTCCTCCTCCCCTCCGTCCCTAGACTATCAGGTCTCATCAGGACTGGCTGCATTGTCTTCCTCTGTGGTCTGGTAAGGCTTTTCCCACCTCAGGGGGAGGTGATCAAAGAGCCAGCCACTGAGTTCATGTCAGAGACAGTCCCTGTTTCCATTACTAGGGAACCTACTTGGACACTGAGCTGCCATGGGCTACATCTGTGCAGGGGTTCTAGGTTATAGCCATGAATGGTCCTTGGTTGGAGTATCAGTCTCAGAAAAGACCCCTGTGCCCAGATTTTTTGGTTCTGTTGCTCTCCTTGTGGAGCTCCTGTCCCCTCCAGGTCTTTATTCCCTGCACTCTGCCCAAAGTTTGGCTATGAGTTTCAGCATCTTCTTTGATACCCTACTGGGTAGAGTCTTTCAGAGTCCCTCTGTTGTAGCCTCCTGTCCTGTTCCCTGTTTTCTCCTTCTTCTGATGTCCATCCTGTTTGCCTTTCTGAGTGAGGATTGATCATCTTACCCGGGGTCCTCCTTCTTGCTTAGCTTCTTTAGGTGTACAGATTTTAGTATGCTTATCCTATATTATATGTCTAATATCCGCTTATAAGTGAGTATATGCCATGTGTGTCTGAAGTTTTTAATAATTTCTTTCTCTTCTTTCCTTTGCAAAGCTCATGTACTTGGGCTCGGGCTTGTGCTGTGTCGGAGCCCTGGGCGGCCTTTCCACTCAGGGAACAGCAAGACTTGGCAATGCCCTGGGTATGATCGGGGTTGCAGGGGGCCTGGCGGCCACACTCGGAGGCCTGAAACCAGATCCACAGTTGTTGGCTCAGATGTCTGGAGCCATGGCTATGGGTGGCACCATTGGTAAGCACTTGTGGGCTTCTGTCTTCATACACACTCATGTCCTTCATATGCCTGAAGCACGTTAGGCTTAGAGACTTAAGATTAGCGAGTGCTTAAACACGGGATTTATTTTAAGGGGTGCATTGTTAGGAAGAGTCCTCCTTGGGTAAATACTACATAGCTTATTCTCACTCAAATACCAACATTTTAAAACGTGGGAAAGTGTGTCAACAGAGTTAAGAGTGGAATTTAAAAAAAACATCCCATATGGCATGAAGTTCTCTTTCCCTCTCACTGACTGCATCCAGCTTTATTTATTATAGGATAAGGGGTTGGGATACTTAACACGTAGGCTCATTTTCTGTCCTGCTGATTATAAACAGCAGTAGCCGACTCTGTTCTTAAGTGTTAAACATTCTAATAATTGTGACTGAGTAGAAAAAAACCCACTCTTAATTTTCTCTAGTGTTATGCTAGAGCTCTTGTCATTTTTTCAGAATTTTGTGAGCTGGTTTTAAAATAGAACCATTACTAAAAATTAAATAAGCCAGGTGGTGGTGATGCACACCTTTAATCCCAGCACTCCGGAGGCAGAGGCAGGTCAGCCTGGTCTACAGAGTGAGTTCCGGGACAGCCAGGGCTACACAGAGAAACCCTGTCTAAACCAACCAACCAAACAGAACAATAACAATAAAAACTTACATTATACCAGAAGCAAAGGTAATACTAATAACTTATTCCCCTTTATAACTAACTTCCTAGACTTTTTATTTATTATTTATACAGTGTTCTGCCTGCATGTGTGCTTATACATGATGTTAAACAAGGGTTAAAATCCCCATGCCTTCTCCTTAGTACATCTGTGAAAATTCTTGAGAATTAGAGAATTTATTGCTCAGAATTTTTCTTTGGTTTTGGCTTTAGTTCTGCTTATCTGAAAAACTAAGGTTAATTTTGTTTTCTTCAAAATTCCATCTGTTAATTATATACATAGGTGTAAACACTGGCTTTAGAGAAGAGAACCTGGAATATTCACTCAGTGGGGAGACGCTAAGGAGGCTAACAGGAGCTCTTAGTAGCCTTCCGAAGCTTTTGTCTCGGAGTGTATTTGGAGTTTGTGCATTGATGCCATACACTGCTTTTTTATGTTGCTTAGATGAGGTGAGAAATTGAGCTATTTTGACACCATACTGTTTATAGCCAGTATTTTTCCTTCCATATTGTCCTTGTAGGAATATTTAGTCCATACTGGGAACCAGGCAATGCTCATTTGTGTCAGTGATGCAAAACCTGTTTTCATGGTTGTTTCCAGAAGCCTGTCCAGCCTAATTTCTCTTTGCCCTTTGTTTTCCACCAGGATTGGCGATTGCGAAGCGCATCCAGATCTCTGACTTACCTCAGTTGGTTGCTGCTTTCCACAGTCTAGTGGGTTTGGCGGCAGTGCTTACGTGCATGGCTGAGTACATTGTAGAATATCCGCATTTCGCAATGGATGCAACGTCAAATTTCACCAAGATCGTGGCCTACCTTGGCACGTACATTGGTGGAGTCACCTTTAGTGGCTCTCTTGTTGCCTATGGAAAATTACAGGGTAAGTGATCTGATATAACATAGGGGTAAATATCCATTAGTTAGGGTATCTATAGGTCTGTCTCATTTTGATAAAACCACTTCAGAGTAGAGACTGCCAGAAAAAGGGATTTGTATAGCACCCAGACACATAGGAGATGTTCGACTCAAAAAGAGAATTCATTTTAATTCTTATAGGTTCTGAGCTTTGTGATGATTTCTTCTACAGTCAGGTAATAATAGAAACAGTACACAGAAATCTGTGGACATTGATGGTTCGATAAGATGTATAAACAAAATTACAGTTCCATGGCCTTTGTTTAGAGATGTCTATATATTGTCTGCAGAAATGACCTTGTGTTTCCTAAAATAGAAACATGCTTACTGGATGAGTTAATAGAAATTCTAAAAACCAGCATGTGTTTTAGCACTCTGCCATGGCAAACATTACTTCTGCAATGTGGAATCATGAAAATGGAAGCTGAGGGAAATATCTAGAGAGCCTTTGTGTCATGTGTTCACAAAAAAGTCCCTAGAGAAACGTGTTTGTAAAAATATGGTTTTGCCTCTGAATAATAAGGTTATTAAATGGGGGAAGCTTCCATGAAATTTAAAAAACAAATTCACAAATCAACTTTAAGTCTAAAACATTCTTGTCTCAGGCCTTTTCTTTAGAAATAGCTAAAAGGGTTCTTCTCCCTCGGGCTTGGCTGATAACATCGGAAATGCTAATGTTTCAGAACTCCACATTGAAGTTGTAAATAAACAAAACCACACTTCAGGGCTTCTGTGTTGGTCATACAGGGGGAAAAATCAGCTTTTAAGATGCTGTGACTGAGTATATGTCAAAGTAGGGAACAGAGCAGTTAAATGGAATATTTTCCTGTCTTTGCTAATGTGTGTTATATGTGAAACGTAGCATGTCTTTATGTTCCATATCTGGTGCTAGAAAATGATATCTGAAGTCCTATGCTATTATTCTGCTATTACATTTTGGTAATTTAGGGTTAAGTGATGTATGGGGTTTCCCACGGCATACTCTAGGTTCTGAGAACCATCTGCTTTGGCCCAGGTATTCTGAAATCAGCACCTCTGCTGCTGCCTGGAAGGCATGCACTCAATGCAGGCTTGCTGGCTGCCAGTGCGGCTGGGATAATCCCATTTCTGGCCGACCCCAGCTTTACCACTGGCATTACCTGTCTGGGATCAGTGTCTGCACTCTCTACTCTCATGGTAAGTAGCTGGAGATGGAAAGCACATTCTTAGAGAAGAGCTGGGAGATTACTGTTACACTATAATCTGATCGTGTTTCAGTCTCTTCAAGACCCACAGGAATAACAGTGTCTAAGGCTTTGTCACATGCTCACCATTTTAGAATATAGAAAGCTTAAACAGTATGAGAAGATCATCATGTTCTCTCTTTTTTACTCTTCCAGTGTGCTGGTGAGCAGGAATTTTAAAAGCCAAAGGTTTTAACTCTGTTCATGTAGGTACCTACTATATAACAAGTTCTCCAAATAACACTTTGAGCTTATATAATACGTCTAAGGTGGTCACAACTCATGAGTTGCTCTCGCATTCCTTGAGAGATGTGGTTAGAATCCACATAACTCGTTTCATAATTATGTAATAAAACCTGTGTACTCACTGAGAGAATTCATCCTTTCATGGTGGGTTTTCTTTCCTCTCTTGTCTGATTCTTGCATATCCTATATTGATATGGACAGATTCTATGTCTGTGTTTTGGTTTGGGGTTTTATTAGTAGAGGATGCTATTACCTGGAATTCTGTTGTTCACTTTTGCTTCATATGCCTCTAGCCTGGTGTATACTTTGTAGTCAGCCTTTATATCTTAAGGTGAGAAAAAAGGTATTTATGGCACGTAGCTAGCTGTCTAGTGATTTCTTATCAAATGCTGACTCTTTGGTTCAGAAACACAAGATCTGTAGTATACAAATGGAACATCTTCGTGAGTTATCATAAAGTTAGGTCATGCTTCACTACAGATGCTTTAGAACACTGAACAGTGACTTGAACTTTTGTCTTTATGTGCTTTATAATCCAGTTTTCTTCTGTCTTATCTGGTGATGATTCTTTTGTTTTATTTTAAATTAAAGAAAATAATTTTTGTATTTTTAACCTAACCAAGCAGAAGTTTTAAAAAGTCCCTATAATCTTTAAAATGTAAAAATGTAAAGAATTGTTATTTTTGAGAAATGATGAGTATATTTAAAATGAACTTATAGCCAGTATGAAAATATCCCCATAACACAAAAGATATTTTTAATTTCTTTTGGTTTATATACTCACAGAGAAACAAAGTGCAAAAAATGGAGGGGTCTATAGAATGAATAGAAAAATATGCCCCCATCCTTTTTATTTTCTTGTATTTAATAACTTTAATAATCAAGGACATTATTAGTGATTTTTTAGACACACTGGATTCTGTTGTATTCATCTAGAATGATAACCATTTATAATTTAATTTTTTAAAGATTTCATAATTTAATTTAATTTTTCATATTATTTTTGTTTTGGGGCAGCCGACTTGGTTAGACTGGAGTTTCAAATTCTGCTCCTGTGGTACAGCAACTGAAACCTGTTATTATTTCATCCCTCACAGAATTGCTTGGCACCTGACCCACAGTTTATGTATCAGCTAGAGATTTTGGGTAGTGTTTAGATATAGCATATAGAGCTCTTTCAAATAATTGTAGCCTGCTCCTCTGTAGGATTTTCTTTTTCATTTTCCAGCTGTCTTTGTCATCCAAACCATGCCCTCTGGATCGTCAAACAAGTTCAGACTGTGGACTGGTAGCTTAGTTTATCTCCTCCACTTGATAGCAGAAGGGCCTGAATTCAGTCTCCAGCCACCAGTTGCTGGGACGCTCACTTGGCGTCATTGTATCTTCCCAGGCAGAGTCTTCCGGTTTCTGCCACTTTTTATCACTTTTATTGAATGTTGGGGGTGGTGGTGGTGACTAAATGTTTATAGTTGCTCTGTCTATGAGAGAGTTGGTCGTAGTGGAGAGAGTTGGTCATCACCAAAAGTAGAATTTCTATGGCAATATATTACTTAGAGAGTTGGATTGATGAAGAACCAAGATGTTGAATGTTGGAGGTTTGATTGTATACGCTCACTTGCGGTTCTCTGGTTTCCTCATTAGGGTGTGACTTTGACAGCCGCCATTGGGGGTGCTGACATGCCTGTTGTCATCACTGTGCTCAACAGCTACTCGGGCTGGGCTCTGTGTGCCGAGGGCTTCCTGCTCAACAACAGCCTGCTGACCATTGTGGGTGCGCTCATTGGCTCCTCCGGTGCTATCTTGTCGTACATCATGTGTGTGGTAAGAAATGCATGTGTGAACGAGAAAGAGATGGGGCTCCTGGGAACATGGGTGTGCTTGTCATCTCTTCTATTTGTAGTGAAAATAAATCTATCGTTTTTAATTATTTTCAGCAGAATATGGGGAGTATTGGAGCAAATTCCTAAGGCCGTTTAAATGATACTACAAAGAATGAGGGAAGCTTAAAATGTAAAACTCTTCTAATGCCTCTCTCCATCTGGAGAGCAACACACACTGTTTAGGTTATTTTTACCATTCTTTCTGTTTGCATAGCGCTGTGTGTTTACTTGTCTGACCTTACTCTAATTTTTCAGTGCAGAATCCTTTTTTCTTTCTGTAGCTTGAGATAGGCTTCTGTTGCATAGCCTGTGCTGGCCTTGAACTTGGTGTTGGAACCGCGGACTTTCCTGCCTCAGTCCACCAAGTGCTGGGATTACAGGAGTGAGGGATAATACGTTGTGCCTAGCTTTCACTTAAGTTTTAAAATATTACACACGATAGTCTTGTCTTTTAATCAGGAAAGACTCTGCCTTTAAAATCTTATTATGGGGGTGGGTATACAAAGTCATTTAATATTCCCTAGTATCTCACAGTTATTTGATTTCTTTTATTTATCTTTGTGTATGGTACATCTTTGACATTTTTCATGTGTTTTATTTTATTGTTTGTACCTTTACCTATCTATGTACTGTGTTTTGATCAAATCCACCCCCCATGGGTATGGTGACACATGCCTTTGATCCAACTACTTGGGAGGAGTCAGAGACCAAGGCATGTGTCTCTATGTTGGTTTGAGGCCAGCACGGTTGGGTTACACAGTGAGACCTTGTTCCCAGCAGAATCACAAAATCCGCCTTGCTTCTCCTCCTACACACTAACCACTCTTCCTTCCCATGTGTTGTTTTTTTTTCCTTTTGCCACTAAGTCCACTTACTGTGCACGGCTGTAGGACAATCTGCCAGACCCTGGGTGGCCTCTGGGACTGCATGTTCTTCTCCTAGTCCTCCAGAGGCCATCTTTTCCAGTAGTCCCTCAGCTAGCGGTGGAATATCGTGACCCCCAACCTGCACACTTTCCCCTTTCTGTCTCTAAGATACGGTTCTCAAGAGAGAATGCACTCACTGTGGGAGGCTTTCTGTACTTACTGTGTGTCTCCAGGCAGCTTGTTCTACCAGCGCGCCCCCGGGTATCTATGAGAATGCCCATCATGAAGATTTATGGTCAATATGATTATTTTTTTTATTTTAATGAAGAAACCAGAACAGAAAAGTAGCAACACAAACATCTCCCAGCTTCCTTTTTGTACCTATTTCTTTTCTTGATAGCAAAAGTATTTTGCAAATCACTATAAATCTGACTGAAAACTTTGCTTAAATTCTAGTTATTATTCTCTTCAGAATAGTTTTGGATTATAGTTGAAGCTCACTTGCATTTCTTTATAACAAACAAGTTACAAAAAAAAAAAAAAAAAAAAAAGAAAAGAAAACCCAAACCTGTGTCTGTATCTTTACCAAGACTATGTAAGATATAACTCCAAATGTTTGAATTAAAAAATGGTCACTTAAAAAACTTACTCCAAGGCTTACAAAGCCATCCTGGGTTTACAGATAACCTTAATGGGTTATAGCTTAATAGTAGGTTTAGGACAATTATACACTCCTGTGCTTATAGGATTTTTTTTTTTTTTTTCCTTAGAGAAAGGGTTTCTCTGTGTTGCCTTCGCTGTCCTGGAACTCACTTGTAGACCAAGCTGGTCTAGAACTCAGAGGTCCACCTGCCTCTGCGTCTAGAGTGCTGGTATTAAAGGCATATGCCATCACCACATGGCTGCAGTTTTTTTTATTAATTATTATTATTTATTACAGTTATTCACTTTGTATCCCAGCTGTAGCCCCTCCCTCATCTCTTCCCAACTCCACCTTCCCTCCCTCTTTTCTCCCAATGCTTTCCCCTAGTCGTCTGATAGGAGAGGTCCTCCTTCCCTTCCATCTGACCCTGGCCTATCAGGTGTCATCAGGACTGGCTGCATTGTCTTCCTCTGTGGCCTGGTAAGGCTGCTCCCCCATCAGGGGGAGGTGAACAAAGAGCTGGCCACCAAGTTCATGTCAGAGACAGCCCCTGTTCCCCTTACTAGGGAACCCACTTGGACACTGAACTGCCATGGGCTACATCTGTGCAGGGGTTTTAGGTCCTCCCCATGTGTGGTTCTTGGTTGGGGTATCAGGCTCTGTAGGGCCCCCAGGGCCCAGTTTTTTTTTTGGCTGTGTAGGGCCCCCAGGGCCCAGTTTTTTTTTTGGCTGTGTTGTTCTCCTTTTGGAGTTCCTCTACCCTCCAGGTCTTTCTATCTCCCCCTTCTTTCGTAAGATTCCCTGCACTCTGCCCAAAGGTTGGCTATGAGTCTCAGCCTCTGCTTTGATACCTCAACCAGTAGAGTCTTTCAGAGGCCGTCTGTGGTAGGCTCCTGTCCTGTTCCCTGTCTTCTCCTGCTTCTCATGTCCATCATGTTTGCCCTTCTGAATGAGGATTGAACATCTTTCCTGTAGTTTTTTAAAATTACAATTATTTTTATGTGTATGGATGTTTGTCTGCATGTATGTCTGTGCACCACTTGCTTGCCTGGTGCCTGCAGAGACCAGGAGAAGGCTGGAATTGTAGTGACAGATGGTTATGAGCCACCATGAAGGTGCTGAGACTCAAATCTGGGTCCTCTGGAAGAGCAACCAGTACTCTTACCTGCCGAGCCATCTCTCCGGCCACCTAGGTTGTTTTTTTTTTTAATGTAATATTTTTAAGAACATTATGCATGAACATTGTATTTATGTCACTCTCACCCTTCCTCCCCCACACCAACATCTCCCATTTCCCCCAAATTTAAGACCTTTTCTTCTGTAATGTATGTACTTAAATGTACAGACAACATATGAAGTTCATTCAATGTTGCTTGTATAGATGTCTGTCCAGCGCTAACCAGATCTCCCTTTCTCAGTAGCCGTTGGCTTCCTTTATCTAGGGTGGCACCTTCCACACTGGCACTCAGCTGGTGTTGTCCTTATGCTGGTCTTGTTCAGGAAGTCATATTGGTGAGATTTCACGGTGCTTCTCCTTGTCATGTCCAGGGGACACTGTGTAGCAGCAGGCACCATCTCCCGGGTCTTACAATGTGTCTGTCCCCCACCCCAACCCTCTCCTTCCTGTTCTCCCTGAGTCTTGGGTGTAGGGCTTACATTGCAAATGTTTTATTTGGTATAGGACACCAAATAGTCACTTAATCTATGTATTTTGACTAGTCCTGAATCTCTGTAATAGTCTCCTGTTGCACAAAAAGCTTTTTTGATGGGATAAGAGTTCCACCTAAGCTGGCTTCTTTGGTTACCGCAGGTTACAGAAAATCTTCATCTTTGCATCTCAGCATTTAACTTGCTGTGATTGAGAGATACCATGTCAGTTAAAATGCTAAAGTTATCTTTTCATAATAAATGTTTTGTTGTGTTTGCTCCTCTTGTAAAACACAGGGCTTGACAGCCCAAGTTTAAAACAACCCGGATTATTATGTTACCTAAGTAGTTGGAAAAACTTGGAATTTGTAAATTTTATATACTGTTTAAACACCTCAAGGCTCTGGGGTGTTTAAATTACAAATACCTTCAAAGAAAAGTTATATTTAGGTTTTTACAAATACTGCTTTCTTGAAAAATAAACCTTTAAAGAATTTTATTGTTGCTTTTGGAGAATATGAATGACCAGGAGGGGGCAGCAGATTTTCATGATTATTTAAAGGTGCTATGGCAGAAAAATGAGCTTTATAATCAAATTGTAAGATTTGAGTTATTTTATATTATTATTATTACTATTGTTTCTCTTTATTTTAGACAGAATCTCACTGTGTATCCCTGGCTGGCCTCCAACTATGGATCCACTTGCTTCAGCCTCCTAAATGCTGAATTACAGGCATGCACCACCACACCTGGCAAAATATTTGAATTGTATCTATGCTAGTGTCATATCGATGCAAGGAGACATGTGGAAGGGATTGTATGTAGTTCTTGAGACATCATCGTGAGCACTTTTCCCATTTTTACCTTGTTTCTTTAGTGGCTTTCTTTAGATTCTTAATTATTATTTTTTGACTTAGCAGCTTATGCTTCAAGTTTCTAACCTGTTTCTTGCTTCTTGCCTTTTTCTTCCTATTCGGTTTCCATGTTATTGTAGCGACAGCAGCACAGTAGCTCCTACGATATTTTTTAATTTTTTACAACAGTGACTAGAATGATTTACCCTGTAAGAGGTGCCTGTTGGTCATATTTTCTTCTGTGTTCTCTTGTGAAATGATCTTATCTTTCTCCCTTTGTTCTGTCCTTTCACATGTCAGGGTGTTTTTCTGCTCTTTGTCTCTTTTCTATTTTCTACTGCCCCAAGCATTCCATTCCCATCAATGTTTTATAGTTTTTTGAGTTCTTATACTAATATATCCTTATAGTTGTCTGGAACTATAAATAGATTAGATTAGATTAGTACCCCATAATAGTGTGTTTTTATTCATCTGGATTTAAGGATAGTGAGAGCCTTAATTGAAAAGACTACTCCAAGGCGAGATGTGGTAGTGGATGACTTTGATCTCAGCACCTGAGAGGTAGAGACAGAGGCAGGCAGATGGCTGAGTTTGAGGCCAAGCTGGTCTGTATAGTGAGTACTAAGCAGCCAATTCTATACAGTAAAAACAAACAACAACAACGTCAAAGCCAGCAAAGAGAACACCACGGGCCAGTCATTGCGGCACACACCTGAAATCGCGACATCTGGGAACCTGAAGTATGAAGAGCATTATCTGAGGGTGGCTGGGATTACATGTAGTCTTTAGGGCCAGCTCATACCTGTGAAGATTCTCTTTCAGAAAGAAAGCTCAGTTACAAAAGTACAAGTGTTTAATGTAGGGAATTTGGATGAAGAGAAAAGCATGAGGGAAAATAAAATGACATAATTTCCAATCATTTAATAATTAACACTTAATATCTGAATTTTGGATTTTTGCATCGTGTTCATCCACTTTGTAATGGATTATGTTATTTTAATACTTAATTTTCTAACTACTATATTTTGAACATCAACACATTGGCATAACACATAGCTACATCATATTTTTAAATTCATAATATGATGTTTTAAGCTTTGCCCTGGTTGCACTGTTCTCCTGTAAGTTGTTTTTTTTTTTTTTTTTTTTTTTTTTACCAGTACAAGGCAACAGTCTGAGGGTGTGGGCCCTTTATGTTGGCTTTTGGTGCTGCTGAGATTATCTCAGAGAACCCTCACAGACCAAACTCTTATTGACAGTGCATCTTCCATCATTCCCTGCATTACCACATGCAATTACAAAACAGTGAGAATCCAATAAAAACATACCAGCATATTTTTAGGCATTTAAAGTAGATCCTTTGATTCACCCTAAATTTCTCTTATAGTTGACATTTTACCCCACCTTCATTGATTTGTGGCATGTACTGGTTTATTAGAAGAAACTTTTTTTTTTTTAATTAATTTGTGCTCAAGGTAGTTTAGAATAAAAAAGTGGCTGCTCAAAGTTATTTTAATGCTGCAAGTCTTATGCTGAGTAATATATAAACATCGACTTAATGTTTGTCATTAATCCCTGTAGTGGTTTTGGAGGTGGGAAATAGTCTCATTTTGTAGAAGATGTGTTTTAAGATATGCACCTTTGTTGTCTATGAAGCCTGACTTAGCACTTGGCATAGTCAAATGAACACGCTTCTTGGTCAATGAACCTTGCCTGTTCATTAATGGACATCAAAGGACTGTTTTGTTGGCTTGTTATTTTGGAGTCCTGTATGGATGGGTTAAAGCAGCAGATGCAATTAGAGTCCATATGGTACCAGTGCCATTGGTCTTCTTTGGTGTTTACTGGAGCAAACATGTCAGTCCAAACCAAAGCAGAGTGGTTTCATTATGTGGGAAGAAATGGAATGCTCCCCAAGGGACTAACCAACAATCTCCAAAGTCAAAGTTTTGTTTGACAATGACTTCCTTTGGGAACCCTCTGAGTCCTGTGCTGGGGTTACACAACAGGCCATATAATAACAACTGAAAATGTTGACATTGTCCAAACAGCAAACGCATAGCCATAATTTTCTTTATGCCAGGCTACAATAGTCAACCTCTTTGTGCTTCTGTAATCTCTCTGCTTGTACCATTAGCTGGGAGAGGGAGCTCTTACCAAACTGAGAAGGCATTTTTTCAGCAAAGAAAACCCTCTCCTCTTTGTTTGCAAATGGAATTAGAGCAGGATGAAGTAAGTCAAAAGCCAGGCCAAATAGAATTTTATTTTATCTTTTTTTGTGATTGATTAATTGACAGAGCATTGAGACAAGAGACAGCACTAAATAGTATATATACTATTGCTTCAGTTTTGGGTATTTTATGACCTTACTTTTGTCTTCAGACTAATGTCTTTTAGTGTAGCTGGAATTATGGGAGTTAATGATCTCTTTAATGTAGTACATAACTTTCATTTTAGGGCTTATTGGCTCAAAAGAAGCAGGCTTGGACAGTGTGTCAATTATTTTTTTTTTGGTCTTGGAATCTGGGAACCCCTTATTCTGTGGATAAGTGGTCACAAGATGGTCTCATGAATCACATAAGGAAGCAAATAAAATAAAAAGGAGGCACAAAGCTGTAAACCCTAAACATTTGTTGTGAACACAATGTTGCAATAGAAAATTAAGAGATGAAAAGTAATATAATTTTTAAGAGACCACATTGAATTAGCATAATGGTGATATAATTTTGCTTATGTGTTTAAGAAATAGACCTTGATTGTTAAGTCACTATTTTTTCTCTCTAAGTTCCATCCCAAGTGAGTATACTCTAATTAAATGTCCTCAGATTTTTTTTCCTCCTCTCCTGTTCAGTTTTATAGGACAAACAGTGAATTTTCTTAAGCCAAGTTAGAATGATAATGCTTCTGTCCTCTGCCTCATATGCTTCTGTTGTAAAGGGACGTGAGCTCTTTGTCCATCAGAGAAAAGTTCTCTGTAGCAGGACTGTCCAAATAGTTGTGTGTGTGTGTGTGTGTGTGTGTGTGTGAGAGAGAGAGAGAGAGAGAGAGAGAGAGAGAAAGAAAGAGAGAGAGAGGTGTATGCATGTATGATTTATACGCATCTGTGTGTAGGGAGAGCAGGAGCCTATATGTATGGAGGGTAGAAAGGGCAACAAGCGGCTTTATTTCTCATTTTCTACCTTGATCCTCTGAGGAAGGGATGTATGGACTCTGTTCTCAGTGCTGAGTTTGCAGAGTGTGAAACCAGGCCTAGGTCTGGTGGTGGGTGGGTGGAGGGGCTCCTAGGCACTAAACTGTCCTCATGCTTGCTCAGCAAACACTCCCACCCACAGAACCATCTCTCCAGCCCTCAAAAATAGGCTTTTAAAATTAATTTAAAAGATTTATTTATTTATTTTTTAAATGTAGGAGTGTTCTGTCTATCTGTATACCTGAATGCCATAAGAAAGCATCAGATCCCTTTATAGATGGCCGTGAGCCACCATGTGGTTGTTAGGAATTGAACTCAGGACCTCTGGAAGAGCAGCCAGTGCTCTTAACTGCTGAGCCATCTCACCAGCCTTAAAATTAATATTTAATGGCAAGAGTTTAGTGGACCATATTTTTTGAGAGTTAAATTCCAGCATCTTGTAAAAAAACTAGAAAAGATTTATAGACATTAAAAACTGAATGTTTGGGGAGTCCCAGTTATGACTGTTTCAGTTTTTATCAGGAGTTTATAAACTTCCTGCCAGGCTGGGATTAGGATGTTAATTCAAAGCATCAAAATTTCTCTTATCCCCTTATCCATCATCTTTGAAATTTATGTTATTTATTAAAGTGTGGCTGTTTCCCACATTCCTTTTCCCCTCTTTCCTATTGCTAGATCTCCCCAGCTGTGTAAATGTCACAACAAGGTTGCCACTGGCCTAATTACTGTTGTATGGATGACCTTGTTAATTCTGATGTGGCATTATTGAAGATCTCTGAATTAAAAAAAATGTTTTAAATAAACTATTGCATTTAAACAAGATAATATCAAGATAATAGATTGATAATTGTAAGCTTTTAAGTGATATAATGGATTGCAACCATTAAAAAGTTTTAAATAGTTTTTGAGTGTTTTTCTTCCCATGAAGTACTCATCATGTAAAATGCTTCGATTCATGAATAGTATGTGCATTGAGTAGTTTTATTTCAACTTTATACAAGCAATTGTCATTTTGAAAGAGGGACCCTCAACTGAGAAAATGCCCCCACCAGACTGGTCTATGGCAAGCCTGTGGTGCATTTCTCTTGATTAATTTTTGATGTGGGAGGGTCCAGCTCTCTTTGGGAGGTACTATCCTTAGGCTTATAGTCCTGGGAGCTATAAAAAAGCAGACTGTGCAAGCTATGAGGAGCAAGCCAGTAAGCAACACTCTTCCATGGCCTCTGCATCAGCTTCCGCCTTGAACTCCCTCAGTTATGGACTGTGATGTGGAAGTGTAAGCAAAATAAACCCTTTCCTCTGCAAGTTGTTTCTGGTCATGGTATTTTATCACAGCAATAAAAATCCTAATTAAAACAGTAAGTAATTTGAATTTTTAAACACTCTCCAAAGCTGATGGGAATATAACCTTGTACAACTACTTTGGAAATCACATCTGGTGCTTTCTCAGAAAATTAGGAATAGTGCTACCTCAAGATGCAGCTACACCATTCCTAGGCATATATCTAAAAGATGCCCCACCATTGAATAAGGACATTTGCTCAACTATGTTCATAGCAGCTTTATTTTTAATAGTCAGAATCTGGTAACAACCCAGATGTCCCTCAACAGAGGAATGGTACAGAAAATGTGGTACATTTATACAATGAAATACTACTCAACAATCAAAACCAAAGAAATCATGAAATTTGCAGGCAAATGGTGGGAACTAGAAAAGATCATCCTGAGTGAGGTAACCCAGAAGCAGAAAGACACATATGGTATATACTCACTTATAAGTGGATATTAGCCACTTATAATATAATAATTATATATGTAGTATATAATTATATATATATAATATGATAATTATAATATAGGATAAACATACTAAAAGCTAGTCCTAAAAAAGCTAAACAACAAGGAGGACCCTAGGGAAGAGGCTTAATTCTTATTCAGAAGGGCAAACAGGATAGACATCGGTAGTAGGAGAAGACAAGGAACAGGAGAGGAGCCTACCACAGAGGACCTCTGAAAGACTCTACCCACCAGGGTATTGAAGGAGATACTGAGACTCACAGCCAAACTTTGGGCAGAGTGCAGGAAACCTTATGGAAGAAGAGGGAGATAGAAAGACCTGGATGGGACAGGAACTCCACAAGGAGACCAACAGAGACAAAATACCTGGATCCAGGGGGTCCTGCAGAGATTGATACTTCAACCAAGGACCATGCATGGAGAGGAACTAGACTCCTTGCTCAGAGGAAGCCCATAGGCTGCTCAGTTTCCAAGTTGGTACCCTAGTAAGGGAACAGGGACTGTCTCTGACATGAACTCGGTGGCTGGCTCTTTGTTCACCACCCCCTCTCCCAGGGAGTGCAGCCTTGCCAGGCCACAGAGGAAGATGTTGCAGCCAGCCCTGAAGAGACTTGATAGGCTAGGGTCAGGAGGACTAGGGGAGAAGAGGGAGGGTAGGTGGGACGGGGCGGAGACGAGGGAGGGGGCTGCAGCATCCCAAAGTGAATAAATAGAAAGAAATAAATAAAAAGAAAGAAAGAAAGAAAGAAAGTATTTTGTTTTTCAAAACATCTAGTTTCTCTCCCTTTACCATCTCCCCTGCAGCTATTCTTTACAAAAGTAGGCGCCTCACTGTCTTACAGTCTAGTTGGGGCATTTCTAAGGTTTATTCTTGGATGATATATAATCACATATAGTGAGTGAGAGTTGCCTTCTCTGAATTCTCTCTTGAGATTATCTTACTGGTGAAAAGGGTGGGCACCAGCCAAAAGAGTGCATCACCTTGCTCGTCCACCTCCTTGCAGGTGAAACATTTTAGAATCTTAAGGCTGAATCCTTCAGCTTCTATGATAATCAGGTTTAAGATTTCATGAAGCTATAATGGACTTGGAAAGTAAGAGTCGCACTGTTATTGTTTTTTTTTTTTTTTCTTGAATGCAAAGAGCTGTGGAGTTCTAAATGAAATGTGTAAATATCATTTGGATTCCTTTTGGTTGTCTTTTGACAGCTTAGATGCAGTGGCAGAAATCTACTGGAGAGATACATAAGGTCATTTCATGAATTTTTTTTCTTCTTGCAGATCTCTTGTTCTCTTTTACTCTGGTGAAGTCCATAATAATATGGAGAGAGAAGCTGGTTATTCAGTGTCTAGAGGATAATAGTACATCTAAAATTTCATTAATTTCTACATTTTACATATAATTTACATTAAAATATTTGTTTAAAATTTTTTTTTCTGAAAACATATTAGTGTGCAATTGACCTGATTGGAAAATTGGTACAGTTTTTAGATGTTTCTATTATTTAAATTTTGAAGTAAACTTAGAAGTCACCTCTGGCTAAAATTCTTTAACTAGTTAAATAAATTCCTTAAAAATGATGTGGTTCATGTATATGAAATTCATGCTACTTTCAAAGAATTTCATGAAGTGAGCTCTCATGGGGGACAATTTTTCTCTTCAGGCAATGAATCGCTCCCTGGCTAATGTGATTCTTGGAGGCTATGGTACAACTTCAACAGCTGGTGGAAAGCCCATGGAAATTTCTGGCACACATACAGAAATCAACCTTGACAATGCAGTTGAGATGATACGGGAAGCTAATAGCATTGTTATTACTCCAGGTAAAAAGTATAAATAAAGGTAACATCTAAAAAACCCCAGAACAACCTATAATTGCTGTTATAATTGATTACATTGAATACATTGAAATACATTGAATAATAGGAAAAAGGTAAATTGACACCTCCTCGTTAAACCTTTTTGTTAGTTCTTTGAGAATGTCATCAGCTTTTGATCATATTCACCTCCAGCCGTTCCTCCATTCATCTCCCTTTTCTACTTTCCCACCTTTGTGGGTTTTCTTTTTTTCTGCTTAACTCATCAAGACCAATTTGTGCCCCCTAAATATTGGTGGACGTATGGTTTTCCACCGGAGTATTTTCCAGGAGTGGGACTTTGTGTTCGACTCCCACCTCCATGTTAGGATTTGCCTGGGCTTTTGACAGCCACTGTGAATTTGTATGTGCAGCTGCAGCTGCCCTGCTGAGCCCAGAAGATAGAGCCCCCTTGTCGTCAAACACGCATTCTGACTCTTACTGACACGTTCTGCTCCTTCTACAATGATCCCTGAGCCTTGGGAGGAGGGGCTGCAGGAAACACGCCCCATTTAGCTGAGGACTGTGCAGTCTCTTATTCTCTACACCTTGAGCAGTTGTGAATCAGCGTGTTAATCACAGTGCAAGTTGAAGCTTCCCAGATAGGGCTGAGAGATGCATTGCTCTATGGGAACAAAAATAAGTCTTTAGGAGTCTTTAGCAGCCTAATAGCAGTAGGGTTTCCTGTAGGGCCTATGACCTGTCTAGTCATAAAAACCTCCTTATTTATGGAAACGTAATGGAAACAGTAGCAACTGAATGGTCACTGAGTGAGAACACTGAGAACCCTCCCTTTACTTAGTATTTTAGAATAACATAAATATTCTATCAATCAAGGTAGTGGCTCTAGCCATCTTTTCAAGCTTCTGTACACGTGTTAAGCTATTGTAAAGTGTTGGTTTTATTTTTGTTTGTTTTTTGTCAACGTTAGGGTATGTAAGATTAAATTAGGTATAGCATGTGGAAGTGTTTGACTCATTCCTTAGACTCAGTAAGTGTTAGTCTCCTTTCAAAAATCGGCTGTTTAAAAAGTTCTCTGTGGTTTTCTGTAATGGTCTCTGCTTCCTGCAAAACGAAGTTTCTGTGACGAGAGGTGAGGACTGTAGTGGGCATAAGGACAGATGCCTAGATTGTTGTCATGGGTTATGCTAGTTTAATAAGTGGTTTCTGATCAAGTTAGACAGCATGACTTAGGAGAAAGAGCTCATCTTGTACTCTTGGCTGAGAGATTGAGGCAATGGACTGAAATGAACTGGTCATAAGAGTCCCAGTATGTCACTCTTGTTGTTTGCCTCTGACAAACAAGTTAGTCTATGTGATATAGACTAACTCATTTAATATATCCTGGTCTCCATTTCTAATATATGTGACTTAGCTCAGTTTTTCATGATTGTCACAGAATGTCAGATTAGGATTTTAACTCTGTCATGCCATTATAGGAGTTTTCCATGAAGGAAGACAACTGACTTGATACGTGGGCAATTTACAGGTTGAGAACATACTATGATAGAAGTAACAAATTTAAGGCAAACTAGATATTTCAGTATGAACTTCAATATAGGATAGTGCTACTCTTTAAGACGTTTGAATGGTGGATTTTGGCTGTTTCAGGCTGAGACTACTGCTGCCAGTCAGTGTGAGGAAATACACTGTAATGTACGGGACACACCTGCATAGTGTGTGGAAACACAGTGTAATGTATAGGATACACCTGCACAGTGGATTTTCCTAGCCGAAGACAACTGCACATCTTATTGAGAAGCTATGCTACTGGGTGGTGATGGTTCATGCCTTTAATCCCAGCACGTGGGAGGCAGAAGCAGGTGGATCTTTGTGAGTTTGAGACCAGCCTAATATACAGAGCGAGTTCCAGGACCGTCAGGGCTACACAGACAAACCCTGTCTCAAAAGCAAAACAAAACAGGCACTGTGTATCTCAGTTTAGAAGTCAGATAGGGAGATAAATAATGGCACGTGTGTTATGACAGTGGTTAAGCTGAGGTGTTGTAGACATTTTTTTTTCTCCTCATGAGGAACCTAAGAAGGAACAAAGGGAAGTTAGGATCTGTTTTGAGCTTTAGAAGATGGATGGTGTTGTGGGTAGAAAAAGGCAGAGGTGATGCTAGCTAGAGCAAACAGTTGGCATTTGTAAAAAAGGGCTAGGAAAGAATGAACAGATGCGAGTTGCTGAGCAGCTACTATGGACATAGTCTTAGAGTGAAAGGAGAAGGAGATGGCTGACATTCTTGGTTACACTGATGCAAACCTCAAGTAGGAAAGACCATTCTTATTCATCTGAGCATGGGAGTAGAGTTGGATGAGAAAACTTTTCAGTTCTGTTTCTTTGAAGACATTAGGTTTGGACCACGGTCATGCTGCACTAGAGCTCAGACTGCAGGTCGAGCCAGCAGGACTCAGCACAGTTGCTGAAGTCCTGGGGTCAAGTTAACTAAGATTTGAGGAGAGGTGAGGAACACATTGAAAGCCTCCAAGAAAGATCTGGCTATTCAAGGAGGAGAACAGAAGGAGAAAAACTATTCAAGGTGGTAGAGGAAGAATAGTAACAAAGCCAGGAGTGATCCTACAGGGCTGACATTGTAGGAGTGATCGAAGACACTTATTCAGGATTTAAAAACAGAGGAGAGTGGGCATAGACTAGTGTGTGCATGGAGCAGAGCAAGGACATTTTGTAGCATGTGACTTATTGGGAGGTTGTGGGGGTCATTAGATTTTGAGTTTCAAATGTATATATATATATATATATATATATATTTTTTTTTTTTACATTTATATATATATATATATATAAAGTCTAGATTATAAATCTGCTCTCATTTAGTCTGGTTTATTGCCTGTGTTGGTACAGGAATACATTGGAATATGTTTTGATCAAGAGGGAGGTTATAACCTGTAAGATTTCAAAAGCACATTCTTTGGTTTTGAATGTTCCCTCCCAGGATACGGCCTGTGCGCAGCCAAAGCTCAGTACCCCATTGCTGACCTGGTGAAGATGCTTACTGAGCAAGGCAAAAATGTCAGGTGGGTGCGTTGTGTGTGTTTGGGTGGGAAGAGAAGGGATTAGAGTAGTCTACAGAAAGATAACTGCTCTTCCAAGTGACACTTAAGACAAGTGACCTTAGGAGGAGAGATGAAGCATCCAAAAGCTTCTAAAATTTTTTATTGCTTAGTTTTTGCTGTTCTGTGTAATAGACTCGTTTTAGAAAGAGAAACTCCATTGTTCCAAAATATAGATTATTTATGAATGGGAATTGCCAGAAATCATGTTTCTCACTGCTTCAATTCGGGGTAAGGTTATACCAGGCAGGTGAGTTGCACTAGCTTGTGCTCTTTTTCTTTCAGGCCTCCATGACAGGGCTTTTCTTTTCTTTTCTTTCTTTTCTTCTCTTCTCTTTTTTTCTTTTCTTCTCTTTTCTTTTCTTTTCTTCTCTTTCTTTCTCTTTTCTTCTCTTTCCTTCCTTCTTTCCTTCCTTCTTTTCTTTCTTTCTTCTTTCTCCCTTCCTCCCTTCTTTCTTTCTTTCTTTCTTTCTTTCTTTCTTTCTTTCTTTCTTTCTTTCTTTCTTTCTTTCTTTCTTTCTTTCTTCCTCTTTTTCTGTCTTTCTCTCTTTTTCTTTCTTTCTTTCTTTCTCTTTTCTTCTTTTTTTGTTTTCTTTCCTTTGTTCATAAGAAGCCCATAGACTGTTCCCTGCAAATCTAGCATTGAAGTTCTCAGGGTGGGAAGGACCACTGGGATGCTCTTCTAAAGCAATGCACTTTTTGAAATCTGAACTCGAACTGTTGCTGTTCCTGCCACTTGCCTTTTGAGCATTGGATGTTCTTTTGGAAGGTGTTTAGCAGGGGAGTGGAGGACTGTGCATGCCTGGGTCATTCTCCATGAGTCTCAAGAGGAGGAGCACAGAGCACAAGAACAGGGCTTTTGGATGAAGAACTCGATGGCTATTGCAGTGCTGTGCTTATGTTCTGTTCTCCTCTGAGTCCCCATTAAGGGACATTATTTCTTAGCATCTAGGAAGGACAGTGAGCTCTTGTGGTCTTCCATCATAGGAACGCTGCTATTCATTTTGTGGGTTCACTAGCAGTTGCATTGATTTGTACCAGAAATAAGAGACACAAGATAATTCATTGAATGGAGTTGGTTCATTAGTTGCTAATGTCGGTTCACTAGTTGTTAATGTCTGTTAGTAATAATTCCTTTTTTAAAAATAATTTATTTAACTTTATCTTATGTGCATTAGTGTGAAGGTGTCATTCTTAGATGTTTGTGAGGGCAGCTGATAAGAAAATAAATCCCAACAGTGGACCTAGAACTTGTCAGAGTATCCGTGCCAAACTGGATGTAGAATCAATACTGCTCTTTGAATGTCCTGGGCCATTGATGATTATAAAAGAGGCATAAATAAGGTGACTTATGTGGTCTTTGTCAGCTTAACTTTATTTCTTCCCCTTTTCTCTCTCACTGCTGCCCCATCCATTTCTAAAATCTATAGTTTGTGCATTTAAATACATAAAGAGTTGAAACACTGTTTTCTGGTCGGAGGGACCAGCAGTGTTCTCTTGTGGAGGATTTTCATATTTGGTGATGATGCTAAGTAAATTGAAGACAAGAAAAGTTACTTTAGTTTTTCATCAGAGCATAAAATGACTCATTTTGGTCTTCCGCTGTAGAGAATGATTTCTGCATATGAACAGTAATTATTTAAGGTTTATGAGAGATTTAGTTATACATCTATAAGGGGATTCTTAGCTATAAGTTTTATTTTATTGAAGGGACTTTGTGGACATAATAGAAAGCTTTTCATAAAAATACCTCATGGTTTTGCATGATTATTAAAAAACACTTGCTATTGATAAGTCATAATGTAGAATTGGAATAAAATTATTGCTCAGCCTGATTTCTATAGTTGTGAGTTATAAAGAATACTAGTTTATATTCATCTTTCTTTTGTATTAAAGATGGAGTTACATGATATATTGTACATCTTACTGTTATGTGTTGATTTTCAGCATAGGCTTTGTGACGAGGCATTTGAATTTGAATGAAGTGGAAGGGAACCCTAGTAGACGCTGGCAGGGGCCTGTCAGATGCAGCTTAGTTTCTGTGTGGATTTTCCTTATTTAAAGGAAATCAGGGAAACTTTAATTTTGCTTTATGTGTGTGTCATTATCTTTTTATGGGAGAATTGAAGATTTTACTGACAAAGTATACACACACACATAGATGCTGTAGCTTCTTTTTTTATAAGGAGGCACATGTCTGTCTGCATGAGAGGTGGCTGCAGCAGTTACCTCGCGCTTTAATGAAATAAGTCTGTATTTACAGTTTGTGGTGATTTGGTCCTTTCATCACTCTGTGCAGCTCCCACGGTGTTCATTGAGTGCAGCTGCCGGGCCTCTGGTTTAGTAGGTCTTTGTGCCTCTGGACCCCCACATGCCTGCATCCAGATGTGGTGACATATCCACACACATCCCCCATGGAAACATGCCAATATGGACATACGATTGTCATCAATTAGTTACGCCCAACTGGTGCCAAGAGAAATTGCATCTGTCATACAGTCTGTCTGGCTTCATGGCCCATGATTGATTTAGAGACACTATTGTTTTCCACTACTTTGGCCACAGTCATAACATGCTCACAAAGGCTTGAGATTATAACGAAGCACATGGCATTTCATGACAAGAACTCATTTTGGGTTGACAGTGTCATGAAAATTTAGTGCTTAAGCTATCATTTGATTCTCAGTTGTTCAGTCAGCTTACAAAACCTTTTAAAGACAGAAATCTTAGAGAATAAGACCACATTTTCTTTCCCTTTTACTTCTTAAATTTTGGACTGATTATAATAAAATATAATTTTATAATTTTCAATATAAGATAGGAATAGCATTTCTAATGAGTAAGTCCTGGAAAGTTGTGTTTTTTCTCATTTGTAATTAATAATTACTTGATTTTCTTTTTCTAAAGTATTACCCCTTGCATAATTGCAGAAGTCCTTTTGAATTTGTGGAAATACTTTTCAACTTCTTTGACTAATTGATGTTACATGTTACTTTTAAATTTGATTGAATTCTATTTTACTTGTATAAGTGTTTTGCCTGCATGTATACTTAATACTACATGCATTTCTGGTGCCTGTGAAGGTCAGAAGTGGGTATCAGATGCCCTTGAGCTGGAGTTACAGATGGTTGGGAATCCAACTCTAGTCCTCTTGAAGAGCAGCAACTGCTCTTAACTGCTAAGCTATCTTTCCAGCTCCCCAGCCCTTCTTACATTTAGGTTAATATTCAGCTGTATCTATTTACAGCTTATCAATAGCTTTTTATTTGCTATGTATTGAAAATGCAAAGCTATAAAGCCCAGTTCCCAGTCTCATAGTTATAAAGAAAAATATCTGTAAATAAATGAGTGAATTCCATTGAGTATGTCATAGTCAGGTGAGTAGGGCTGGAGTTTAAAGCAGGATACTGCCGAGGGAATGTTTTCAGTAATATGTACTAATAATATGAATTGTTTTCAGGCTTACACTAAAGTGTGTGTGTGTGTGTGTCATTTCATTTGAATCTTAATATTGTTTTACAATCTTAGGTAGTGTGGCTATAGGCTTAAATGTATGTTCTTCTTCGAAGAAATCAGTTCCTCAACATGCCTAAAGATTAAATATTTTGTATCTCTAACTAGATTCAAATAGGTAGAGGTCTGCTTTCTATGATGTGTTATGTTTAGGGTACAGAAGGAGCCGTCCCATGCAGATTTATGATGTTATGAAGGCACATGCTTCTAAAAGGAATGGAAAATGGGCCAGGTGAACAATCTAGTATAGTATTTGAATAACAATCAACATTACCTGACAGTTTCATGATAGTTCTGTAGCACTCTTTTCTTAAGGACATGACTATTCATATTAATGCTCAGTCACTGAACAAATGATAACGTAGTTATTTATATGGAACAAATAATTGTTCCAGGTCCTATTCTAGGTCCTGCAGATATGTCAGTGAATAAGACATCTAATTTCTTATTTCTTATCTAATTTCTTACTGTTCTAGTGCTGTGAAGAAACACCATGACCAAGGCAGCTCTCATAAAAGTATTTATTTGGGGGATTGCTTACAGTTTCAGAGGATTAGCCCATGATCATAATGGCAGGAAACAGACAGGCATGGCAGTAGAGCAGCAGTAGCTGAGAGCCTTGCATCCTGATCCATAGGCAACAGGCAAAGAGAAGGGGAAGGGAGAGGGAGAGGGGGGGAGGGAGGAGAGAGAGGGGGGGGGGAAGGAGAGGGAGAAAGGGGAGATGGGAGAGGGTAAGAGAGGAGAGGAGAGGAGAAGAGAGGAAAGGTGAGGACAGAGAGATACTGAGATTGGGCCTGGTATGGGTTTTTGAAAACATCAATACCCACCCCCAGTGACACACTCCAAGAAGGCCACCTGTACTCCAGAAAGGCCACACCTCCTAATCCTTCCCAAACAGTTCCACTAAGTGGGGACTAAGCATTCAAATATATGAGCCTTTGGGGGCCGTTCTCATTCAAACCACCAGGGCTTACGTTCACTTGAGAGGTTAGGAAGTAGGATTTGAGAATTCGCTTCTTAATTGGCCATTAATTCTTAACTGCCAAATTCAGCTGTTAACTGAAAAGAGGAAGATGAGTGATGCCATAGATTATGGTGTCAGTTCTAGCTACAACAGGTAATGAGGAATTAACTAATGCTTCTGCTACTTTGTGCCCGGCTTGCCTGCTTGAAAAACACAGTAGGAGGAGGGTGGGAAGGAAGTTATTTGTGTAGTTGCACAAATCAGTAAACCTTTGGCAGCAGAGAGGAGAAGTAAAGCAAGCACATGCATTCACTCATGTGGATTTGAACCCTTCATGTAGGATCGTCAGCAATCCCCCAGTGATACCCCAGTCAAGGGTGTCAGTGAAGAGTGTGGAAAATCGCAGCCTTCTTTCCAGGTCATTTGGCGTTTTACTATCCTCACTGTCTCCAGACCTGTGTAGCAGAGACTGTGTTAACACGAGAATCCCTGACACTTTGGAATGTCTTCTCTTGAACTCATTTCTCAGAAGCGTCACACCACCCCACTCCACCCCCATGTTTCCCAGCAATTTGAGGATAAATTCTTCCATCACATGAAGTCAGTGTTTCTGACCATTGGGGTGATTTTTGACATCTGGTCCAATAGTAGTTATAATAAACTCCATTCATGATAATTCTTTGATGAGATTCGTGTGGACAGAACAATGTAAATACAAGTCCTCTTATTTCATCTTCAGATTCTTCTGTATCTTGCTTTTAATTTTCATTTTATGGGGCTCCTTAGCTATTGCATTACAAGAGCATTCAACGGGATTAATGTCCAGACAAAACGATAAAATTATGCTTATTTTTTAACTAAACTCTACAATATGCCAGAATATAATTAATTCTAGAACGTTAGTCAGAAACGAAAATTTACTTTTCACTCTGGTGTCACCATGCACCTCTTGTTAGTTATTTTGGAAATGGGAAGAGTGTCAGTAGTCATGAGGTTTCCATTCTGGGCTAGAGTGCTGGGTTCAGTTCAGTTCCTGAAAGGCCAGGCTGTGTCACGAGCTGGTGTGGGCAAGAGGGTGCTGCAGAGGACGGCTGCAGCCGCAACACAACAGTGCTGGGACCTCAGTAGCCTGATGTGTGCCACGTGGCTCAGAGGGAAGACATGGCTTCAGACTGTCCAGTATGTCTTCAATCACATTTGCAGAACTGGGTCCATTATTCTTTGTTAGAAAAACTGTGTCCCTGAGACACTTTCATAAGCTCTTTGACTTGCATAACATTTTTCCCTCCTCCTGAGTAAGGAAAGAATATGGATAAATACCAGATTTCAGAACCAGAGGAGCAGTTTAGCCCTTAATTGCCTTCAAATGAAGAAAGAAAGAAAGGTACAAAGCATAATCCCAATGCTGGAAAGCCATGGGAAGTTGAATGAAGTGTTTCTTTTCATTTGGAATTGTATGAGTGACTTTGTCTGAACTTCTAATAATGCTCAGCGTTTTAGAGAACACAGTATTTGTGTTTAGCTTAAGAAACCTCTACAGAGAGAGTGGCAGCATGGTCTTTCTCAGTGATTGATTTTTTATGGACAGCAGCTGCCTCATCATGAAGATTTTTATCTCCACAGTACCATGGTTCTCTTCTGATGAAAAGACTAGTCTCACCCAGCTGGTCCTGGAGTGAGCAAAGACAATTTGGGTAACATTTACTATGTTGACCTCATATTTTAGAAGGTTTCTATTTTAAAACAATTAACTAGAATATTACTAAAAAACCTCCCTTTTGTTGTGTTTTTTAAGGGACTTATGATGGGCAATCAAAAATTCTGACAGATATTTGATAGACCGAAAGACTTTTTCTTTTTAGTCTGCTATATTTTCCACAGGAGAAATGTCTAACTAAAATGTAAAACTACTGACTCTAGTAACAAATTTTTTTACTACTTACAGGGACCCTGCTCTGAATAGGTTATTGTCATATGCAAATGTGAAATACAGAGGTCCTCGAAGGACCATTGATTGCATTTACAGTGAGTGGGATTTTTACCACATTCTGTGACAGAGCATCATGCATACATAGCTGATGTAACTCCAAATAACTGTTTCCTCTCATAGGATGGCTGTAAGGTCCTAGGAAGATCTTTAAAGTCTAATTTTACTACTAAGGGTAGTAGTCCTCTAATTTGTATTTAGAGTCTCTTTTAGAAGGGTGCTTTTAAATCTAGCCATGCCCTGATGAGATCCCTAACAGGCAGCAATGGATGTTCATAGTTGCCTTTCACAAGATGTTGTTTTCCTGGTGGGTGATCTAACCCTGAGTGGCCAGTTTCTGACACTTTTCATAAAACGTTGGTGCGCTTGTGTCTCTTGATTGACATAGACGCTGTGTCATGGGATATTTGTGTCATGATGACCAGTGCCTAGAGAGGCCTTCCATGAAGCGGGAGTGTTGGCTGGGTCAGACAGAAGAGGAACTCTAACAAACTGTGTGATGTCACAGAGACAGTTTATTACCAACAAATCCCAGAGAGAAGAGGAGTGTAGCCTTCTTCTATAGAAGGCCAATTGGGAAGAGTCTATAGCTGAGGATAAAAATAGATGCCTATAAGCTCAGGTCTTTAATGGGTTCAGGTCCAAGTACCTGAACAATTTCTCTGTGAGGAGTTCTATTTCATGAGCTTAGAGAGAGTGGATAGGAATCTACGGGCTACAGTGAGACTGCAGCATAACCCAGTTGTGTAGGGACGAATCTCCATCAGCCTCAGGAAGAGGAGACAGAAGTCCGGAAAATGTCGAGGATGACTAAGCTTTGTTTCTTGAATGTGACAGCCCTGACTTCCAAATGGATACCGAAGCAACATAAAATTACAAGTATTCATGCCAACAGGTTTTAAAAATTAATTAATTAATTAGTTAATTCTTTATGTATATCCTGACTGTAATTTCACCCCCTCCACTTCTCCCAGTCCCTGTCTACCACCCCCTCTCCTCCTTCCCACTCCTCCTACACTTCCCTTCAGAAAAGAGCAGGGCTCTCAGGGATATAAACTCAAAATGGCATGCCAAGTTAGTGTAAATTTAGGCACCTCCCCTCATATCAAGGCTGGATGAGGCAACCCAGTAGGAGGAAAAGGGTCCCCAAAGCTGGCAAAAGAGTCAGGTCCCCTACCCCACTGTTAGGAGTCATGACAAATGCTTTAATAATTTTAGAAATATCTATGGTTTTAAAACAGAAATAGGTTTCCAGCAAGTGAATCCTCTTCTTACTTTGCTCTTTGTCCTTTTCTTAGTTTACTAGTCTCCAAAATACTTAAGAAAGTTTTGAGGCGGTAGATTTGGGAAGGCAGAATTCCAGGATATTGTCAATATGCATTGTCTCCATTATACAGTTTGTTTTTAAAATGAAAATCACCATAAAGTAGGGAAAGTTTGCCCTAAATATGGAAATAATTTTGCACATGAACTAAAAAGACTTAAGACCAAGTAGTTGAAGGTTATAGGGTACACCTTAAAAAAAAAAAAAAAAAAAAACGTATAGGGAGCCTTTCAGCATTTGAAATTTCAGAGTGTACAAGCTGGAGAAAATAATGGAAGCTTTAGGAAGGGGCTGATCTTATTTGTCTAATTGTTGAATTAGAATGTTCAATTCAGTAAACCATTCTTCGTGATTCATAGCCAAACTAGATGAACATTCCTATAATGTCAAAAGGAAAATCGGGTTCATTTGGACAGTTGTGGCAGGACCCATGTGGGGAATGTTTTTAAAGTATTTAATAGGCCCAAGGACAACCACTACAGTGAACCCTGGTTGGGACAGTCTTCAGAGTCTGTGATCATGGAAATTCATGTTGCTGTGTTTCCTTTAAAACATGCGGCATTTAAAACCTAATGTGAGGTTTCAAAAAGCTTCAACAATGGGGCTTATGTCATCCTGGATTATAAAAGAGGCTTTAAAAAAGGATACTTTTGAATTGTTCCCTTCCCAGATTTTATCCAGTTACTTGATATTCATGAATAGTTCATGTACATTCTTGCTTGTTTTTATTCTTTCTTGGCTAATTAAAAAGGCCCAGCAGATTGGGTTGTTCCATTAGAGTATATTGCTCCATTTTCCCCCCAAAGGACTTGGGTCTATTTTTAATTGGTAACTGAGGGCTAAGCTTCTTTGTTATATAAGGTTCCATCGAAGACTATAATTTTTGTAGTTGAAAGACAAAAATAACAAAAGTGCTGGGAGATATTTGCAGAGATGTCTGAATTCAGTGATGATGTTTATGTGCCTCTCAAGTAAAGCAGTAACACTGTTTTGCTTACTGGTATCTGTTGACTGATGAACTGCGGACTTTTAAAATTTAACCCCTTTAGCAATAGACATGCATCTCAATGTTAGTTATGACCGAGTTTCCAGCGAATCTAATGTTCATAATTATTGCCTTTGATCTATATTGACTGTATTATTTTTCTAGTTTTTTTTCCATATTGTTGCAAGTACAAAGACTGTTTTTGGGCAACTATATCAATATTTACTATTATACTGTATCAGCATTTCAGCATTTCAAGGTAAAAGTTAGAAAAATAACCTAGAGTGTTGCTAAAATACATTTGTTGTAAGGTAAAAATGTGTTTGTGTATGTTTTGAGGGGGTGTGTTCAAGACAGGGTTTCTCTGTACAGCCTTGGCTGTCCTAGACTCACATTGGAGACCAGGTTGGCCTTGAACTCACAGAGATCTGCCTGCCTCTGCCTCCTTGAGTGCTGGGATTACAGGCGTGTGCCACCATGCTTGGCTATATGTGGTGGTTCGAAGTGCATGAACAATAGGAAATTATGCTTAATTGATGAGTGTGATGAACATATTGCCAAGACATTTGAACAGAATACTGTAATTGCTGTGCTGTTACTGTCTTAGCCAGTGTTCTATTACTGTGAAGAGACACCATGACCACAGCAACTCTTATTAAAGAAAACATTTAATTGGGACTTGCTTATAGTTTCAGAGGTTTTAAATGTCCATTTTTCTCTTTTTTTGTCATAATGGGGAACATGGCAGCAAGCAGGCAGACGTGATGCTAAAGAAGTAGTTGAGGCTTCTACATCCAGATCCACAGGCAGCAAGGAGAGAGAGAGAGAGAGAGAGAGAGAGAGAGAGAGAGAGAGACTAGGCCTGGCTTGGGCTTTTGAAAGCTCAAAGCCTACCCCTAGTGACACACACTTCACACTTCCTCCAACAAGGCCACACCTCCTAATCCCTCTCAAATAGTGTCACTCCATTAAAATATGCGAGCCTATAGTTCTTATTCAAAGGACCAAAGTTATGAAGGCCTTCATTTGTTTGGTGCTGCTATAAAGTACTTGATAGGTAAATTTCTATGTTAATTTTCTTATTTAAATCTCACAACCCTCCATTAAGGTTTTTCTTTCAGTTCCATTATCTGCTTAAGAAAACCAGGGGTGTAGAAGTCAATTGTCCAAAGGCTGGTTCTTCTGCTACCTGAATCCTAAAGAAAGAGACACTTAGGGTTTCATCAACCAAAGTTTCTTCTTGGGATATGCTGTCTAGATCCTTTTACTTTTATTGAGGGGCTGAAGGAGAGGACTGTTGGGACCGACTAGAAGACATGGCCCCTGTGTTCAAGGAGCTCCTGCTGGGAGGATCACAGTGACGCCCACTTGTGATGACGGTGCAGAAGGAGGAGATGCTCCGGGTGTGTGCATGATCTCTCTTTGGTTCCATAGTAGCAGTTATTTTTCTTTTGTAGACCCCTGTTGTGGTCAAGGATCGCTGACTCAGTTTTTGAAGTATGGGCATAATAAAGCATCATTTTCATGGTGCAAAGGGAAGAACTGAAAGGCTGGTAGTCTTTCCGCATTAGAATTCTGGATGCCTTCATGTGATGACAGATCACTGATGAGCTTTGGCCAGTCAGCTTGTGGAACTTGCTGGTTATGGCCAACCTGTGTCTAATACAATTAATTTTAATACATGCTTTGGAGATTAGCCAGTGACACGGGCCAGAATTGTTATAAACCCATGTTGACTCATCAGCTTGCACATATATATGTATATATATATATATATATATATATATATATATATATATATATTTCTACAAATTCGAGTGTGTTCTGTTATTTCTCTCAAAACATTGGCATTCTCTTTTAATAATCTTACATGTAGTTTGCTCCAAACACAAAGCCCCAAAGCTTAGGGTAATAAATTATTATGCAAACAGATATATAAAATGATCTTCCCTTTGGGATAGTCATTGTAACATGATGGTTAGCTTGGTGATTATTTACCCTTCACAACTTGCCAAGGAGAAATACTGTCTTTATTCAGTTTGTAGCTAATCAAGATGTTAGAATAAGAGCTAATATATTCCGAGAGTCTCGATTTTTTTTTTTAAACTTGGTCCAAGACATCACTATGAAAGCATAAAAATGGTAGACAGAGAAATTTAAAGATAACAAAGGCAGTATTAAAAACAAAAAGTAAATTAAAATTAAAGAAAAATTTGGAACCGAAGAGGCACACAACATTGAATTCTAAAGAAACAAAAACAAAAACAAAACAAAACAAAAACAAAAAGCAGAATGTGTATTGGTATGTCAGCTAAAATAAAAACCCTAGATTGTGGACTTTTAATATTACTGTGATGGACTTACTAATACATCCCCCCCCATGACCATGTACTGATCCTAAAGGCTTAGGGACTATCTTATGATTACCCTGGGTCATTTGTTTTGGTTTAAGATAGACACGAAGGCCCTGTGGGAGTCTGTACACATGAGCTCAGTATGCACAGAGGCCAGAGCAGGGCAGCAGACCTCTTGGCCTTGGAGTTAGTGGTGGCTGTGAAGAACCGGGTATGGCAAGCTGGGCCTCTGGTCCTTGGGAAGAGCAGCAAGTGCTCTTCACTGCGGTGCTATCTCTGTAGAGTCCTGTCTTCCCTTTTGATTGAGTGAGACTGTATGGTGGCTCTGGTAATCACTTGGATAGGATTTTAATCTGGTAAAATATACATGTAGGTGACAAGGGTTGCATAAGGGTGTGTGTGTGTGTTTACGTGTCGTTTACTGCAACATTTATTTGATGGAATGATGTTGACTTTTAAATTGGAAACAATTTCAGACTGACTCAGTGTTTTAAGGGATTAGGACTTATCAGAAAGTATCATGAGAGAATATAATGCCTTTACATATCTTTTACTGCCATGAGTAGGGGTTCCTGTGGGATTTCTAAAGAACTGTGGTTTGTGGCTGGAAAAAGAGTGAGGCCTTATATACATAAGTGTCTCCCCACTCAGTGTTTTAATTTATTCATTGACAGTTTTATACAATATAGAGATAGTATTTTTCCCTTTTTCCAACATCCTCTCCCACCTTGCCACCCACCCAACTTTGTTTTTTTTTCCTCTTTAAAAACAAAAAACCAAACCAAAACAACAACAAAAACTACTGAAGAACCTCGTGGAGTTTGGTTTGTGTTGGCCAGCCACTCCTAGGCACAAGGCCTGCCCTGGAATGTGGTTGGTACACTCAGTGTCATTCCATCAGAGAAAATTACCTTTCCCTCTCCAACCAGCTATCAGCTACAAACAGCTTCTTGGAGAGGGCTGGGAATATATGTCTGTTTTCCCTCTCCTGTGCTGAGATTTTTTTTTTCTGGCTTGAACAGTTACAGTTCTTGTCTGCTCTGTAATAGTCTCTGAGTTTGTATGTGTACCTGTCCTCTTGTGTCTGGAAAATGCTGTTTCTTTGAAGTCACCCACTACCTCTGTCTCTTAGAATTTTTCCTTCCCCTTTTCCCATATATATCCCTGAGCTTTGGTATATCCCTGAGCCTTGGGGGGAGGGGTGTGATATAGACAGCCCACTTAGGGCTGAGTACTCCGAAGTCTCCCATTATCTGTGTGTTGTTAAGCTGTGGGTCTCTGTACTAATTTCTACTGCAAGGAAAAGCTTCTCTGATGAGGGTTGATCTATATGCTAGGTCTTAAGGATAACTCATTGCTATTTTAACGTTTCAATTATCAGTATCTGCATAAAAAAGGAACATTGTCTCTGTATAGTCAATCTTCACAGCAGGTGTTAGTTGTGCTGGAATTCCTGGCTCTGAGCTGGTGAGAAGATCCAGTCAAACTTTGGAATGGGGGATTGCTTTCCCTTCTCACATCCTCTTTCCTGCCTTTCTGTCTTCTCTCAGTTTCGTTAAAGCTGAGGTTGGATGAATACCTACTAAGAGATTCTACAAATGGCACTTCTTCTCTGAAATCATTCATTTTTTTTCTGAACTCTTCCTATGTACAAGCATGGTGCCTTGTGTTGAAAGATAAATATGGTGGCCAAGAAATGGTATTACTATACAAAAGACACAATGTCTACTTGGAAGAAACTGCTTGATGCTTCCGTCTCTTTGCTTTAACTGCAGAACTCTGTGTGTTATGTCTTCTGTCTTTTAAACACTCCAGTGTGCCACTATTGCTTTTCTTTTGCGATGTTTACTATCAATCCCTGAGAGACTGTGCATCTTCAACACCACATGCATAGTTTTTTTTCTCCACCTTTTACCATAGGGGCTAAAATTGAACGTGGAGGCAACATTTATTTGATGGAATAATGTTGACTTTTAAATTGAAAACAATTCCAGACTGACTGTTTAAGGGATTAGGACTTATCAGAAAGTATCATGAGAGAATATAATGGCTTTAAATGTGAGAGAGTATTATTTATTTGGACTATTGAAATTTCATGGCACCTAAGACATGTATGGAAGAGTAAGGTTCCAAAGCTACAGTGTTATTTTTTATGAAGGAAGTTATAGTTTGTAAGTCCTAGGGCCTTGGATTTTCCAGCTTCAGCATTTGGAGAATGACTGTATATCTCGCTGAACTCCCCTTCTGCTTGCGGAGATCAGATAGAGCTAGGAGAAAGCAAAGGTGCCAAGAACAAGGCGTGCAGGTTTGGAGGGGATACTGGAACCTCTGTATACTTGGCCTATCAAGTAAGGCCAGCTGCTCATTTGTCTTCTGTCCAGGTTTGGAATCCACCCAGTTGCAGGCCGAATGCCTGGTCAGCTTAATGTACTCCTGGCTGAGGCGGGAGTGCCCTATGATATTGTGCTGGAGATGGATGAGATCAACAGCGATTTCCCAGGTAGGTGACAGAGAAGATGGTGCACTTTAAATACCCTTTAAATGTTGTGCACAAAGTGGAACTATGTTTGTAATATGGTTGTGGCATTAGCGAAGACTGACAAGTTTGGTAAAGAGTGAATATAATAGATATGTGGCCACAGGTAGATAAGGGAGCCGCAGCAGATGTGTCAGAAGCAGAGTTAAACTTTATTTTTCTGTGAGAACTGAGTGGTGCTGAGTGGGTGACAGTGCAGACGTGAGTCTGAATCCTGGTCAGATCTGGCTTTTGAATCCAGGTCTCCACTCTCAGTAGTTTGTAGACTTGAACTACATGCCCACCACAGACTCCTCATTTATAAACTGCTTCTGGGGATGAGTTCTTGGTGCCTGCAGTTTCACTGTTTTCCTCTGTACCAAGTTATGATCAGTGAAGTAGCTGGTGTGTTCTTCCTGTCCGTCTCTTGCCCGTCCTCCCTCCCCGACTTCATTTAGAAGAACTAGGACTTCATAAGATAAGGTGCTATACTTTATAGCTGTCGTTATGTAGATGTGGGGTGGTAATGACATTTGGCCCAAGATCATGTTTGTTAAAATTAGACCTATTCTCTCTGGCAAATCTCCACTGTAAACTTGAAAAAAAAAAAAAAACACTGTTTATTAGAAAAAAAGCAACAACAATATTGTGTGTATGTCTAGCTGCACATGGCATTTTTGGCAACATCCTTAGGTTATTTAAATTATAGTTCTCAAAGAGGGAATTTAGCCCATTTTAATTTTATGCTCTTTTTTAAATTTAACTGTTGTTAAATTATGTGTAAAACCAGCCAGTTCCAGGAATTATGGACACAGCTTTAACACGGTACAGGCTTTTAGACTTAGCTTTTTGACATTAGATCGCATCTTAATTGGTCATTTTAAGGGTTGAAAATGGATTCAGATCTTATAAAATCATGTGAATAGCAAGATAATTTGGGGACAATAAAAGAAATACAGAGTCAGATCAGACAGGTCCTCCGGGAGAGTAAGCATCATGAAGCAGGCTTTAGTCAGGATGGTAAAGTTCTGTGCACGCCCCACTTCAAGGTCTATGACATTTTCTGGTAAAGTATGTGGTATCTGGCACAGATTAGCCTCTTATAAGAATTTGGTATCACTATAATTTGCCTAAAAAGAAGTGTGAGCAACCCATTGTGTTATATACTTTTCCCTCCCTCCCTCTGTTTTCAATATAGACACTGACCTGGTTCTTGTCATTGGAGCTAATGACACTGTGAATTCAGCGGCTCAGGAAGACCCCAACTCTATTATTGCAGGCATGCCAGTCCTTGAGGTCTGGAAGTCCAAACAGGTACATTTTAAACCTACCCTTCATTCTCATCATCGAAGGTCACTCGAAACACACACACACACATACACACACAGAGAGACACACACACACACAGAGAACTCTTTTTGGTTACTTAGTGAGAATTGGTGATGATTTTTAGGAGGCTCAGCTTAGGGTTGGGCCCCCATGCCCAGTTTCCTTCTGTTCTCTGCTCACCATAGAATCTGAGTGAATACCACATTGTGAGTGGAACCATGTGAGATTATGTGGATGGATTAACAAAATCTAACCACAGCTGAAAAAAAAAAATGGCTGTAAGCAATTGGAATTTGTCTGGCCAAATTCCAAACTGAGTCCAGTGAAGCAGATGGCTTCCCTCTGAGACAGTGAGTCAGTATCATTGCCTTCATGTATGAAGGCGAGCACATTTTTTCTGATTTATTTTTTATGGGGTATTTGTATATTGTTATGGACTGTCTAACAGAGAGGCAATTTAAAAATCCAAACAGTAACATGGCACAGGAAAGGAAACTTTGCTCATGCATATGGCTCCTGCGTAAAGCTAACTGCTAGATTTTAGAGTATTCAAAGGTTCCTAGATTCTCCTCTGATCCTGAAGAGGGGCAATTCTTTGCTGTTCCTGACTATGTACATACTGTAAAACTTATAGCAGTATTGGGCTGGAGGGGCGCTTGCCAGTTGAAGTGCACACTAATCTTGCAGAGGACCACAGTTCAGAGCCCAGCACCACCACTGCGAGGCTCACCTGTAACTTCAGCACCCAGAGACCCAGCACCTTCCAGACAACAAAATGGCCATACGTACACATAACATAACCCATGCACATAGTTAAAGTAAAATAAAACACGAAAAGGGGTGATAGTAGCATAATGTACATTCCCTGTTCATTTTGTTTAACGTGAGTTTAAAATGAATTTAAAATGTACTGTTTGAGATGAGTGAGTAGATGCAAAATGTCCTTGCTGATGTATATATCATACTGGCTATTATCATACTGGTAATCACTATTTGAAAGTCTTCGGAGTCCCGTTATTGTACTAATGTCATATAAATGCGTGGACACATTCCCAATGCTATCATTTTTTAATAGATCATATGTTCTAGAAGACCATACAGGTTTTTAATTTCTTTGGAACCAACTTGAAATTTTCAGGATAACAAAATCTGTAACTAATGTCAGTAATGTGTATCTATGTAACTTCAGTGTTTCTAGGTCAACCAACCTCCATCATTGTGCCTAGTCGATACATTCTGTTAGTGTTTAGCTCCATCCCTGAGAGAAGCTACTTTGTTTTTTGACATGTCTTTGTCCTAGAACGTTCTGCTTTAGTTTACTCTGAAGTGATAGACAGGATCATACCATTTCCTCACATTCAGTTGTGTTTATGTTAGAATTTGCAAATGTGAGTGAATGCACAAAGTGTGTTTTCTTTAGCTTATTCATAGAAAAGTGTATAAGCTCACAGCATTATCTTTTTGATTAGAAAGTGTTACTCACAGACTTTGTAGAGATGAATGGGATGATAAAAAATATCCCTGTAATTTTATCACTTAAAGATAAACTGTTAGCATGAGTTTCCCTGTAATAGGCATAAGAGTATAATTAAAAATGAACATTACTGTAATATAAACATACATTTAAAAATACTCCATGTATATTTTAAAAATCTCTGTACTAAATAATTGATAGTGGGAAGGGGCCTTGTTCACTCTTGGGGAAGAAATCCTGTGTGCTCTTGTGCAGTTGGGTTCTAAGGGCAATGTCCTGTATAATGTGCAAAGCTGAAACGAAGCAGTTTAACTTTTGTCACCATAAATGGATAAATGTCAGAGGAGACAGACATGTTTAACCTGATCTAAGTATTGAATAATAGCCATATGTCTTGAGGTATCACCTGTACCCTATAACTGTGCATTTATATGTTCATATATCATATCAATAAATAAAAGTAAAAAAGTAAAGTACAAATTAAAACAACATCAAAACTAGGAAAAGGCAGTGCTTTACGCCCAATAGGCCGTGTTGAATATAATTCTTTCTGTCTTGGGTTCTTAGGTCATTGTCATGAAGAGGTCCCTGGGTGTCGGCTATGCTGCGGTGGACAATCCAATCTTCTACAAACCTAACACAGCCATGCTTCTGGGTGATGCCAAGAAGACATGTGATGCTCTGCAGGCCAAAGTTCGAGAATCCTATCAGAAGTGAATGTTAGAGATCAAGCTGGAGGAACAGAGAAATAAGGCATGAGTAGATGAGCAAAGCTTTCAAGGCCCAAAAGAAGCCTAGCAAAACAACAGAGATATTCAAGACCAGAAACCCTTGATTCTCAGAAAACATTTGAAAATTTCATCTACCTATTTCTAGTTGCCGTTGCCAAAAAGCAGAAGTATTTTGTAAGCTGTGAAGAACAGCATCATTTTAGATATAATCCTATTGGATTTTTAAAATTCTCTTTTGGCAGCTAGAAATGAGTTGAGGAGTTGAATGTTCAGGATTTCAGGATGTACTTTGGTCTGAAAAGTATTACACAGTACGAATATCGCAGGCACCTGCATTTAGTTTTTTTTTTTTTTTCTTCTTCTTCACCAAATGTGACTAATTTGCAGCTTTTTATCAACTCCTGCCTGTCCTTTTGCATTGTAGCCATAGCCTGGATTGACCATACCAAATCTGTTTCAGGTTAGCAGGCTTTACTTTAGATTCTAGATTTCAAAGATATATTTTCTCACTTCTATTTTAATATGTAAAAGGACTAGATAGCCTTTCAGAGATGCTAGGAACTATCTGCTTGATAGGGTCAGTAAAACATAACTTAAAAATAATTAGTTGTATTTTTGAAAGCCTTCTTGCCAATTGGAGGTCTCTTTAATTTCGGTGATTAAGTGCTCTTGAGTGTGCTGTATCAAATGCTGTATTAAGTGCTTTTGAGTGGATTGCAACCATTTGAGGAATAAATGAGTTCATCATGTTTTCAAAGTGGTGTAGACTTGTCTCAGATGACAGAGCTAAACTCATTAACATTGAGGAAGACTACTTTTTACTCAATCTCTCTTCACTGTTTAGAAGACTGTATTGTTTTCAAAACTACAGTGATTTTTGAGGTCAAATGTAATTTGATGATACTCAAAAGTCGTATCAGTACTTTCAGTCATATCTGTAAGGACCAGTAAAAAAAAAAAATCCTTTATAGAAGTCTAGATTTTCTTTGTGACTTTACCTTTATTTCAAAAGCTCTTAAGTAGAGAGGAATGTGGTACATTATAAGGATTCTGTCTCTCTATGTACTCAACTTGGTGCCAGGCCTCTCAAAAACAGTTATTAACTCACAAGGCCTGGGGAGATGGCTTACTTGGTTTAGTGCAGAAAAACGGACACAAAACTATTTCTAAATCTCAAGACTACTGGTAAAAACTTTGCTTCTCTTTACCAAGTTTATAATGCACGAGATCTGTTGGTTTGATGAACAAGTTCTGTTTTGTTGTGCCTGAGACAAAGGATGGAGAGGAAGGAGGGAGGGAGTAGAAGAAGGAGGAAGAGGACGGAGGGGGAGGAGGGAAGGAGGAGATAGTAGAGCAGCAAAGATGCCTTTTAAATGTCTAATAAATAACTGCAATTTACTTGAATTTAACCTGAAGTCACTAGTAATGTCAAGGTTGGAGTTTATCGTAAAGGTTCTATCAGGAGAAATTAACTGGTATCTTTAGAAAAGTAGCTCCAAAATCTAATTTAAATCTAAGAATAATTGAGGGGGATTTTGCCTTTTTCTCCAGATGCCTTTCTGTGGTGTCTGGAGACATTTTTGTTTATCGGAACTGGCAGATCTTGCTGGCACGCAATGGGTAAAAGGTCAGGGATGCTGCTGAATTATCCTCCTATGTGCACAGGACCAGTCCCCACACTGTGCAGCACACAGTAGGATCTATCCCCAAATGTCAATAATGCCAGGGTTGAGAAACCTTGGTCTTCTCTAATCGGATATCTTTCTCGGTAGCTTAAATACTAGTAATAGTATTTAAAGCAGGGCTATTTTGGTTTATGGCACATAGTATTTATATGAGGGAAAAAAAGGTATTTGTAAGTGGAAGGCTAAGCCTTTTGTTTTTCCAAAGCTGGGGTAAATGAGGAACTGTAACTCAGCAGAGAGCACTTGGTTTTCACCTGAATCTATCAGTGGTTAGTGCACCTCTGTTTTCCCTGAGCGGGAGACACAAGATATTTAAAAGGTTCATTTAAAAGATTTTCAAGCATTTAATTCTTTAAGTTAATCCGCCAAGAGGAGTAGTGGCTCATGCCTGCAGTGTTAGCACTGGGGAGGTAGAGGCATGAGGAGCAGGGGCTGGAGGCCAGGTTGGGCCATTGAAATCAGCCCAGACTACATAAAACTGTATCTCAAAACCCAAACCAAAGCAACTCCCCAATAAGAACAAAAATATTTTCAAAAGTTTGATGATCTTGGATTATTATTTGTGGCAAGATCTAAAAACCACAAAAATGTTTTATTTTAAATAAAAAAATGGAGACTTTTTATAAAATATCATTTCATTTCTTTGTTTCTGATAAGTCATATAACTGATAGATATGAGTCATTCCATATCATTCTTTTATATCTTTTTATAGTGAACTCTCTTAGATCTGTTTCGTATTTATAAAGTATTCATTCCTAATATAAAACATAAAGTATTCATTCCTAAGTATTTAATTAAATACTTTATAAAGAACAAAAGTTGGCTCAATACTGGTGTCCAGAAAGCTGGAACAATTTTCCCTGACCTCTAATGGCAGAGAAATACAATGACTGGCCTTAGGCAGAGCCCAAATGGGAGGTAGAAAGCTAGCAAAAGGGGAGAAGTCAGGTTTATACTTTTTTGTTGTTGTTGTTTTGTTTTTTGAAACGAGTTTCTCTGTGTAGCCCTGGTTGTCCTGGACTCACTTTGTAGACCAGGCTGTCCTTGAACTCACAGAGATCCGCCTGCCTCTGCCTTCCAAGTGCTGGGATTACAGGTGTGCACCACTGTGCCCAGCAGGTTCATACTTTTATAAATTCTTGAGTAAATGAATCTAACCTTCGGAGACTTGATGCACTTCCTAACACAGCAGCAATCCATTCCTCAGAATGGACTTCATTACCTTTACTAGGTATCCATCCTAAAAGGCTTGGTGGACTGTACAATGGAACCTCTGGAAGATAACTCACAGTCAAGCCACAGTGACAACGGTATATGTGTGTGTGTGTGTGTGTGTGTGTGTGTGTACATGTCCCGGTAGTGTATTGCCCACTGTGTCCACAGTTGTTCTGTTCTCCAAATAACTGAAATGCTACCAGTAATTGTTTGTCTTATTGACCATCTTTGTTTTTCTCCCATCTGTTTTCATTTGGGAGTTTGTTTTTAGGTTGCTCATCTAAGTAAAAATTGCACAAGCCTTTACACACACACACGTTTGTGTCGCTGCACATCTGGACCGTTCCTGAGTATAGATGTTCTTTCTCACGCCACAGGCTGAGAGAGAGAGGGCAGGCAGCTCTAGGTCGTTTGCGCAGTAGGTGTCAGCGTCCCACCGAGCCTTGGAGTATCAGTAAGTGTCTGGTGAGCAGTAGAAGATGCCTTCGTTTTCTTATTCCACTCGTCATGACGCTGCGCTTTATGTTTCAGCGTGCTCTCTCACCCAGCACAACGTGGGGTACATTAGGCATCACTCAGCTTTAGGGTTTTGTTCTGTAATTAATAACTCATAACTCGTATGTTCATCTGACTTAGAGGCAAACTTTGTAGTTCCCCAAGGCATAAGGTGTGTGAACTGAAGAATTTTAATGTTGGAGAGATGAATAGTTCTTTAGTATGGCTAAGGAGAGTAGTTCAAACACCTAGTTTATAGCTCTTGCAAGCTTTTGAGTGCTTTGCCAGGAAGTGTTGGGTCAGAATATAAGAAATGGTCAGAAACACATGTAGCCCCTTCACACACAGAAGTCCCAAACCAAAGTCCTTCACTCTGGTAGTAGAAGCTTGCACAGTCTAGCTGCTTGTTGGATTCTCAAAAGAAGAGTCACAAGACTTTCTTAGGCAAAACTTTTTAAAAATATTGGATCAACATAGCAGCAAAATGGTCTCAAACGAATGTCAAAGCACTCAAAACTCTTGTTCTTAAACTTTATCTCTTAGAAATCATGTCTTGAGCCAAAGACTCATTTTTCCTATGTATTTAAACAAGTTTGGATATAGTGATGTATGAGACAGTAATTGAAATAGCTAATATTTGAAGGTTTTAAATATAAGGTGGTTGAAGAAAATAGATCTGAGAGGTATTAAATAAGATGATTATGATAGAGGTAGAAAAATAAGCATGGTGTAATAGTCAAGGGGTTCAGCCTGGTCCTGAAAGCCTAAGGGATTTCCTGGGAAGCCTCAGGATCTTTAGTGTGAATGACAGGCTGGAGGAGCCAGGTTCTGAAGCAAAGGGTGGCAGGGGCAGAGGCAGACTCGTATGTCTTCTACATAATGAGTCACTTTTGGCCATGTTTTCATGTCCAGAATGCTACCTCTCAATAAAGTAAGCACCAGAACATTTATATCTAAGACCATGTGAGGGAGAAAAAGGCTTTTAGTTAGCTGTAATTGTAACTCGACGTAGCCTAAAGTCCCCTGAGAGGGCAGCCTCACTTGAGGAATTGCCTGGGTTAGACTGGCCTGTGAGCGTGGCTCTGGGAGATTGTCTCATATTAATAGATGAAGGAGAGCACCCCAGTCTAGGCAGGTGGTTCTGGGTTGTAAGAACACCAAGTGCAATGGCTGAGTCTCGCCCCCGGGAGAACCGCCTTCCTGGTCGCAGTGTCTCTCCTGCCAGGTAAGTAAATAAACTGCATGAGCCTGTGAACGGGCTCGAGAGCCAGCCAGCTCATCCAGGCTACCATCACTGTACAGCAGTAGCTGCTTTCTCCCCTCACAACTGAACTTAATTCCTCTTTTGAGTCACGAATTTTCCCTAAAGACAGAAATTTGACTTTAAGTCAGGGTTTTGGCTTAACTTAATAACATTAGCTGATTTCCAGAGCACTTACAGTGTTTCTGTGACTTGAGGAAGGTTATTGGTATGGAGTCATCTGTGGTCTCATCCATTCTTTGGTCAAGAAGATACAACAATTACTTTACAGCTTACAAAAAAAAAAAAAAAAAAAAAGAACTTTTAAAGGCATAGTGATGCATGCTTTTAATCCAGCACTTGGGAGGCAGAAGCAGAGAAATCTCTGTGAGTTTGAGGCCAACCTGGTCTATGTATCGAGTTTCAGGACAGTCAGAACTGCATATGTAGTGAGATCCTGTTTGAAAAAACAAACAAACAAACAAACAAACACAAAGCAAACTCCAATAAAACATAGGAAACTTTTTTCTTATTATTTTCAACGTGTGTGTGTGTGTGTGTGTGTGTGTAGGTCATGACAACTTACAGGAGGTGCTTCTCTTGATGGGATGGAACTCAAGAGGTCAGGCTTGGTAGCATGTGCCTTCACTCACTGATCCATCACACCTCCCCCCAGCGGCTGCCATTTTGCCCTATACACAAAAAACCTGAACCTTGAGAATGCTTCACCTTTAAGAGCAGAATGTCCAGCTTTCTGGGTTTCATTGCATGATCCACCCTATAACACCTATGCCTTGGCTTGACCCGTAAAATTTCCTGAATCATCTACTCCAGCCCAGCTTTTTGCTAAATTTTTTCCCCTAAGCCCACAAACTCAGATGTGCCAAAATATGGCTTTCTTTTCACACAAATGAACTTAATTCATGACTTTTGAATCATGAATTTTCCATAAAGATAGTTTTTTGTTTGTTTGTTTTTTCTTTGTCCGGGTCTTTCTTCTGGGGACATATTGGAAGCAAGTGGCATGGAAAAGCCAGTGACTTACTGTCCCTGTTAGGGTGGAGGGAGTCCAATTTGAGATGTATTTTGCCCGTTTTCCCCTCTATTCTTCTTTGGTTTAAATAAAGGAATTATATCATGTTGAAATCAGTTTGGCTTGGAGTGGAGGAACCACACAAGGCAGAGGGTATGATAAGCTCAAAAAAGTCTGAAAATTTTTTTTCTATTACTTCAATTTATATTTGGGGTGAAAAATTTAATGGCCTTCATATGAGACTGTTACTAGTGCTATTCCCACAAGGAAAATAATAGGCATTCTATTTAGGTAATTTGGCCTGAAGTTCATCCAAATGTTTTAAGCAGAGAAATTTTAAGGAAGACCTATTTAAGTCATCTGCTGAGATGAGCAAAATTGCTTCAGAAATCTGTATTTTAGGAAATTTAGTGAGACAGTGAACTGGTTTTGGAAGGATTTTTCCTTTGTCCTATGAGGATTAAAAAGTGCCCTATCATCTAATTTCAAGTCATTTATCAGCAATGCTTTGGTATTACATCTACAGCCAAAATTTGAGAAGTATCATTAATTTGTAGTTGGAGCACACAGGAAGCAAAGACAGAAAGGTCAAAACACAACTCTGCTGATAATTATTCTTGTTTTAAGAACACAAGCTCGCATTTCTAGCCATCCAACTTTTCTGTACCGATGTATTACTCAGGAAACAGTTTTTAATGAGCAGTTCAGTTTTCACTGGAGGAACTAGAGCAAAATATACAGCAAGCTTCCTGTAGTTACTCTGATGATAGAAGAGCAAAAACTATATTTTCCCCTTAAATGATAAGTGCTTGGTCATTCCTGTAAATGTCATGGCTCCAATATTATGCATAAGCGTTTTTTTGCTCCTCTGCAATAATATTGCTTCCCCATCCATAAATGGAGTTGAGTAATATGAAACAAAGATAAACATGTTTAAATGGTCATACCACGTGACTATGGCATTAGAACAGACTAAGGAGGATGGTCGGTGTTTTGCATGGGCTTGAACCAGTAGAATGAGGGGTCTTGTCACTGAACCCAGGTTGGGAGAGTGAGGTGGCCATTGCTAAGCATAAAGGACCTTTCATTTTTCCGTGAGATAGAGAGGAGGAAAATAAGAAACCAGGGGAGCACCTGTGAGAGAGAATGCATCACAGTTCTTCTAGATTAAAAATGAGGATATGGATATGAATGTCATAGGGACCTTTGATGTATCATTTTTGGAAGAAATGTAGTGAGCTGCAACAGACTAGAGGCTGGGGCCATGGGTACAGCTTGGTTTGTAGAATGTTTATCCAGCATGGATGAAAAGAGTGCTGAGTAAGACCACTGATGTCTTCTCTGCCCAGTAGCGTGCGTAGCACGCCCAGCACTATGCAATTGAGACAGCAGGGAAAGAGATTCTCGGTCAGTTTGTGATTGATCTTTGATGGCCTGCAACCAAAATGTGTGGTGTGTTCAGCATTAGGGTCTTACCATGTAGTTAACGGTGCCTGAGAGCCATGGCAATAGCGATGTTTTGGGACCTCCTTGAACAATAACACAAAGGGAGGGATCCCATGTCTGGCAATTAGATTTTCATAAATAACATGTTTCTGGGAGCAGTATTGCCCATCCATGCACAGTACCATGATCGGATGTATGTGTGTGTACATGTGAGTGCAGATGTTCTTGGGGTTCAGAACAGAGCGTTAGACTCCTAGCAGTGGGATCCCACCTGGCTGTGAGCCGTCTGAGATGGGTACTGGGACGCAAATTCAGGTCTGCAAGAACAAGAATTGTATTCATAGCTGCTGAGCCTTCTTTCCAGCCCTAAGACTGCGTATTTCAAAAGTGGTTTGTAAGCTAGGAGATATCTACAAGGCTTCTTAACTTCTACTTATTTGTTTGTTTTAGTGTGTGTGCATGCTTGTGTATGCCACAGTGCATGTGTGAATAACAGAGGATGACCCATGAGACTTGGCTCTTTCCTTTCAACACAGTTTCAAGGGATCCATCTCAGGCTGTCAAGCTTGGTGGCCAGGGCCTTTACCTGCAGAGGTGTCTTGTAGGTCCTCATCTGTCGACTTTGACAGTGACTACATTCCCATTTTTCAAACTGTTTTCAGGCAAAAAACAATCCCAGTATTTCTCTAAATCTGTTTTTTACCCAGCCTTTGTCAGAGTGAAGGAAGAACATCATGTTCTCTGCCTTACGGACTGCTCAATTTACCGAGAAAACACTGAGTCAATTGAAACCAGGCACCAGCAATTCAGTTGTACCAGCTTGTGTGTCTTCTGGGGTCTTGTTTGCCTGCTAGCTTTGAACTCAGAAGATCAGCCTATTAGGCAATAAGCAGCCTCGTTTCTGATTGCCAGTGGGTCTGGTTATGTAGTTTGGGGTCAGTTTAGTCAGAATTTCCTTCCTCATTCAATTTTAGCTCAGTTCCAGCAGAAGTTGTATGAGATGGGGAGCATGATGTGAAAACGGTGACCATTTTGTCATGAAGGGTTGCTCAAGTCCCAGGCGTACCTACAGCTCTGTGTGCAGTGTGGCCAACCTTGAGCCTTGTGGGCTGCCTGGCGTAGCACCTGGGGCCACGGCTTCCCAAGCTCCTGCTGAGTGTCTTTGCTTAGCTTTTCCCCCTCGTGACAAAGGCAACGTGTGTGGCGGGACCACAAGTCCCCTCTGTATCTGTACCAGGAAGGGTTTCGATTCATCCTTGCTTCTCTTGATTAATGACCAGCTGACCATCCTGCCCCATGGTAGTCCTTCAGAGCGACCACAAAATAGTTGAGAACTTTTCGTAGACACCGACACTCAGAGTTGTGTGAAGTCTCATTCTTAGTAAGTATCTTCATTCCTGTTACTTACAGTTCTTGGATTGAAACTTATTTTGATACAGTTCCCTTATAACAGATTAACAGTGGGAAATTCACCTAATCAAAACATATCATTTAATAATTTCAACCACTTCTAACAAAGTAGTGGGATCTTTTTCAAAAGAATAATTCAACTTCATGAACACTTTTTTTATATTTTTATTTTTTAACTATAGTTTATTCACTTTGTATCCCCCCTGTACTTCCCGCATTTCCTCCCAATCTCACCCTCCCTCTTCTCCACCTGTGACCCTCTCCCCGTCCATTGATAAGGGAGATCCTCCTCTTCTTCCCTCTGATCCTAGTCTATCAGGTCTCATAGGATTGGCTGCATTGTCTTCTTGTGACCTGGTAAGGCTGCTCCCCTATCAGGGGGAGGTGATCAAAGAGCAGGCCAATCAGTTCCTGTCAGACAGTCCCTGTTCCCATTACTATGGAGCCCACTTGGACACTGAGCTGCCATTGACTACCTCCATGCAGGTGTTCCAGGCCATCTCCATGAGTGGTCTTTGGCTGGAGTATAAGTTTTAGAAAAGACCCCTGTGCCCAGACTTTTCGGATCTGTTGCTCTCCTTGTGGAGTTCCTGTCCTCTCCAGGTCTTATTATCTCCCACTTCTTTCATAAGATTCCCTGCACTCTGCCCAAAGGTTGGCTATGAGTCTCAGCATCTGCCTCCATATCCTGCAGAGCCTTTCAGAGGCCCTCTGTGGTAGGCTCCTGTCCTGTTCCCTGTTTTCTCCCTCCTCTGATGTCCATCCTCTTTGTCTTTCTGAATGGGGATTGAGCATCCTAGCCAGAGTTCTCCTTCCTGATTAGCTTCCTTAGGTGTATAGATTTTAGTATGCTTATCCTATATTATGTCTAATATCCACTTATGAGTGAGTATATCCCCTGTGTGTATTTCTGCTTCTGGGATAAGTCACTCAGGATGATCTTTTCCATTTCCCACCATTTACCTGCAAATTTCATGATTTCCTTCTTTTTTATTGCTGAGTAATATTACATTGTGTAGATGTACCACAATTTCTGTATTCATTCATCAACTGAGGGGCATCTGGGCTGTTTCCAGCTTCTGGCTATTACAAATAAAGCTGCTACAAACATGGTTGAGCAAATGTCCTTGTACTTGAGCATCTTTTAGATATATGCCTAGGAGTGGTATACCTGGATCTTGAGGTAGCACTATTCCTAATTGTCTGAGATAGCTTCAGATTGATTTCCAAAGTGGTTGTATAATTTTAGATTCCCACCAGCAGTGGAGGAGGGTTCCCCTTTCTCTACATCCTCTCCAGCATGTGTTGTCACTTGAGTTATTCACCTTAGCCATTATGATGGGTGTAAGGTGAACTCTCAGGGTCGTTTTGATTTGCATTTCCCTGATGACTAAGGACATTGAACATTTCTTTAAGTGTTTCTCTGCTATTCGATGTTCCTCTATTGAGAATTCTCTGTTTAGCTCTGTACTCCATTTTTTAACTGGATTACTTGTTTTGTTGGGGTCTAACTTCTTGAGTTCTTTATATATACTGGATATTAGCCCTCTGTCAGATATAGGGTTGGTGAAGATCCTTTCCCAATCTGTAGGCAGTTGTTTTGTTTTGATGACAGTGTCCTTTCCTTTACAGAAGATTTTCAGTTTCATGAGGTCCCATTTACTGATTGTTGCTCTCAGAGCCTGTGCTGTTGGTATTCTGTTCAGGAAGTTGTCTCCTGTGCCAATGAGGTCAAGGCTCTTTCCCCAATTTTTCTTCTGACGGGTTTAGTGTGTCTGGTTTTATATTGAGGTCTTCGATCCACTTGGACTTTAGTTTTGTGCAGGGTGATAAGTATGGATCTATTTGCATTTTTCTACATGTGGACATCCGGTTAGACCAGCACCATTTGTTGAAGATGCTGTCTTGTTTCCATTGTATGGTTTTGGCATCTTTGTAAAAAACTGGGTGTCCATAAATGTGTGGGTTTATTTCTGGGTCTTTTATTCGGTTCCATTGATCCACACCATTCTGTTTCTATGCCAGTACCATGCAGTTTTTATTACTGTTGCTCTATTGTACAGCTTGAGATCAGGGATGGAGATACCTCCAGAAGATCTTTTATTGTAGAGATTTTTTTTTTTTTTTTTTTTTAGCAATTCTGGGTTTCTTGTTATTCCATATGAAGTTGAGAATTGTTCTTTTAAGTTCTGTAAAGAATTGTGTTGGTAATTTGATGGGAATTGCATTGAATCCTCCATGGACACTTTAACACAGCATTTTTTTTCTCTGTTTGGCAGAACACAGGAGTACACATTAATAGATACAAGGAAATGATTCTAAATGTTTTTAATGACATTTTTGTGACAGTTCATGTATATATCTTAAGAATGCTTCTTTTCATAAATGGTCAATTCAACATTTTTTGCATGTTGTATTTTTTATATCTTTAATTTTTTTTCTTTTTTAAATTCTTTATTAATTACACTTTATTCACTTTGTATCCCCCCTGTGGTTCCCTCCCTCCTCTCGTCCCAATCCCTCCCTTCTTCCACCCTCTGCATACATGCTCCTCCCCAAGTCCACTGATAGAGGAGGTCTTCTTTTCCTTCCTTCTGATCCTAGTCAATTAGGTCTCATCAGGAGTGGCTGCATTGTCCTCCTCTGTGGCCTGGTAACTCTACAAGGAGAGCAACAGAACCAAAAAGTCTGAGCACAGGGGTCTTTCCTGAGACTGATTCTTCAACCAAGGACCATGCATGGAGATAACCTAAGACCCCTGCACAGATGTAGCCCATGGCAGTTCAGTATCCAAGTGGGTTCCATAGTAATGGGAACATGGACTGTCTCTGACATGAACTGATTGGCCTGCTCTTTAATTACCTCCCCCTGAAGGGGAAGCAGCATTACCAGGCCACAGAAGAAGACAATGCAGCCAATTCACCATTTTTGAATGGCCTTAAGTTGGCCCATGAGACATAGGCATGTGACATGCAAAGAGACTTCATTAGTCTTTGTATATTGAGACTAGGTCTTTATGAAAGTCCCTTCTTGGGAACAAATTGATGTTATGTTATCTTATGTTATGCTATATTGTTTTATGTTGTCATGTCATGTGTTGTATTGTGTCACGTTAATGTTACGCTTGTTGAGGCTTTGGAGATTGGTCTTGATTTTGGGCATTTCTGCTGAAAGAGCTCCACAAGGCCACTGCACACAGAGCAGGGTAACCCTGGGAATAGCCTGTCAGAGTCCCTGACACACTATGTTTAGAGGAATTTGTTAAGAAGCAGTGAAGAACAAGCTATGGCTTGTATATCTTAACAATAAATTTAATTCTTCAAAACAAAAAATATAACAAAACAACAAAAAACTCCAACAAAACTGTCCACTACTTTAGTTGTGACAATTCTCCTTCTTTCTATTTAATTTTTAAAATTTCTTTCTATTGCATCCATTTCCATCTTCCCATGGAAGAATAGATGACTGATCCTGTGGGCAGGGTGGGTGGGGGATGCTGGGCAAGCCCTTCTTACCACAGATATTTTTTTTTTTTTACAGCCTGTACGACTTGAAAATGTCCACATTATACAAACACAACATTTTCCTCTCTGCCTAAGAATTTTTAGGTTAAAGAAAGAATGTACAAATATACTTGGACACAGAACACTATTCTCTGTCAGCTGTAATTGGGCTACAATTAGTTGGTCATTTAAAATTTTCAGGAAACAACTGAGAACAGCCACCTACCCAGGACCCCATTGATAAGAAGCATTGGCTTTTTTTATTTCTCCTTGCCAGGCTCCTCTTCTTCTTCTTCTTTTTTTTTTAAATACAGTTATTTTTAAACTTTTCTTTAATTTTAATAACAGCATGTAAGGGAGACAGAGAGACAGAGACACACAGAAAGAGAAACAGAGACGGAGACAGAGGGTAGGCAGGATTGGTACATTGCTTGCCTGGGCTGATGCTGAGCTTTTGTACTCAGGCCTCCTTCAGCTTCCCAAGTAGCTAGAACTACATGAATGCTTATCTGCGCTTGGCTCCTTTGGCCTGTTGACTCATTAATATTTCCTTATAGGAATGGCCCCTGACCTTCATGATCCCTGAGTCAAATTCTTTATAGATGCTCATAATACCAAATGTCCCACCTTCAGAATCCTAATTGCTCTAGATCAACCATCTTTGTATGTATTTATCTGTGAAGTAGTAAGAACTCCAAGAAGACAGAGCTCTCACATGCTTTGCTTATGGTGCTACCTAACCACACCTATCTATAGAGAGTACACTCTAAGACCCCAGGGGGTGTCCGAAACCATGATACCAAACCACACACAGACACACATTTCTTCTATCATATATATTTACAGATATGCTAAACATACATGATAACATTTATAAATTAGGCCCACGAAGATATTAAAAACTAACAATAAAATATGATAATTAAAAATAAACTATAATAAAAGTTATGTGCACGTAGTCTCCCTCCCTCTCTTGAAAGACTCGACACAAACCTGACGTGGTGGTGTGCACCTGTTTGTTCAGCCCGTGGGGAGCAGAGAAGAGGAGGTGGGAAGTTAGAGACCACCCTAGGCTTCACCCAGTTTCAGACAAACTTATGCTACAGGACAGAACACTGTCTGAAATGAACCAAAACAACCCACAAGCAATAGCAACAAAAGTGGAAGAATCAGGAAAAATATTAATAACTTTGGATTGTGCCTAGGAGAGTGTAACTGAAACCATGGGGAATCAAACGCTCAGGGGACCTACTGCATGGAGGTTGGGGAGGCTGCCCATGGAGTGCGTTCAGAATGAGCTAAAGGAGTGAATGAAGGCGTGGGCAAAAATTGTGAGCAATTATGTCTCCCCTTCCGCCTTCTTATTTTAGAAATCACGTTACGTTAATAAATTTTGTTCTTTCCTAATTTCATACGTGTGTACACATATTTCAGAAATTCTTGTACTGAACTTGATGTTTTATTGGGAATAAGAAGGCTTGATCTTCTAAAGCTCTATGATGTTTTAAGAACGGAAATCAAAGCAAAAAGTACTGAAATAAAGATGGGATAATGAGGCTCTTCTACAATGCCTCATCCATTTAGACTCTAGCCCATGGACAACGCTTCCCAGAAGCAGGAGTAAGACAAGTTGGCCTGCGTTGTGCTGGCCTGCACTGTAAAAGCATCACTGGGTGCCACAAATATTACTCCCATTTCCACACAATAATACTTAAAAGCTTCCCTTTCTTTTATAATTAAATAATTTCAGCTTCATTAAAGAACTGAAGAGCTCTACTACACTTTGCCGTTCTCAAATTAATCTTCATTAAAATCAGTAAGTCAGTTAAATGCAAAATTATTTATAGTGGGTTTACTAATACGAGCTGAGAAAAGGAAGTGATGAAGCTTTAGATTTCATTTTAACATTGCTATTCTGACTTTGAGTAAGAATGACAATCATGGCTTAACCAATATTCAAATTATAAGTAACATTTCTATAATTCTCCTAGCAGTTGTCTTTGCTTTTATTTGCATAGAGGTGGCTTCTGTTTGTTCACTTCAGAATATCTGGGAAGAGACTGACAGGAGTCTTTCCCAAAGTGCAGCATTAATGGCAGGTAAGAAAACAAATGGTTCTTATGGGTCACATAAATTTTGAAAATGTTACATTAAAGTGGTACGCTTTTCTTTGTAAAGTCACTTGATTAACAATTGCCCATCTGAATCATCAAGAAGGAAAGATAAATCGAACTGAATTTCCTATTATCATCTGATCATGGAACTTTAAAACTTTTTATTTATTATTACTATTCTGGCTTGGTTTAGTGAGTTTTTTGGCAGCCACTTGGTTTTGAAATAATCTAGAGCTGCGTCGTCTTATTCATATAGAGAGGTATGCTCGCGACTCAACCCCTGGTGATGTGGTGTTTCTCTGCCCCTTCCCATCACCACAGCCCTATGGTCTCCCTCTATGGAATCACTTCCCGTGTTCCAGTCCCGGTTCATATGGTCACAACTGCTGGGTTTATGAAGCATTCACTAAGCACTGGCCATTGTCTGGAAAGGTTTCCATGTTACCGCAGGTGTCCTATTTTCAGACATGGGTCCAGTGAATGAAGCAGTTTATAGAATCAGAATTTGAACCTGGGCCATCTGGCTGCATTTGAAACCACGACACTGCCGTATCAGAATAGATTTTCTAAGGAAACACTTTCTTGCTGAGGTGGGAACCACATGTAATTTGGGAAGTCCTTGGGATCCTAAACATGGAAGCAAAGTACAGATCAACGTTCCCATTTGACACTTGCTAACTTTATCCATGCACTCTGCTGAGCCGATTTCTCCCAGAAGACTTTTTTTTTTTAATAACTTGTAGAAAACAGAATCTGTTTTCCGACAGAAGGATCACAAGCTTTATTTCTAGGATCAGAGCTACTCATTTTGAAGTGCAAGCAGCTCTTGGGTTCTTGACTCTCTTTCTCTCTTCCCTCTTTTATCCATCTTCCCCTTTCTTTTCATGCTAACTCTTATTATGTAATTAAGCATACACAGCACTCCGCAAGTTACAAACACTTCCAAACTACAAAACCACTGTGTTGCTCTTTGGCTAGCTGCTGATCTCAGCAGGAAATTTAAAAGCCTAGTGTCACCTGGCTTGGTCAAGATCGCTTTTCTCCTGTGCCTTGTCCTTCTTTAATCTCTATGTTCTCCACCATTCTTTGATCATCTTTTCTGTCCCATTTTTTTCCATGTTCCCTACATAGGATTTTTATTTAATACAGAAATGATAGAGGTTTTGAAAAAAAAAAAACATTCTCTCTCTGACAGGCTTCTGGATAAAATAAAAGTAAAACAAAAATAAATTCCAAAAATTGTTGACTGTTAGAAGCAGTGCATAATGGAAGCTGGATGGTAATCTTGGGTTAGCAAGCATATAGCGCTTGAGTTTAACTATAGTTTCCCCCCTCTGAATGACAGTGTTCTCAGTGCTTAATCAGAAAAACTCAACATTAATCTAATTCTAGTTAATATTCCGCACTCAAAATTCTTTTTTTAAAAAAGATTTATTTTTAATTTGTGTGCGCGTGTGTGCACACTCATGCGCCCACCTGCGGAAGCCTGAGGAGAACATCAGAGTTCTGGGAACTGGAGTTCCAGCCATTGTGAGTTACCCAACCTGAAGGTCAGCAAGTAATTGCTCAGATCTGCTCAACCACATATTTTATTTTGTTTATGAGTCAAAGCTCCAAAAGGGTGATTCACTTTTTGCTCATGTTCTCTTAAGACCTTGAACGCTTTTGCTGTTGGTTTTCATCTTAATTATTTAAGGGGAATCCCTCTTGAAAGTCGCCATGACCCTCTTTTTTACTAAGTATAAATATAAGAATACTTTCTTTTTGGACATTCCTGTAAGAGTTACCAGTGACCAGATACTCTGGAAAACATCTCCTTCTTAGGAATAGCTCTTACTAATATGTCTATAGGCATATTAACTCTTTTGATATTTATTTTTCTCATATTGAACTTAACTAAAACTCTAAACTGTTTTACACAGATTGCTGACTTTTTTTTTTTTTCTTTTATGCTTCTGTAATTTTCAAAGTCTTAACCGTTTGGACCAGTTTTCTAATTTTTGACATCCAGTTCCTGGGTTTGGCATCCACTGAATGGACTATCCTATTAGTTTTGTTTCTACTGCAAGTGTGGCATCAACCATCTCATTGCATTCCCTGAGGCCAAAAAAGCCAACCTCATAGAGTAGAGATGAGGACTTTGTTCTGTTGAGACAATTAGGTAGAAAGAGTGATAAATACAGTTTATCAGACTATCATTCCTTCACATTTTCAGGTGGATACCTCTTAAAGAGAAGATACTTTCAAAAATTAGTGTGTAGTAGGTATGAACAACAATGGTTTCACCATGACATTTTACACATGTATACATCCATTTTTATCATAGTCATGGTCCTTATCACCGCTCTTGTCTCTTTTCCTCCCACCGATCCTCCTCTTTCCAACTAGTCCCTAGGTAGAGGCTTTCAGAAACTTTGTCAAGTGTCTTCTAAAAATCACAGATATCGAAAAGTTACTTAAATAATACACATATCGAAACCTAAATGACTCAATTCTGCTAGCACTTGTTTCTTGTGGGCTAAACTGATACACACTAAACAGGGTTCTCTCCTTTCGTATTTCATGGTCTGAGCTTTCAACAATGTGCTTAGAAATGGCGCTGAGCATAATTGGAGCAGTGTTTGTGATGTCTCTTCTTTGTTATGGTTGATATGGTGTATGTTTCCCACCTCCAAAGTTTTAGCAGTTCTTTTGTTCTTCCTATTGTCTGAACAATGGCTGGTTACAGATGCAGCGTGTTCTGAGCACGGTTTTGGAGGTGAGTAGGTCTTTTACAAAGCCCTCTGTTTTGTATTTTTCCAGCTAAAGTCTTCTATTTTAGAGTAGTTTTTAAAGTGATATTTTACAATAAACAAAGGAATATGGGATTTGGGAACATTTTTCTGCTTTCTTCTCGTTTTTATGGCATGGTCTGTGAAGAAGTACATGTGCCATACTCTCATTTTTCTCTAAATACAAACTAAAGAGCTAAGTTTATTGTTTTTATTTTTCCATAATGTTGAACTCATTTTGTGCTTTGCTTTTTTTTTTTTTTTTTACACAATTTATATAGCTGTATGTTACTTTTAAAATATCATGCCACTTTAAAACTTAAGGTCTTAGAAATGCTATAGGTAGTCTCTTTTGCATAAAATGTATTTGTAAGTATTAGCTAAAGTTCTCAGGCACCTTTATAAATTGTAGCAAGGCCTAAAAGATTCTTTAACTTTGTTTAAATACAGAATTATTTTTGATTTTTCTTTCATCTTTTCTGGTTGATTAAATTCTGCTTGACTTAACATCAATTCTTATACATAGTTTTTGGTTAATGTCTTAATTACTTCAATTGTGCAATTAATATTATGTAACTATAGACATGGCATGGTTGTATTTAGGAAGGAAATATAAATGACCCTTTGTCTTATTTTCATCTCTGCAGTGCTGGTGACTGACTGCAGAGCCTTGTACAGCTAGGGAAGGGCTCAGCCACTGAGACACTCGTCCTTCACTCCACCCTTCAGTATCTCCTGAGAGGAGTGTAGGTCAGCCAATAGGGACAATGATTCATGGGTATTCAGATTAGTCCATTATCCCTAGTACTCAGTGTGTTGTTGTATATTTTACAGACACAGTGGAGTTCATCAGTGATGAAAGCCAGCTAGGGGAGAGTTAACTAAGAGAAATTTTACTCTAGAACAGATGCCATCCACTTTCATTGAAACTACAAAATAGAATCCAATTTCCTTTGCGCCTTCCAGCCATAAATGATTAATTTTACTCTAAACCCCACCATAACACTTGACGTAAATTATTTCCCCAAAGTCTACATCTACTGGAACAAGGGCTTTGAGGGAGATCTTATCCTCAGTAAAGACAAGATGACCTAAGAGGAGATGGCAGAGGAGAGTGAACATGAGAAAAAAGAATTGTAAGGAATTCTCAAACATCTAATAAAAAACTCATAGTGAGATAACTGAAGAAAAGAGGGAGAAAGTAGAATTTAGGGTAATGTAAAACCAAAAGAATCATAAAAAACCATCCTGAGATGTTGGTGCTGTGTAGTATTGGAGCATTTGTATTCACTGGAAGTAGAAAGACCTGTAGGGATGAGAATAGAAATCAGGTTTATGCCAGTTTCCACAACCTTAAAACAATGAAAACCCAAAACATATAGTACTTTTTAGCATGCCAGGATCGAAATGGCTCTCTGCGGTAGGCTTTGTTACTACAATAAAACAGGGAGGGACCTTTGCAGAGAATCATCCTGCAGTTATCCCATTTCTCCACTAGATGGTGCTTATGGGCTAAGAGAAGAAAAATTAAATTTTGTTCACGCAAGAGGAAATGAGAAATTTGTGAATTAAATAAAACAAGGCAATGAAAAATTAGAGCAATTTAAGAGAGCCCTTTATAGTTAAGTTCAACTGCTTGGACAGAACCTCTTCTACTTTCCTGGTACAAATGTCAAACTCTTGGAAGAAAAAAATTACTCATTAAGACAACTGCAATCATCAAATTCTGGATATGGGCTGTCTGAGCATAGTGAATGAAAAGATTTCTTTACTCTTTTCTCTCTTTACAGTACAGCATTGTATTCCCTGGAAGCAAACATATTTAAACTGTTCCTAGCAGAGAGCCATCCATTTCCTAAGATATTTTGTGAAGTAGGTTGATGTCCAGATTTTTAGTGCTGTGTGAGAGGCAACATTCTCTTGCTTGTATCCAGGGACACTACATAGTGGAAGAAGTCTCTGAACCCACTTTGCTCGAGTTTAAACCATAGACCTGCTTCTGAACCTCCGTGTCAACTAACTGTCTATATACACAGGCAAGTCTGGTACTTTGCCTACGTACATTTTCTTTTTCTTGTTTACAAAATAAAAGTGTTATTGATTTCCACCTCATAAAATTGCTACACTTTAATGCATGTGAAATACTTAGGACAGCACAAGCTTCCCAAAATGATATTAATGGTAATGACATATCTTGCTGTTCCACCGACTAAGGGACACTGGCACACCTCAAGTCATAAATCAAAAGTAGCAAAATGCAATTTCATGTTTCTTTATTTCCCCTTTCTTCAGTGTTTGAAACTGTGACCACTCTCCCTACTCATATAAAATTCACTTGTGTTTTACTAAGCACAGTTTTCATTAAAGCAGTTATGTTCTAATCGTAGATTTAGGGATGACTTAACTTCTCAGCTAAAAGGGATGGGTTTATTTTTGTGCTGTAGTTACTGAAATGGAGCCATTGTTGACTGACAGGAAGCCTCTGCCAGGGCGCTGCTGTTGCTAACACTGATGGCTGGCAGAGCAGAACCATCATCAGAGAGATCAGAGAGACTTCATTCTACAGCTGATGGGAGTGGGTACAGAGCACCACAGCCAAACATTAGGTGGACTTGGAGATGCTCCAGAGGAGGGGAAGGAAGGGTTGGAGGAATCATGGGGGTCAGGGACACCAGGAGAACATGGCCCAGATTAGAATCAACTGACTAGGACTCATGGGAACTTGGAGAGATAGGGAGCCTGTAGGGGTCGGACCTAGGTCCTCTGCATATATGATGTGGCTGATTAGCTTAGTGTTCTTGTGGAGGGAAGGGGCTGTCTCTGACTTGCCTATCTGTGGGACTCTTTTCCTCCTGCTGAGTTGCATTGCTGTGATGATATGGGTCTAGTCTTAGTGGAGTTTGTCGTGCAGTGTTTGGTTTACATCACTGGGAAGCCTGCTCTCTTCTGGGAGGAGGAGGTGGTGGTGGTGTGGTTCTGGGGCTGAGGGGAGGGAATGGGGGGTTGGGGACATGGGAGGGAGTGGGGAGAGGTTGCAAAGGGGAGGGAGTGAGGAGAGGTTGGGGAGAGGGGAGGGGGTGGAAACTGTGGCCAGTTGGGAGATAATACATGAGAGAATCAATCATAAATAAATAAGTACATCATTACTCATGAGAGAGAGAGAGAGAGAGAGAGAGAGAGAGAGAGAGAGAGAGGTATAAGAGGTAAATTTTTTGAAAGAAAATATCTAGGAGGCTGAGGTAGAAGGCTTGCTACTGGTTTGATGCTAGCCTGGACTGCGGGGTGAGACTTTTCCTCTCAGAAAACAAAACAAAACAAAACAAACCAAACAAAACAAAACACTTCTCACAATGTTGGTAAAAAGCATATGAGGGGAAAAAGGAACATCTTAATAGATATAGAATAAAGAATTCTTACACCTGCATCTAAGAGTAATTCATGAGCTACACTGTTTCGTGGGCTCCTGCACCTTACCATGGTCTCGTAGTATGATTGACAAATCCTGTGCTCTGTTGACTTTGAACAGAGGGGAAGGTATGTGAAAGCATAATAAACTATTTCCTTTTTTGAGCACCAATGATGGCCAGTCTGCCAGTCTTTACCCAGCGTTACTTTGGTGCGACGTGGTGGTGGGAATTCTACCTGAACCATCTCTTCTAATCCTTACCACAGCTTTACAGAGTGGCATTTAACACCCGGTTGCAGCATTAAGTAAAATGAGGTTTAAAGACACTTAAAAAGCTTTTTCTAGACTGAAGAGGCTGTGTATGGTGAGGCTTGTATTGAAACCACAATTTTGTCTCACTACAGCACTTACCTACTTTCTTGAGGTGACAGTTCAAACAGGAAACCTGAGTTGATTTGGCAAGTATAGGCAGCATCATCCTAAATGACACAGGTTATCATCCCTCTTTGGTGTTCTGCATGCCTGGGTAGTTATAGAATCAAGCTGTCCGTCATAATTTGAAGATGATACTACCACATATGAGCCTGTGGCTGGGAAAACCCGCCCTGACAAGTGGCTCCTTCCACATCGTGTACACATGCGATTGCTCTCTGGTTTGTGGCGCAAGCTTCTGTTGGCAGAGCCTTGCTTCTGTGTTTTGTTCTGCTAAAGTGTGGTTGATGGGGGGCTTTGAAGAAGGCTACACTGCCCCTGATCCTGTAGACACACTGGGGTGCACTTGGTTCTTGTCCCCAACAATTCTTGGCTTGTTAGTACGGTCTTCTGGATTACAGGCTCTTCAGAGCTCTTTTCCCCACTTCTACCAAGTTTTCTGTGTGAGAACTTTTAGTGTATTGTGGTCATTCCTCCCCCCTTTCCTTCTTTCCTCCTCTCTCCCTGCTTCCTTACTTCTTATCTCTTTTCACTTCTTTCATCTCTCTCTCCCTCTTTTCTTTCTTCCCTTTCGTTTCTCCTTCCTTTCTTCTTTCCTCCTTTCTTCCCTCTTTCCTCTTTGTTTTCTTAGTTCCTTCCCTCTTTATCTCCCTCCTTCCCTTCTTTTTTCCTTCCCCCACTCTTTCCTCACTCTCCCTCTATCCCTTCCTTCTTCTTTTTTTCTTTTGAGACAAAGTCTTTTCCCTATGTAGCCTAGACTGATTTTTTTTTTTTTTAATTTGTGATAGCCTGGTTTCCTGATTGCTGAGATTATAGCATGTGACAGTCCACTTTTTGCCTTTGTAATTTTTCACAATTAATTAATTTACATCCCAGTTACAGCTTCTTCTCCCCCTTCTTCTACCAGTCCCTCTCTCTCAACTCTCCTCCACCCTTCCCCACCTCAGAGAAGGGGCAGCCTCTCACAGATACCAACCCGCCTATTGAGGCTAGAAAGACAGCCCAGTTAGGGAAAAGGGAGCCAAGGACAGGCAACAGTCAGTGACAGTGTCTGCTCCAGTTGTTAGGGGACCCACATGAAGACCAAGCTCCATCCATTACATATGTGTAGGGGCCCATCCCATGCATGCTCTCTGGTTGGTTGTTTAGTGTCTTGAGCGCCTAGGCCCAGTTTAGATGATCCTGTAGGTTTTCTTATGGTGACCTTGACCTCTCTGGTTCCTTCAATCCTTCATTCCCCTCTTGTACAAGATTCCTTGACAGTCCATTTTTAACACATACTTGTTCATTAAAACACAACATGTATGAACTACCAGTTCTTCATGTATAACTATTATGTTTTTCATTTTTTTAATTTTTAGTTTTTTTTTTTTTATTAATTACAGTTTAATCACTTTGTATCCTAGCTGCTGATCCCTCCCTCATTCTCTCCCAGTCCCATCCTCTCTCCCTCATCTCTTCCCATGCCCCTCTCCAAGTCCACTGATGGGGAAGGTCCTCCTCCCCTAGCCTCTGATCCTAGCCTATCAGGTCTCATCAGCACTGGCTGCATTGTCTTCTTCTGTGGCATCATAAGGTAGCCCCTCTTCAGGGGTTAGTGATCAAAGATCCAGACACTGAGTTCATGTCAGAGATAGTCCTGTTACCCTTGCTAGGGAACCCACTTGGAGACTGAGCTGCCATGGGCTACATCTGAGCAGGGGTGTAGGTTATCTCCATGCATGGTCCTGTGTTTTTTTATTTCTTATCATCACATTTAAGATAATCATAAAATATGACACAGTGGCCATGCACTGCAGTTCCAAGAAGTTTTGTAACTCACCCCTCCTATCTTCATAAAACTTTGGTTCGGTTTGGTGTTCAGCTTCCCTTTTGAAGCCTCCTAGTTTGTAATTATTTTCTAATTACTTGCAACTAATTTGTATGTATAATAGGAAGTACCTGTAACTGAGGTGGTTACATCAAAGAAGATCCAATGGTGGTATCTTGGCAGGAGCAAATGGCAATGGTAATATCACTGGAGCAAAAAGCAGCCACCCTCACCCCTTGCCACCTGTGGTGGTAGAGCTGGCCCAGGGTCAGGAGAGCAGGAGAGCTGTCCCTGTCCCTCAGCAGCTGCAGCACTCAGGAGAGTGGGTGCCTGGGCAGCACAGAAGAGCTGGTGGTGGAAGACCAGTGTTAGAAATCATGCGGGATGAGAGTTACATGGTGGGTTCACAAATCACGTCACATGACCGGTTCCACGTGGGAGGTTTATTAGGGGAAGGGGAAGGGGAGGGAAGGGGTCACAGAGACCGTCTTTGGACGCAGCAAGCGAGGAGGAGCTTCGAGTTCTTACAAGGTGACCCAGAGCATGTGCAGGTGGTTCCAGGTGGTCCATAGGTGGCTTCACAGATGCCTGATATCTGGTTTGTCAGGTCCCTTGGGGCTGGCCATAGAGATGCCTGCTTACAGATCCCAACATTCCTCCCTGTCTGTTTTATTAAAAAGTGAGGAGCTAGGAAGGGGTGATGGTGGGGGGAGGGCATAGGGGCGACTTTTGCTCTTCAAACTACTTCCTTCTGGTTAGGGACGTTATCATTCTCGGGGTACAGCTGGTCCCCACCATCAGGGTCATTGTCATCTGATTCTGTGGGCAGAGGTTGATAATCCTATAGGAGTAACTGATTAATGGTTGGGTTAGAGAATTTTTGCATTTGTTGTTGGAGGAATGTAGAGAGGAAGTTAATTAAGCAGGGTGCAAAAAGCAAAAGCAGAAAGATGAGCAGAGGAGGTGTGACAAGGGGCAGAATCCATTTCCATATGGGACTCTCAGAGGCCCAAGAGCTGGAGGCCTCAAGCTGTTCCCTTCGTTTTTGTAAATCTGTCTGGAGTTGTTGGATTTTGTCTTTTACTATACTGGAATGGTTGACATAAAAACAGCATTCCTCCTGGAGGAAGAGGCAGAGGCCACCTTCTTTAGCTGTGAGGAGATCCAATCCGAATAGGTTTTGAAGTACTACTGCTGCCAGCGAGTCAATCTGTCCTTGGAGGGTTGGTATTGTCTGAGCCACTTGCTGAAGGTCCTGGATGAACTGGGAAGAAAGCTGATAATACAAAGTTAGGGAAGTGGCTAGTCCTGCTGTCCTGGTCCCGAGAGCAGCCGTGATTCCTGCAACAGCCAAGAGGGGCAAGATTTGAATTGCCCTCTTATCCTGCTGGGCAGCTATTGAATCCATGACTGGGATTGGTAGGGGCTCTCTTTCGTTTATCACCCCTCAGGGAAGAGGAGTACCAGAGTGCAAACTCCTGACCAATGAGCAGGCAGACGGTGGTAGACCTGAGTGCCACAAAGAATCGAGGTATTATTAGTAGTAGGGCATTGGGGTTGAGAGGAGGATTCAAGGATTACAGTTTTATTACAGTCTAGGGAACTTAGCATTCCTACAGAGTGTGTCCCAGATGCCTTGAAACAGCTTGCCACACCAAAGAGGGTGATATGAGAAAGGTAGGGGGTTGTGGCAACAGTAGAGTCGGGGCAGTTAGTAAATGGTGAGGTGAGGTTGCTTGGCAGTCACTGCAGAGGCTGTCAGCGGTACCTCTGAGTTGGTCCCCTGTGGAACACACAGCCAGCAAGCTTTAAAATGGCCCGGTTGGGTCACATTAAGGAGCTTGTAGGCTGAGGTCAGAGTCTGAAGTAGGAGATGAAATGACAGGTTTGTATTATTTAGGAGAGGGGATGTTAGTTAGGCTATGACCTTAGAAGCTGGAGCCCGCCAGCAGAGTCAAACAGTTCCTGGGTGGGGAGTGAGGATTGAAATAATTAAAGCAAGTCACATTAATACAAGAAAGACATTCCTGGGACTGCCAAACTTGTTTTCTAAAACTACTTCCCTGTAGCAGGTATAAAGAACCAAAGCAAATACACTTTATATGCCCTCTGGCTTTCCATTCAGACACTGACCTTCCATAACATTCTATGTACCTTCAGGTTAGCTTTTCCTAGCTCTGTTCTTTTGGTTTAACCAGACATTCTTATTTTAGAAAAGCTATTCTTTTAATATCCCAGTATCTTGCTCTCTCTCTTACTTTTCAGACAACATAAAAATTCCCATCAAAATCCTCAGCATGGGCTTATTTCACGACTTATTTTTATAGGCAAAGCAAAAACAAGTCACACAAACAAGTTTTAAGGAACTTCCTCTTTTCTGTCTCAAGGTAAAAACCAGGGTGAAAACGTTTTTCGATAAATAACAAAGCAGCTTGATAAACAAGCAGTTCTCCACACTTAGAGGAGTGTTTAATTACCTTCTCTACTTCTTCCATCCCCAGGGATTGGGTAATATACCAGGTGGGACCCTGTAGCTGAATGACCACAGGGGAATGGTGCCTAGCAACAGAGGGATTTTGGACATCCCAGACTTGGGGGTCCACTTGAGAGGCTGGTGAAGGAACCGACGTGTCACAACTGGTAGGTAGGGTAGCTAGAAGGAGGAGGAGAGAGGACTCTGGCGAGCTTGGGGTCAAGCAAATGGGTGGAGTAAAGGAAATAGAGGCTCCTACTTTGACTAAAAACTTCCTTCCCATTAGGGGAGCTGGACAGGCTGGCATTACTAAAATGGAATGAGTCAAGGGAACACCCCTAAAAATTCAATTAAGTGGTGGAGTCCGGCAAGGCTGGCAAGGCTGTCCTCTTACCCCGACAATAGAGGAACTGCAAGGAGAGGTTGGTCCCCAGTACTCCGTTAGGACTGAGTAAGTGGCTCCGGTGTTCACAAGGAAGGAGATGGCCCACCCCAATACCATGATGATTACCCGTGGCTCCCTGTTAGTGATGGCAGTGGTCAGGTCGAGGGAACCTAGGCACCTTCAGTTGTCTGTAGCCAGGCCTAGGATATCGGCTGGGGGGCGATCTGGGAGTGATGCCCCCAAATCATGGGAGAAATGGTGGCATTCGACACCCCAATGTCCCTCTTGGTGGCAATTTGGACATGGCCCTGATGGCTTGCAAGGGTTAGGACAAGCCCAGGCCCAGTGACCCTTCTGACCACATTTGGGGCAGGGGCTTGGTGGTCCCCGCATAGGACAAGCCCAGGCCCAATGACCTTTTGACCACATTTGAGACAGGGATCCGGTGGTCCTTGTGCCTTAGAAGGCAAGGGAGCCTGGGTAGTGGCTGAGGCCGGTCAGATGGCCTCAGCCAGCATTGGGTATTTTTGCTTTTGGGCTTTTTAATCTCTCCCATGGTACACCTTAAGGTCAGTGGTAAGACTTCTGCCTGTGTAGTCCGAGGTCCCTTCTCCAAGGATTTAAGCTTAGCCCTGATGTCGGGGTAACTTTGGGAGAAAAAATAGGTCATTAGGAGTTGTCTTCCCTCTGTACTTTCAGGGTCTAGATTAATGTGTTACAAAAGGGCCTTTGTAAGGTGCTCTAGGAATTGAGACAGGTTTTCTTTTCTGTCCTGAATGACCTCCTGGAGCTTTTCGTAATTAACTGGATTAAGGGCAGCCTTGCGGAGACCAGCCAGGAGGCAGGTCGTGAACTGATCTCTGGCTAAAATGCCTCCCAGAGTATTGTAATTCCACTGTGGATCCTGGTCGGGTACCGCCTCAGCCCCGATAGGGTGTGAAGTATTTGTTTGGTGAACCTCATTTGCATGCATTCTAGCCTGTTCCCAAACTTGCCTGCATTCCTCAGGTAATAGGTTATTGGTAAGAATCATATATATATCATGGAAGGTGAGACTATAAGATTGAGTGAGATATTGAAATTCTTTAATAAAGTAGATGGATTAAAGGTATAGGATCCTAATCTATTTTCTACTTGAGAAAGATCAGTTAATGAGAAGGGAATGTGCACCCTAATTAAGCCGTCTACACCAGCTACTTCCCAAGGAGGCTGGCTTCTGCTGAGTAGAGGGAGTGGACTTTGCTATAGAGTGAGAATGGGTAGCAGGGGGCTAATAGTTGCTGGTGAGGTGAAAGTGGGTGCCAGAGTGAGTCGACTAGGACAGTCTGTTGCCAGGGGAGGGAGTGAGGATTTTGGAGAAACCGAAGGAGAAGAGGAGGGGGTAGAAGGGGAGGGGGAAGGCTCCAGAGGTTGTGAGGATTCCGGAGGAGCTGGAGGGGGAGAGGCTTGGGTAGGAGAGGAAGGAGAAGGCATCAGAGTTTGTGGGGATTCTGGAGAAGCTGGAGGTTGAGAGCAGCGGGGTGGGGGTTCATCTGCAGGGTCAAAGGTAGAGAACTCCTGGGGTTGAGACTTTATAGAAGAAGTTGGGTAGGAGGACAGGAAGAGCAGAGAGGAGGTTTAGAGCGGAGAAGAGAGAAAGCTGGAACATAGGGTACCTCCTTCCATTTACCAGATAGCTGGCAGTAATTAAGAAGATCCCATAAAATATTGGGATTTAATGTGCCGTTAATCGGCCAATTTGAACCCTTACCTAAAGAGTATGTAGGCCAAGTCTTATTACAGAGGAGTATGAGTTTAGAAGCCTTTAACTCAGGCTCCATGTATAAGGTTTTAAAATTCTCCAGAAGACATCCCAGTGTTGATGCTGGAGGAATGGACATCTGGGCGTTTCCCATTGGCAGGCAGGGAAGTCAGTGAGCTTCCAGAGGCATCCCAGAGGCAAGGTTTGACTCAAATGATAGGTCCTACCTGATCCACTTCAAAGGGCAGTGGGAGGGTGCTGGACTCTCAACGGTCACTCCTCCCTTGCCCAGAAAAACGTTTATGCTGACCAACAGTGAAACTTACCAATTTAGCCAGTGTTGGATGTCTCAGTAGCGATCTGGTTGCCAGACCGTGGGGGTCACAGGAGGATTTGGAACAAAATAGGTCTCCAGCATTCCCAGTGGGGTGCCAGTGAACCTATTCCCGGCCCATGCACCAATGTTAGAAATTGTGCAGGATGAGAGTTACAGGGCAGGTTCACAAATTACGCCACACGACTGGCTCCATGTGGGAGGTTTATTAGGGGAAGGGGAAGGGAAGGGAAGGGAAAAGGAGTCACAGAGACCGTCTCTGGACATGGCAGGAGAGAAAGAGAGAGGAGGAGCTTCGAGTTCTTATAAGGTGACCCAGGGCATGCGCAGGTGGTTCCAGGTGGTCCATAGGTGGCTTCACAGATGCCTGATATCCGGTTTGTCTTGTCCTTTGCATCTGTGGCAGGCAGGAAAGCTGGCCCTGATGTTGGGGTGCAAACGAGCTGAACCTGAGGGCATGAGAGTAGGAGAGCTGGCTCTGCCCTTGTCTGGCTGCAGCACTGGATGACCTAGCTGTGGGTCAGGACTGCTGATCTCACCCTGATGGTGTGGGTTCGAGAGAGATGGTGGGCTGACCAGCTCAGATACCTCTCAAGTCTTTGAGTTGGCCCACCCCAATACCTACCCTATCAATGAACTGCTGGAGTGTATGAAGGGGTTGGTTATGTTTATTTTCATATATTTTCTTTATGTATTTTAAATTTGATTTTATTTATATATTTATTTATTACAATCTATTCACTTTGTATCCCTGCTGCAGACCCCTCCCTTGCCTTCTCCCAACCCTACTCATCCTCCCTTTCTTTATCTATTTATCAGTTGACAGACACATAAATGTTTTTCTTTTCCTTTACTGTTTTTAATTGTATTGAAATAAACATAAAAATGCAGATGTCTTATTAATATACTGATTTCATTTCTTTTGAATATGAATAACCTGGGGTGGTATTTCTGAATCATATGGTAGTTCTATTTTAAAATTTTTAAGAAACTGTTTTGCACAATGACTGTACTAATTTGCATTCACACCAACATTATGCAAAGGTTCCATTTTCATTCATTAAAATGTTCCTTTTTAATATGTTGTCTTAGCCAATGTTCTATTGCTGTGAGGAAACACCATGACTACAGAAACTCTTTTTTAAATTAATTAATGTAGTTATTTATTACAATTTATTGACTTTGTCTCCCTGGTGTAGTCCTCTCCCTCCACCCTCCCTCTTCTCCTCCTGTGCCTCTTCCTTAGTCCACTGATAGGAGAGGACCTCCTCCCCTTTTCCTTGACCTTAGCCTATCAGGTCTCATCAGGGCTGGCTTGGCAACGTTGTACCTCCCCCTCATCAGGGGGAGGTGATCAAAGAGCCAGCCATTGAGTTCATGTCAGAGACAGTCCCTGTTCCTCTTACTACGGTACTCATTTGGAAACTGAGCAGGCTATGGGCTGTGAGGTGGAATCTCAGGGTCATTTTGATTTGCATTTTCCTGATGACTAAAGACACTGAACATTTCTTTAAGTGTTTCTCTGCCTTTCCATATTCCTCTGTTGAGAATTCTTTGTTTAGCTCTGTACCCCATTTTTAATTGGATTACTTGGTTTGTTGGAGTTTAACTTCTTGAGTTCTTTATATATTGTGGATATTAGCCCTCTGTCAGATATAGGGTTGGTGAAGGTTCTGTTCCAATCTGTATGCTGTGGTTTTGTTCTGATGACAGTGTCCTTTGCTTTACAGAAGCTTTTCAGTTTCATGAAGTCCCATTTATTGATTGTTGCTCTTAGAGCCTGTGCTGTTGGTGTTCTGCTCAGGAAGTTATCTCCTGTGCCAATGAGGTCAAGACTCTTCACCAATTTTTCTTTGAAAAGATTTATTGTGTATGGTTTTATGTTGAGATCTTTGATTCACTTGGACTTTACTTTTGTGCAGTGTGATAAGTATGGCTCTATTAGCATTTTTCTACATGTAGACATCCAGTTAGAACAGTACCATTTGTTGAAGATGCTGTCTGTCTTTTTTCCATTGAATGGTTTTGGCTTTTTTTTTTCTGTCAAAAATTAGTTTCCATAGGTTTATTCCATGGGTTTATTACTGGGTCTTCAATTTGATTCCAGTGATCTACCAGTCTGTTTCTATGCCAGTACCATGCGTTTTTATTCACTGTTCCTCTAGAGTACAGCTTGAGATCAGGGCTGGAGATACCTCCAGACGATCTGTTGTTGTACAGGATAGTTTTAGCAATTCTGGGTTTTTGTTTTTCCATATGAAATTGAGAATTATTCTTTCAAGGTCTGTAAAGAATTGTGTTGCTATTTTCATAGGAATTGCATTGAATTTGTAGATTGCTTTTGGCAGGATGGCCATTTTCAGTATATCAATCCTACTGATCCTTGAGCATGGGAGATCTTTCCATCTTCTGATATCTTCTTCAATTTTTTTCTTCAGAGACTTGAAATTTTTTTATACAGGTCTTTGACTTGCTTGGTTAGAGTCACACCAAGGTACTTTATGTTATTTGTGACTATTGTGAAGGGTGTTGTTTCCCTAATTTCTTTCTCAGCCCATTTATCTTTTGTATACAGGAAGGCTTCAGATTTTTTTTTTTTGAGTTAATTTTGTATCCAGACACTTGGCTGAAGGTGCTTATCAGCTGGAGGAGTTCTCTGGTAGAGTTTTTGGGGTCACTCATGTATACTAGCACATCATCTGTGAATAGTGACACTTTGACCTCTTCCTTTCCAATTTGTTTACCTTTGATCTCCTTTAGTTGTCTTATTGCTCTATCTAGGACTTCAAGTACTATTTTGAAGATATAAGGAGAGAGTGGGCAGCCTTTCCTTTGGCCTGATTTTAGTGGGATTGATTTTAGTTTCTTTCCGTTTAGTTTGATAGGCTTGCTGTATATTGCTTTCACTATGTTTAGGTATGTGCCTTGTATCCCTGATCTCTCCAAAACTTTAAACATGAATGAGTGTTGAATTTTGTCAAATGCTTTTTTGGCATCTAGGGAGATGATCATGTGTTTTTTTTTTTTCTTTCAGTTTGTTTATGGGGTGGTTTACATTGATGGATTTCTGTATGTTGAACCACCCCTGCATGCCTGGGATGAAGCCTACTTGCTCATGGTGGATGATATCTTTTATGTGTTCTTGGATTTGGTTTGTGAGTGTTTTATTGAGTATTTTTGTGTCAATGTTCATAAGCAAGATAGTTCTGAAATTCTCTTTCTTTGTAGGGTCTTTGTATGGTTTAGGTATCAAGGTGACTGTGGTCTCATAGAATGAGTTTGGTAGTGTTTCTTCTGTTTCTATTTTATGAAACTCTTTGAAGAGTATTGGCATTAGCTCTTCTTAGAAGGTCTGGTAAAATTCTGCACTGACACCACCTGGCCCTGGACTTTATTTGGACGGGAGGCTTTTGATGACAGCTTTTCTTTCCTTAGGAAATATAGGACTATTTATTTACCTGATCTTGATTCAGCTTTAGTAAATGGAATCTATCAAGAATTTTGTCCATTTCATTTACATTTTCAAATTTTGTTGCACATAGGCTTTTGAAGTAGGACCTAACCTTTGGATTTTCTCAGTGTCTGTTGTTATTACCCCCCTTTTATTTCTGATTTTGTTGATTTGGACAGTGTGTCCCTCTGCCTTTTAGTTAGTTTGGCTAAGGGTTTGTCTATCTTGTTGATTTTTTTCAAAGAACCAGCTCTTTGTTTTGTTGATTGTTTTGAATTGTTCTCTTTGTTTCTAATGTCAGCCCTGAGTTTGATTATTTCCAATCGTCTTCTCCTCTTGGATGTGTCTCCTTTTTTTCTAGTGTTTTCAGCTGTGCTATTAATTTGCTTGTATGAGATGCCTCAAATTTCTTTCTGAAGGCACTTGGCACTATGAACTTTCCTCTTAGCACTGCTTTCATTGTGTTCCATAAGTTAAGGTAAGTTGTACTTGAATTTTCATTGAATTCTAGGAAGTCTTTAATTTCTTCTCTGACCCAGTTGTCATTGAGTAGAGAATTGGTCAGTTTCCACATGTATATAGGCTTGTTGATATTTCTGTTATTGTTGAGGTCTAGTTTTAGCCCTATTGTTTAGGTTAGTTTTAGGTCTGATATGATACAAGGAATTATTTAAATCTTCTCTTATCTATTGAAACTTGCTTTGTGCCCAACTATATGGTCAATTTTGGAGAAGGTTCTGCGAGTTGCTGAGAAAAAAGTATTCTCTTTTGTGTTTGGGTAAAAAGTCCTGTAGACATCTACTATTTGATTTAATACCTCTGTAAGTGTCATTATTTCTCTGTTTAGCTTCTGTTTCAATGATCTGTCCCTTGGTGAGAGTGGGGTGTTGAAGTCTTTCACTATGAAGGTGTTGGGACCAATGTGTGATTCAAGCTTTAATAATGTTTTTTGACAAATGCAGGAGCCCTTATGTTTGGTGCATAGATGTTCAGGATTGTGATGTCTTCCTGGTGCATTTTTCCTTTGATGAGAATGAAGCTCCATCTCTTTTGATTAATTTTGGTCGAAAGACTGTTTTGTTAGGTATTAGGATGGATACTCCAGCTTGCTTCTTGTGTTCATTTGCTTGGAAAACCTTTTTTCAGCCCTTTACCCTGAGCCTGTACTGCTGACCGTCTCTGGGGTCTTGGGTAGTCTCCCCTGGATTCACTGTCTCTGCTGACTCACTTTTTGTTACTCAGGTATACCAGGTAGCTGGGGCACAGGTGGAAAGATCTCTGCGTCAAGAGCTGCTCCAGTGTCCCACAGGCTGTCTTAAGATGGTGGAGGATGGGATTTGGGTCCCACGCCTGACTCAGCTTTGCTGGGTTCACTGGCTGTGCTGGCTTCCTTGTTTATGATCCAGGTGGTCTAAGCTGCTAGGGAGCAGGCAGAAAGATCTCTGAGCCTAGAGCTGCTCCAGTGCACTGCAGGCCTCCTTGGGGAGGAGGACAATGGAACTTGGGTCAGGTGCTAGCTGAGCTCAGCTGGGTTCGCTGTCTGTGCTGGGCTCCCTGATTTTGGCCTATGTGAGCTAGGCTGATGGGGTGCTGGCAGATAGATCTCTCTGTCTGGAGCTGCTCCAGTCCCACAGGCTTCCTTTAGATGGTGGGGAATGGAACCTGGGTCCCAAGCCTAGTTCTGCTGTGTTAACTGTCTGTGCTGTGCTCGCTGATTCTGACCTGGGTGAGCCCCGGAGGAGGGGAGTAGGCAGAATGGAGCCTAGCCTCCCCCACAGTACCAGAATCTATCCTCTCCACTGGGCGGTGAGAGCATGTGCCACTAGCAGCTGCGACCAGAAAGGTGTCCACAGGATGTTGAGTGTGGTCTTCCGGATTTGGAAACAGGAGCCTCTAGTACCCAGAAGGTGTCCACAGGACTGTGAGAGTGGGAGCCCGGCTTGGAGTCTCACCCTCCACTCTACAGGCAGTGAGAGTGAGCACCCAAGGTCTGAGGCGCGAGGCGCTGGTCTCAGGAAGACATCCACAGAAAGTGGGCTTGGGAGGTGGGTGGCCTAAGGCTGAGGGGTCAGAACCATACGTGCCCCGCCGCTGCCTGTCCCTGAAGGTAGCCACAGATGGTGGGATTGGGCGAGTGGCCTAGGGCTGTGGCAGTGCTGGGCAGGAGCCCGGGAATTTTTTCCAGTATTAGCCAGGTAGCCTGAAGATGGACCTCAAATATCCCGTGGATTCTGCTCTCACCTGAGAAACACAGACTTCAGGATTTTGGGGTCCACAGTACAGCCTACCGGGCACCCTGCTGAGCTGCTGTTCAGATACCCTGCATAGTTGGGTGCTGCCATGTTCCGAAGCCAAAAAAGCTTTCAAGGAGGGAACTCTGCTGCGGAGCTGAGCCCTGGAAGAGCAGGCAGAGTATATAGTTTTTCTTAAATGTAATAGACATTTCATATTTGGGTCTTATTTATTTAGTCAATCTTCTGATGGAGAATTTATTGTATTCATAGTACAAGTTTCATCGACACATGAGGAATTACTCCTGCTCTTTTGTAATGTATTTTTGATTGTTTTATAGAACAAAGGTCCTTTTGCTAATTATATGCTTTACTGATGTTTTCATTTTCTATGGTGATAAACTTTCATTTTTTTTATTATTTGTGTATTTGCTGATATGTATGTGTGTGTGTGTGTGTGTGTGTTTGCTTTGAGATTTTCTTGATATTTATAGAAAAATTCTCACAGTGTTAACAGGTAATTTTAAGCTGACAAAACCTTCAGATACATAGGAAAATAGAGCTTCTTATCTTCCCTTACAATTTATATTTTTGATGTGCCAATTTTATTTTATATATGACATATACCTTGATGTAGCTTTGATTATTTTTGTCATTTTGATTTTATGTTATTGTTTATTGTTGTTGCTTCTATCTTATTCTCAAACTTTATAACTAGGTTTTTTAGGTTGTAGAATAAGGCCTAGTGTTATTTTCAGCTGTTTGCTGTGTAATATTGTTCTGTGCTGGAGCCCGCCAGCAGAGTCGAACAGTACCTGAGCGGGGAATGAGGACAAATCACACTTCACACAGGATCGGCTTGAGAGGGCTGTCAGTCTGACTGAAGCAGCGAGGGTTTATTCCAGGGTTCATTGTTTATAGGCAAAGCAAAAACAAGTCACATCAATACAAAAAGAAAAAGGTGTGGAAATGCCTAACTTCTTTTCAAAAACTACTCCCCCAGGTGAAAGCCTAACAAAGCAGCTTAACAAGCAGCTCTCCACACCACAGTGTGAGTCCTGGTGATCCAGCTCAGCTCATCAAGCTTGGCCACAGGTGTGTTGCTTTAGCAAGAGGCCATTTGCATACAGGTGCAGGAGGATACCTGGAGCATCCGGGACTGTCTCTCAGGCTGGCTTTGTCTGTAGCTGTGTCCCACAGCTCTCCACAGTCCTGACCATGCAAGAGTATTTTTAAAATTGATTTTGTAAGAAAGTGAAAGATTTGGACAAAGCAGGCAATTTTCTTTTGCTGACTGACTCTACACCTTACTTCACTGCTCACTAACCAGTGACCAAAATTTCTCTCTTGGAATAAAGTGTCAGAGTTTTGTCTGAGATCTCAGATCCTAGGATGAGAGGAATTATAAAATGAAAGCTGGTTGGATGAAATTCTTCAACACATCATCTTTAGTTTATGTATTTTAAAAACTGTTTTTTTCCTTAACATTTTCCTCTCAGAAAGCACACAGTCCTTTTTAGTTTCAGCCTCACGGTGCATTGCATGAAACAAATTCTTCATAATCAAAGCATTCCAAAAACTGTTAGAAAGGATTAGATGTAATAGGAAGGTTGAGCTTATGCATTCTTAATTTCATACAATCAAATGTATGCTGTACAAAACTAACCTAATTTTGTTTGGACAAGTCAGGGTAACTGACACGCTATGGGACATAACCACAGATTACAAGGCTTATGAGTGTGCATTTCTCTGGCGTAGAGCACTTTCTGGAGCACTCTTTCTTTTTAAAATAAGAACCACTCTCTGGAGCAAGTGAAATTATCACGGGCACATAGTTGCGCTGTAACATAACCTACAGTATTAAGCGCTAATATTTCACTCTTTTTTTTTTTTTTTCTCCCTTTGATCTCTGTCTTTTTTCCTTGAGCTGAATTTTGCTGATGTGGTAGTTTTGCATTAATACAGCAAGGGTTTGTTAGTGCTTGTTAGTTCATTTTTTAAAAACAAACAAAACAAAACAATCTCTCTCTCTCTGTGTAGGTGTGTGGCGGTCTCTGTACTTACGTATGTACGCATGTGTGTGTGTGTGCCAGAGGGCAGCCTTGGGTATTGTTCTTTGGGTCAGTGTCATCCACCGGAATCTAGGGCTGCCAAATTTGGTTAGGCTGGTTGTGCCTGATCTCCAGGAATCGGTTTGTGCCTGATTCTCCAGTGCTTGGATCACTGGTGTGAGCCACGCTTGACTGTCTTTTAGATCCTTGTGCACACCAATATAGGGCTGTTGCATTAAATGAGACAATAATTTAAAATGTTTAGTTCAATATTTGACAAATACTTGGCTACATCATTTAATGAATTAAAAGGAAAGCTGTATGCCCCATTGTACTGTCCTTGTCACCTCCTTTTTAATTATTTATTATTTATTACAATTTATTCACTTTGTATCTGGGCTGTGGTTCCCTCCCTCATCTCCTCCCAATCCCACCCCCCTTGTTTTTTTCCCCTATGCCCTTCCCTTAGTCCACTGATAGGGGAGGTTTTCCTCTGTGGTCTGGCAAGGCTGCACCCCCCCCAGGGGGAGGTGATAATAGAGCCAGCCACTGAGTTCATGCCAGAGAAAATTCCTGCTCCCCTTTCTAGGGAACCCACTTGTAGACTGAGTCTGTGGGCTACATCTGAGCAGGGGTTTTAGGTTCCATGCATGTTCTCTGCAGGGACCCCATGGCCCAGTTCTTTTGGCTCTGTTAGTCTCCTTTTGGAGCTCTTGTCCCCTCAAGGTCTTTCTATCTCCCCCTTCTTTCATAAGATTCCCTGCACTCTGTCCAAAGTTTGGCTAAGAGTCTCAGCCTCTGCTTCAATATCTCTATCAGTAGAGTCTTTCAGAGGCTGTCTGTGGTAGACCCCTGTCCTGTTCCTGTCTTCTCCTGCTTCCGATGTCTATCCCTTTTGCCCTTCTAATGAGGACTGGGCATCTTCCTTAGGGTCTTCCTTGTTGTTTATCTTCTAGGCATATATCCAAAATATGCTCAGTTATATAACAAGGACATTTGCCCAACCATGTGCATAGCAGCTCTATTCATAACAGCCAGAATCTGGAAACAACCTAGATGTCCCTCAACAAAGGAATGGATACAAAAATTGTGGTACATTTACGCAATGGATTATTTCTCAGCAATTAGAAACAAAGAAATCATGAAACTTGCAGGAAAATGGTGGGAACTAGAGAAGATCACCTTGAGGAAGGTAACCCAGAAGGAGAAAGACATACATGGTATATCTACTCACTCATAAGTGGTTATTATACATATAATATAGGACAAACATACTAAAATTTATACTCTTTGTCACCTCTTGATGGAAATGAAGGTAGTTTAGGATCTACACCAAGGAGGCCTTAAATTGGCTTAAGAATAGAGGGAGGAAGCCATACTGGAAAGACCCAGGTTTCACTATATTTGTCACTATGGTATTGAAGGGATTCACAGTCCTCCTGTTCTTATGCAAATGGTAGGCCTCTGCACCATCTGCTGAAACTAGACCTCTTCATCTTCTACAAAGTATTTCTGATTTTGAGCAAAGTAAGGAGTGGGATCCCACAAAGCTTGAGGTGGAGGTGATAATTTCAGTTTCATGAATTTCAGAAATATCCTGGGAGCAGAACATAAAGTAAAAACATGACAAGCCATCAGATAGGCTATAATAGTGTTAACCTCTTTACTGAATTCTGTTTTATGGAGACTGATTAACTACCTCAACTGACTCAAACTCAAATCTACATGCAGACTCTGAGAATTTATGAGTAGGAGCTAATGAGACTGGGTGTCTTTACAGTTATTTTGGACTTAGGAAAATAAGAAGCAACTTATATAAGTTGACATTCACTTTTCCCAACATTACTTTTGACACTGCAGCATAAAGTGAAATGAACACCACACAAGTCTCTTTTTCAGTGTTGTCATTGGTCTCTAAGAGATGTGCATTCACGTCCAGGGAGAACCCAAAGAGTCAAATTAAATGGAAGCTCAGACAACTCTTTGAACTAGAACAAGTAACACAAAGAATCCTTAGGATCATTATGCAATTATCGGCCTTCACAAAAAAAAAAAAAGTTTCTGCTTATGAAGGGCATTTAGTATCACAAAGGACTAATACAAAATGAAATGTGTGCTATAGCCAATCCAGGCAAAAATGCCTCCAAGTGGAACTCTCTTGAGGATGCCAACATTACATATTTGTTTAATATCATTTACCTATATTCATGTAGTATCTACCCATGCAATGCTGGGTTCGGGGGCGGTGGGGATGCCAACATAGAGGACAAGGCATCGCACTTACATTCTAATGAAAGAAAACAAATCGTAGCATCGTTTTTATTATGTCAGTGACTCAAAGACAAATAGACCAAGACAAGGGGTGACTTTTTATTTTATTTTATTCACTTTACATCCATGTTACAGTCCATACCTCCTCCCCTCCCAGTTCCTCCCTCCTTCCTTCCCCTCCCCCAATTTTTTTCTCAGAAAAGGGGAGCTCTCTTTCCCATCCACCCCAGCTCATCAAGTTGCATCAAGACTGAACTTGACCTCTTTCCCTGTGGCCTGGCAAGGCAGTCCCTCCAGGAGGAAGTGATCAAAAATCTGGCAAGTGAGTCCATGTCCAATGCAGTCCCCACTTCCCTTACATGAGGCCTAAGCTGCCCATCTGCTACATCTTTGTAGGGGCCTAGGTCCAGTTCATGCATGGTCCCTGGTTGATGCTTCTGTCTCAGCAAGTCCCTCTGGGCCTTGGTTAGTTGGCCCTCTTGGTCTTATTGTGGAGTTCTTGTCACCTCCAGGTCCTTTTTTTTTTTCTTTCCTCCCACTTTTCTACAAGACACGCTATGCATAGCCCTATGTTTGGCTGTGAGTCTCAGCATCTGTTTTGAGGCAGAGCTGGGTAGAGCCTCTTTGAGGACAACTCTGTCAGGCTTCTGTCTGAAAGTTTAGCATCTTCCATAGTGTCAGGGGTGGGCTCAGGTTGGGCCAGGCACTGGTTGGGCATTCCCCCAATCTCTGCTCTGTCTTTATCCCTGCACATCTTGTAGGCAGGGTAAGTTTTGGGCTGAAGTTTTTGTGGGTTGGTTGGTGTTCCCCTCCCTCTGCTAGGAGACTAGTTAGGTGTCCTCTTCAGTCTCTACGGCCTCTGCTACCAGGAGTCTCTGCTTGAGTCCCCTCATATCCTCCCAGGAGCTTGTCACAGAGATGCCTCCACCCTCAGTTTCTCTTTTCTCTACAGGCCTCTGTCCTCCCACCCTCCACTCTCTTAACCAAGCTCTGTGCAATTAGACCACTGATAACTGAAATCACCCCCTGACACCCCATAGCCAATCAGCTCTCTGTTTTCTCTTCATTACTCTTGCTCAACAATACTAAGAAACCAGGTTGGAGAGATGGCTCAGCAGTTAAGAGCCTTTGGCTGCACTTCCAGAAGATCTAGGTTCAAATCCCAACAACCACACGGCGGCTAACAATCATCTGTAACTCCAGCTCTGTGAGCGCTGACACCCATCTCTGCCCTCTGTGCACACAGACCAACATGCAGAATATACATTAAACCTCCTTCCCTAGAAGCCTCCAAACCCTCCCTGTGTGATCCAAACCTCTGCTTAAATTTCTTTTCTTCTGACTCAGATTTCTATATTAAAATTCACCCATTAAAGCTGAAAATATGGCTTAGCACAGTTAAGAGCTCTTATTGTGCTCACAGAGGACCCAGGTTTGAGGCCCAGCCCACACGTTAGGTAGCTCCCAGATTTACCTGTAACTCCTCCTTCAGTGGGTTCTGACACATCTGGCCTCTGTGAGCAATTGCACTTATGTGCATATAACAGCACACGCGCGCGCGCGCGCGCGCGCGCGCGCGCGCACACACACACACACACACACACACACGTGGTCTTTAATACTTTTAGTTATATGGTTTTTAACTTGAAGTTCTAGGTAGAGACAGGAGTTGGCTATTGTAATCATCCACTATTATTGCATCAGAACCTAGCTGACAGACTACATTCATGGTGCTTATTTTGTGAAAGTCGGGGCTCCAACGTTGGGGTATTTGTGCAATTCTTAAACCATCTCAGTGAACTGTTGCTCTTAGTTACATATAATAACCTTGCTTTATCTCTTTTGGCTAATATAAAAAAATTTAAAAAATGATTCAAATATTGGAGTGAAGTGTTTTATGTCTTTGAAAATGGGATTATGTCGGTTATGGTCATGGAGGCTGAAGTTGTAAGCTCTTGTCTTACTGTTTATGCCAGTGTTGGGCTAGTACTGAACAGGTTCTGAGGACTCAACTGGTTGTTCCCACTTTACGAGCTTTCCTTCTTTGCACTCGTGCCCCCCCTGCTGGCCACATCTACCTTTGCAGCCTGTGAACTGGGTAGATCCACCCTTTAAAGACACACTTCCTGGAGTGGTAAATGACCCAGCCAGGGGTTGTCTCTCTCAAGTACCTTGGGAGTGGGGAAAGCAACCATAACTCTGAAATCTGTTCAGGTGGATGACATGTTTTCATACTTTTAAGCCCCCCTGAATATTAATCACACTCTTGGCGGGACGCATCTGTAGATGGCAGGTATGTTGGTGGTGTTTCCGACCTTTGAATGCTCGATCGGTACTCCAGGGGCGGATCCAGCCACTGACTTCAGGCTCAAGGCCATTGGACTCCATGGACACTTCCAGTCTCTGAAATGTTGCCCCTGGCCATCAAAGATGAGACTAACCTTTCCTATGCTATTCCCTGCCTGAGCTGAACCTCCTAAAACCTGCACATTTGGGCTCATCATGCTCTCTTGCTCTCCACAACGACCTCCCTGGATAGTCCATAACCCCGACGCTGCTGTGGCCTTCCACATGGAGGCTCCTGACCTGCCCTTGCTTCCTGTTCTGAGGTCTACAGGGCTATAAAGTTCTTTATAATAGGTTCTCTTTCAAGATAGTATCTGTCTGCTGCCCTCTGAGTCATAGACTTCAGATTGCAATTAGAAAGCGGAGCCATTTAGAATCAGTCTCACCACTCTCTGCAACTGCTCCTGAGGCTTGTGGGAGTTGTGGCTTGTCCTGAGGGGAAGCCCCATTTCTCACTTGGCTTACCTTTTGGAGGTTGCTCCACCACCCTTCTCCCATCCAAGGAGCTGCGTGGCTGGGGTTGTGTGATTATTTTTCTGTCCCTCCCCTTTTCAAAGCTACTGTTTTATTTGATTTTCAGGTACCTTTCACTTCTTTGGAATTTCTCAAGCTCATCTTTCTCCTCTTTTTCTCTTGGAAATGTTTTCTTATTCTGACCCTCTCCCTGCACACAGGAAGCTTCAAGGCCATCATACTACTTGAAAATTCTCTGTAGTCTCACTCTTGAAAAGAAAGCATCACCACCATAATCAGTACTGCTGTTAGGAAAAAAAAGAAAATCCAAATTGATTTATCTGTGAAAACACAGGAGCCAGAGGCTGGGGTGAAAACCTTCTAGCTCAGAGAGGCAGAGAAAGCACCCAGATGATCTTCCTACTCAGCTTACATCCCAGAAGGAAAAGTCCAAAAGCCAAAGCTAAAAGCTTGCTATCTCAGCTGACAGCCCAGGAAGAAAAAGCCTGCTAGCTGACCCAACAGTCCAGGAGGAAAAGCCAACAGCCAAAAGCCCAAGAGCTGGAGAGCTAAAGTGCTAAAGAGCCAAAGCTCAAAGTCTTTTTCTTTTTCTCCATGCCATCTTAAATAACCTTCTCTTAAAGCCCCTCCTTTCTGTTAACCCCTGTCAGCTGGTACTTGCTCTCCCTCTTGACCTAGGTAGGGTTAAACTTTATTAAATCCTGGGTACAGAAAGCTCTAGGATTAAAAGTGTGTATTAGAGCCGAAGCACACCATAATCACCTGTTTACAATAAACAGAAAGCTCTTGGCTTTCTGTTAGGGCTCAACCACACCAAACGTGAAACAGGTTTTTACAGTTCACAATCTCAGAGATCACAATGGGATCAAATATACTGCAGCACAGCACATTTGAGGTATGCATATCTGTATATATGAAGTTAGTGTGGGTATAAGGTGTTGTTAACAAATAGTTAATATTCACAACTTGGTGGAGAACAGACCTAAAGTGATAAGTGGCACCTACAAATGTCAATTAATGAGAAAGGACACATCTCCATAATGATGGAATAAGCCCAGTGTGAGACAGATAAAAGATTCTGTAACTGTAGGAGAAATAGCCACTTCAGGCACAATAACTAAGAATTGTCTGAGCTCTGTAAAGAGAAGGAATTGGAGCTTGATGCCAAAACCCAGTGTATATCTTCTACATGTTTTGCATGATAAAATGTGTATAAGACTGAATTAGAATTCTTTTCAGTGTTGGAGGCTGAGAAGAGAATGTGCTCATTTTTGCAAGTATGAAGTAAAAGGCTGGGTCCCTAAAGCCAGCTCTGGAGAGAGGAGCCAGGAGGAACATGGGGCTGCTGGAGGGCCAGACTAGCCTGACAGTGAGGTCTAGTGCCCAGTGAGAGAGCCTGAAGGCAAGATGTGTGTCTTCTGAGAAATGACACCTGAGGTTGACCTCTGGTTTCCACACTTTCGTGTGCACAAGTATTTGTGCATACATTAGCATCTGTAAGAGCACACACACACACACACACACACACACACACACACACACCACACATCTTTTCAGTTTAGACAAGTCTAAGAAAAGACTGAATTTATAATCTTTTACACATGTGTGAGCATATTACTTCTGAGGATTCTAGTGTGAAATGAGCAGATACTGACTTCTGAAGAGCGTGTGAGTGTATTTTCAGTTACATTGAATAATCAAGAAAAAAAAAAGAGAGACATATACATTGTTAAAGATGGGCTTAATTCATTTAGTCTAGTCGTTAGGCTTCGATTTTTTTAAATTAGAAATGTACTTATGTATATGCATGTGTGTCTGTAGTGTGGGTACTTGAACATGAATGCCATGTACTCAGAGGACAGAAAAGGCTGTTGGATGCCCTGAAGCTGGAGTTACAGGCAGCTGTGAGCTGCCCTGTGCAGGTGCTGGGCATGGAATTTGGGTCTTCCACAAGAGTAATACCTGCTTTTAACCACAGAGTCATCCTTGTAGCCCAGGTTCAGACTTCTTAAGCCAACATTATATACCTCATCTTTGAGAATTGTTTCGACCTTTTGCTAATAGTTCTCCTAGAAAACTATGTATGTAAGCAAGAACACCAGGCTTTAAAGTAACATTTGGTAATTAGAACAATGCTTGTATGTGAACCTCCATCAGAGGAATTCTGGGAAGGGGAGTGGTTTCTTCACCTTCTGAACTCTCATGGCATCCACCACCTAGAGGCTGCTCATTCTGGCTAGCCCTCTTGGCCTACAGAGTTCCTCACATTGCGCATTTGGCAGGTTAGCTGACTGCTGACCTAATGGTACTTTTAACAAGCCTTGTTGATCACTGGGCCATATTTCTTCATCTGCTTTGACATTTAAAGTGATTATAAGTGAATAGCATCTCATGGGAGAAGGGGAAAAAGGTCTCCCCTCTCTTTTACCTTTTGGAAAGGCTGTTCATTCAGTTTTTTTTTTTAAACAAACTGCCAGAAATCCCTATTGTTTACAAATTTTTCTATTGTGTTCTGTTTATTTGCCAAGAAAAATCTTGCACCATACCAACTTGTGTTAGTCAAACAAACGATTCCTTTCACAACACAACTCAGTGTGTTTGTATATTTACATGAGTTTCCCAGCCATGCTGCTGGAGGAGAGATTCAGCTATGTTTGCACGTTTTTATTTCCCTTGTGTGTAAGCTTTGACCTCTCAAAGTAGCTCCCAGTGAACCCACAGGCCATGGATTAGTTGGAGGCATTTTGCTAAGTCTCAGTTGGACAGACTTTTTTTGGCCTCTTTGAAACAAATAGGGTGTTTGCGGGGAGTCTGGACCTGTTTGAACATTTGGGTGAATTACGAATGAGGAATGACTGCGCCACTTGAGTCCATGTGGTCAGGATGATCAGAAAGTTACTGACACTTAGCTGACCATTATGTCTCTTGGGATGGTAACAAGTAGCAGTTTTTGTCAGACCCTAAAATATGGTGTTAGCCTGTTTGGGTAATTTGCAGTGGAGTCAGGTCTGGTGCCACTAATGCCAACTTGTATGTTCGATGGACAGTGCCTCCAAATAACTTGTTGTTGGTCAATAAATAGTGTCAGAAAGCATTTGCTAAGTTTCAAGTAATTGACAGTTTATCTCATTTAGCAGCTTTTCCCCAAACTTCAGAGACCCAACCTCTTGCTTGTTGGGTGATTCTGCATAATAAGCCCACTTCTCCGTCTTTTGGTTTCTTGTTCTGTGAAATAAGGGTGATAATTTCAAATTCAGAAGCCTGTTATAACAAGGATTCAATATAATAGCAAATTAAAACATAGGACTATACCAGGTACATAGCAGGCCTCCTGTGAACAAGTCCTACTGCTGTTATCCTTGCTTTGACTATGACGATATTGGCTATTTCTGTGGATGCAAGGGATAGGGGAATGAATTTGCATGAAAATGAAAGAAATACAGGTTATTTCACTCTGACTCTTCACACACCAAAAGGGTCTTTAGGAATGGTATCAAGAGGCTCTAAGAGTATGTTTAGACCCTTCTTAATTTCCCAGTGTCCATGGACTTTGACTCATAGCAAGAAGACTATTTTTTCATTCAGATTCTTCTAACTTTCACTGGGTTCTACCTTGAAAAAGTTTTAGAAATCTCAGTCCTCCTTTTGCCTTGAAGGGCTTCAGTGAGTTGTTGACAGTCACTGCAACATGACCACATCTGACCACAGGACTGGGCCAACACAAACCATGTACGTCTTATGATGAAAAATTTAACATTAACCTAAAATGCTGCCAATGCTTTGGCCAGTGTGGAAAGGCCCATAATTCTTTTGCTATGTTGTTGTCATTGAAGGATAGAGTAACATTAAGAAACCCCAGGAGACATTTTAATTTTTCATTTCTCGTTATGCCCATTCCCCACCCCCCTACATAATGAGTTTGGCAGCAGAGAAAGCAGTAGTAAGCCAGGGACATTCTCAACTCTGCCATTCACTGAAAAAGTAAAAGTGGGTGCTATTGTTTAAATACGTCACCTGTGGTTCATCTGGAATCTTCATAGTGAAATATTGATCTGACTGTGGTGATGTTGTGAGAAGTTAGAATCTTCCAGGGAGTGGGGTGGGACTTAGCCTATGGTAACTGAAGGTCAGTCCTCAGGAAGAATTATGGTAGTCTTTATGTGGTTTTAATTAGTCCCTGTGAGAGTGTGTTCGAAGAGTGAGCGTGATCGCTGAATCATCCAATCATCCCCTGACTAATCTATCCCTGTTACAGTGCTCCCCACTGAGACACCGTCCACAGTGATGTGACACAGCCAAGGAAGCCCTTAGCAGAGGCTGACCGGATAGCCCAGGCTTGACCTTTCAGGCTCCAAAACTGAGTTTTTTTTTTCTTTATAAAGTATTGAGTTTCATGAATTTAGCATCAGAACATACAGATGGCTTTGGAAATCACCCTTCCATGTCAGAACACACCACACACATGATTGTTGACTAGAACAGTTGTATGTTTGTATGTGTGTGTATGAATGTGTGTCTATGTTTGTATGTGTGTATATGTCTGTGTGTCTCTCTGTGTGTATATATGTTTTTTGGTGTGTGTATGCGACTAGTGATTTAGTTTTTAACTTCATGGGGACTGAATAAACACAACTTATTGAATTATGTAGAACTATGGAGGAATATACTGACAGATCATGAACCTAATATGACAGTTTTCTTATTGCTTAAGCCACAAAAGGATTTTTGTCCTTAGGTATGTGAGAAACTGTTTTCCAGGCAACCATTAGAGGGAGCTAGATCCAGATTACATGTGCTGCTTGGCAGCACCAATTATGACATGCTGGGAAATCAGCTTCAGGATGCAAACCAGGAGCCCTTCTATGTGGGGGAAAATTTCAAGGCATGATCTCTAAAAAGATAAGTACAAGCTCCCATTAAAGATTTTTTTTTCAGGTTAGCCATAATGTTTAGGACCTTGAGAACTAGAACTGTGGTGGAGCATCTCGCTGCTAGCACATGCCTAATTGTCTCCAACATAATAAGTCTCTTAGTGGTAGCAATGGCTGCTGTACCAAGAATGCTACAGTCTTCATCAGAAAACCAGCTCTCAGGCTCTCCACGCCTACACTCCTATGCTGCATTCCGTGGTTTTGTGACTGATGAATTTATTAGCTATATTTAGTTAATGATGAAAAAAATATCAGTGACACACTTTCAGCAGGGAAGAGGACTTCCCATGCATTAATATTATTTACTGAATCCTGGCTTCCTCTCATTTTTTCTTCCTTTTAGTTTATCTTATTCCCTCAAATATGTTTTAAGGTTATTGTATCTTACTGGATTATATGCTTCTTTTGAAACTGCCTTAAATCCTTTTTACAGTAAGTTATACTACCAACCAACAAGCAGAAATATTCATTAGTAATAATTGGACCACCCAGATGACCCATGCTGGTATTTCTTTCCCTCATTGCAAGGGTAAGGGCACTGCTGTTTCATCATTCTCCCTTTCTTTGAAACTATTATACTTTGGCTTTGAAAATTCTCATGGAAGAACAAATAGTCCATTTGCTTCTGAAACTGCCAGCAAGTGCAGGGAAATTATATCAGAGGTAATTTGTATGAGGAGAAAAATGTAACCTCTTTTTCCTTTCCCTCCTGCTTTTTCAAAAGCTTACATGCTGAGGCCTAGGTCCGGTCTTACATGGTATTTAGGAGCTGTCTGTCAGGCAAGTCTTCACCATACTACAATTCTATAGTTGATCATTTAAAACTGAGAGCAGGCCCTTGTCAGCATGGGGAGTAGATTTCAGAATGATAGGAACAGTACACTGACCACTGGCAGATTCCAGCAAATGGCAGGCATGTCAGTGTGGTCCCCTTCATTAAGTATTTTTAAAATATTTACTCAGAGTCGATAAGAGTAATGGCAAAAACGATTTCAGCACCAGGCATGGAAAGTGTAGATGAAAATGGAAATGGAAACGCAGAAGCTGCTCTCTTAGTTCAGCTGCCAAATGCCTTCAAGAGCTGCGTCTCAACTACGCATCTGGTCAGGTAGGAGACAGTGTGCTACTGAGAAAGGAGATTTTTCTGCACACTGCTGGCTCAGGGGGTGAACAAGCGGCTCATCCTCATTTCCTATGAAAGGGATTGACGATGTCAGAGGAAATTGGAAAAGACTGAAGCTGGACAAACAGCTGGAACTTTGGCTTGCACACGGGAAAATGTTTTCTAGTGACTGCCCATAACTATGAGACAGAAGGGAGACAACTTTTTGCTTTCTCTAAGTTTTAGGGTTTAATCATTATTAGTGGACATTTGTGTGTGTGTGTGTGTGTGTGTGTGTGTGTGTGTGTGTGTGAAGTCTTCAATAAAAGTCAAGTCTTCCCCGAATTTTATTATTTTACAGGCTGCTGCATTTCAAAAATACTTAAAATTCCTCTCATATCAATGGATTTAAGTGTTATTTACCGGTCATTCTTGTAGCCTTTGAAGCTCTCAGCTGAGGCTCTGGGGTATGACTCAGGGTTACTCTGTGCTATTGACTGTCTGTTTCCATCTTTCATGCCGGGAAGCTCTTCATGGATCAATGTGTAATGCTACATATGCATTCCTTTAAGAAGAAAAAATATTTTAATGGGACTTGTTTAGCCAAACTCATTTATTGTGTACATTTTAGCATTTTCATTTGAACTATCCTAAAAGAGGCATACTTTATTCAGCACTGATGCTAAAATGAGGTAAAATACCAAATATACAATTATCTTGAATTTTCTTGTATTTCTGAGTTAAATCTACTTTCTGTGAGATATTAAATGCTATAATCAAATCTTTGCAACAGAGGAATCTGAGCTTAGGAAGTTTCATGTTGGAGGGAAATACTTTGTTCTTTCTGGGTTTAGGAAGTTGTTTTTGACAAATATCTAATAGAAGAGTTTTAGGAATCTCAGAAAGCTGCTCTCTCATTTCTGAGTGAGGTCACACAATTATCTAGCAATTACTTAGGAATACAGATGGAGATTTTTTTCCTCTCTCAGTGTTTCCTAGACCCAACATGAACTGCAGACTGTAAGAATGTCTGTGAATTTAGATTGTGGAGAAGTCAAGGCACTAAGGGTTCCTTAGTGGTTGGGGATGGAGGCTAGTAATAGTGCTATTTTTGGTCTTATGGCATATTATTCACCTATGTGTGAAATTATCATAACAATTTAATCATCTCGATGGTTTAGTTCTATATGGGGAGGCTTAAGTCTTACTCATCTTTTGTTAATGATGATCATAGTTAGTATGCTTGTTCCATCAACCAGTCTTATGGTTACCATGACTTCCCCAATGAGAAAGGATCGTAAAATAGAAGAATTCTAAAGAAAGTGAGCTTTACCTCTTAGGGTGCTCCATATGCTCGCTAGTGCTCAACCACAAAGTTGCAAATGTGCTTGAAAAGTAGCTTCATAAAAAGGAGCCAAACTTTTTTCATGTTTTGACTTCCTATCATTCATCTCAACATTTCTTTTGTTCTGTTTAGACCTTAAGTTGTAGAAACATTGAACTCTCCATGAGTTTTGTAGGAGATGGAAGTATTTAAAAAAGGGTTCTGATTTGAGGTTTGGTATTTATACTACTCTATGAATATTGCTTTTACCGTATATTTAGACAATGTATTGCGGGTGAGTGAGCTGACCCATACACTGTCAGCTTGATACAAACCAGAGGCAGACAGGATGAGGCTTAGCACTATGTGTTCCACTAGAATACTGGACATACTGCAAAAACACCATGCCTTTCACTGTTCACAGAAAGAACGACCAATGGTGAACCTTAAGACAGACATGATTTAGAAATGTTGTGTAGGGGTATTGCTAGACTTGATGGAAAAACCTGAGTCTTACACAGTGAGGAATTTCACCTTTGATGTTAAGATTGGAATGAAGAAAGCCATGAAAGAATGTAGAAAGATTTTAAAGTTATCTTAACATATCTGGAAGAATGAAATATGTGATGGTTATGTATTTTGATTCCCCAGAGGGATCAACATTTTTTTTTTTTCTTGTAAAAGCTACACTTTACAGTGAAAAAAACAATGGCATCACAACTCTAACAAGTGTGTTTCTGCATGGGTGGCTAGAATATCAGCTTTCAATCACTAAAACCCTCCAACTTTGCAAACTCGTAAACTTATCAAATATAAAGTAGTTGTTCAGTCGATGCTGTCTTCAAATCTCTTTAACTGTATGTAAGTCTTGTTTGAAAGGATCAATTGGATTCTATTTTTCTGCTTGATATGGAAACTATTTCTAAGCTTATCATTTCATCAATAAATGGATAGATTAGTGGGTGAATTCTCCGATGTCTTCCACTGGCATCTCATTTTCAGAGAGAGAGATCGAGAGGCACAAAGTTTTAGCCCTACTTAAGAAGCCACTGACAATTGACAGTTGCTGGGAGAGAGAAAGTCAGTCTGTGTCCCGATATTCTCAGGGATTCAGGTTTTTTGTTAATGTCTCTGATCTTTTTTTAATCAATTGCGTCAGGTGGAATATAGAGGTCAAGTTTAATTTTTCTATATGTGGACGTCTAATTTTGCCAGCACTGTTCATTTAAGGGGCCATCTTTTCTTCAATGTATGTTTTGAAGTTTTTGTCAAAATTTAAATAGCTATAGCTGTGGGTTTAACCCCTGGCTTCCTTCTCATTGTACTCCTTAACTTGTTTGTTTTTGTGCCAATACCATGCTGGTTTTGTTACTGTGGTTTTGTAGTATAACACAACCATCTTACTCAGGATTGGTTCGGCCATTAAGGATTTGTGCTAGCTAGGTTTTTATCAAATTGATACAAATTTGAGTCACCAGGGAAAAGAATAACTCAACCGAGTAATTGCTTTCATCAGATTGGCCTATAAACATGTCTGTGAGGCATTTTCTTAATTAATAATTGGTGTGAGAGGGCCTAGGCCTCAATGGGCTGTGCCACCGCTGGGCAGGTGGTTGGTCCTTGGTTGTACAAGACAGCAGGCTCAGTAAGGCGCGATGAGCAAGCCAGAAAATGGCATTTCTTCATAGCTTCTGTTTCAGTTCTGGCCTCTTGGTTGAGTCTGGAAAGTCCAGCCTGTCTGGACTTTCCTCAGTGATGGACTGTCAGGGAAGTGCAAGCCAACAAACCCTTTCCTCTTCAACTTGCTTTGCTCAGCTTGCTTATCACAGCACTGGAAGGCAAGTTATCATGGGGTCTTTTGTACTTCTGCATGAATTTTAGGATTAAAAAAATTCTGTGAAGTATGTGATTAGGACTTTGACGGAAATTGAATAGAACCTAAGGAATGCTTTTAGTAATGTAGTCATTTTCACTATATTAATTCAGCTAACCCATGAGAATGGGAGGTCTTTTTTATTTTCTGGTGTCTTCTTCAATTTCTTTCTCTAGTTTCTAAACTTTTCACTGTGGAGTTATTTTATTTCTTTGGTAAGGCTTATTCCAAAGTAATTTTTTTGAGTTTTTTCCTGATTTTTTTCTCAGCATGATTATTAATCACATATTTGTATGTATATGTATATATGTATATATCACTGATGTTTGCATTGTTTTTCTATCCTGTTACCTTGTTGAGAATGTTTGTTAGGTCTTAGTCTTCACATACAAGACCATGTCATTTACAAATAAGAAATAATTTGACTTCTTTTTTAATTTATCGGAGTAAAGATTTTCAAACAATTCCTTAATGTTCCTCACAATATCAGTGGTATCTTCAGTAATGTCTTTCTTTTTGTCTCTGTTTTTACTAATTTGGGCCCTATCTTTCTTTCTTTTGCTTGATTTATATATAAATTGGTTTGAATGAGGATTTCCTCATCTTTTTTTTCTGTTCAAAGAACTAACAATTCTTCATATCTTTCTTTTTACTTACATTTCGTTAACTTCTGCCCTTATCTTTATCATTTCTTTCCATATACTGATTTTTAAAAGACCTTGGAGTTTATCCCTGATTTTTTTAAAGTAGATCTCTCTGATATTTTAATGCTGCTATTTATGGTTTTAAACGTTCCTCTTGAACTCCCTTTACTTTATCCCACAGTCTCTAGTATATTATGTTCTCATCTTTATTCAACTTGAAGAAAACATATCCATTCTAGGTTCTGTAATGATGCTGCCATCTACACGAGAGTTTGTATATTTTTTGTAGTTTCTCTTGCTATTGATTTTTGCTTTTAAACCAATGTGATTAAGTAGAATACAATGGATTATTTTAAATTTCTTATATTTAGTAAGACTTTCTTCACTACTTAAAACATGAGACCTGATAAGCTAGGGTTAGATAGTAGAGGAGGAGGACCACCCCTATCAGTGGACTAGGGGAGGGGCATGGGAGGGAAAAAGGGAGAGAGGGTCCGACTGGGGGATGAGGAAGGGGGCTACAGCCGGGATACAAAGTGGATAAATTGTAACAAAATAATAACAAAATATTAAAAAAAAACATGATGTATTTTAGAGGAAGTTCTATTTGCTGCCAAGGACATCCAGCAGCATCTGTGTAATGTTTACTGTAGACAGATGTCTGCTAAGTTTTTGATCTTTAATGTCACCTCACTATGATATTTCTTCATCTGGATGACATCATTGATGAGAGCAAGGCAATGAATATATAAGTATTATATTGTTTAGGTCAGTCTATACCTTTACATCTTTTAGTGTCTATCTTATGAAAAATGGGAGTGTGCTGGTGTTTCAAAAATCATGTATCTTCCTCATGGACTTTTCACTTAAATAATCATCATAAAATTACCTTTTTCATCTCCTCTGTTTGATTTTGGTTTGAAGTCTTCCTTATTCCATTCCTGTATTTATTTGTATTTTCTTCAAGTTCATTCAGGTATCTGTGTTTTTTATTTTTATTTTTTCATTTCATTGAACATTTTTGAGCTATTTTTTTCTGGAATTTCATCTAATTCACTATACTTGAGACACAGCATTGTTGGGTTGTTGGGAGAAGTCATGCTGTTTTGATTTTTAATGTATTTTGTATTTCTCCTGTGGGACATGGACTTGTATATTGGGGATTAAATAGGTGCTCTTTTTCTTTTTTTCTTTCTTTCTTCTTTTACATGGTTTCTATTTAAAAGTTTACAGGGGGATGGGGTCGGAGAGATGACTCAGCGGTTAAGAGCACTGGCTGCTATTCTGGAGGTCCTGAGTTCAATTCCTAAAAACGGCATGGTGTCTCACAACCATCTGTAATAGGATCTGACGCCCGATTCTGGTGTGTAGATGAAGACAGAGCATTTGTATCCATAAGAAATAAATTTTTTTAAAAAGGAAATGTTTACAGTGTCTAAGAGGACTAGATTGTAGGAGGCGTCCTTCTTTCCCTCTAGACTGATAGTATGGCTCAGTAGTTAAGCTTTTGTGTGTTCAGGTGTCACTCACAATCCACAGAGCACTTGGGAGTAGATTACTGATTTGGTAAGAAACCACAATAGATAGATAAGCTCGCCGTGAAAATATAGTAAAAAGCTAATTGAAAACAATTGCCTCTTCAAAAAGTTCTTGAGGAATAAAGGAACTAGACTGTTATAGTGTGTACTAAGATATGAGTCTCTAAACATTGGACTGCAAAGAAAATAAGCAGAGGAAGACTAGAGATTAGTGTTAGAATAGGAATAAAAATAGATGAGGGAAAAACAGGTAAATGAGGGGGCAGGAACAGAGAAGGGAGGAGATTCGACATCTCCAGCTGAGGTAGCATCAAAAGAGAAACAGATACTGTTACTGCTACTACTAACATTCACACAAGCCAGAACAACCCCAGTATTCAGAAAACTATGGTAGGGGGATTGCCAGCTCTACGCCAAACTGTTTCCGGAGAGACTCTGAAAAGCTAGTGAATGAAGAACAGTGCAGGGGAAAGCAGCCTGCAAAATCCAGCTTTGATTTAAACAGCCTGTGTGCCATTGCATGTGGCTCCTCTGGTAAGGCTGGACTGTCTTTGTGCAGGGTCCTGAATGGGCAAAGGCACAGGCTGCTTCTCTGTGCTTTGCTTTTCTTAGTCCAGGGGCAGAATCTGTTTTTATATCTTGGGTTCCTTTTTCTGGTGGGTTGCTGACTTCTGATGAGACATGAGCTTTTGAGAAACCATACTTCTGTTTTTCTTTGTGTTGTTTGCTCTGCAGCCAGAGGGTTGTATAATATACAATTATATAAATGTATTTATATAATTTAATAAATATTTATTTATACAATATATGAATATACATATTTATACATGTATATGTGGTATGTACTGGACCTCCATTTGTCTGTCAGTCTTTTAGGGACTGAAGAAGGCTGTTGTTGGCCAGCGTTCCCCTGGATCCCTTCAAGCGTGTATCACTACATCTCCTGGGGATCTGGTGATTCTCTCTCCATGGCTCTGACACGGTTCCCACTACATAGAACCCTGTGTGGTTCTGGACGCAGGTTTCTCTCCGTTTGTTAGAGCCTCTCTCCAGCTGCTCTCCGAGAAGTGACGCTTTGTGCTCCCAGAGTGGGCCGCTCAGGAGAGTCTTCGTTTCTAGAGCTGTCTCACTACCTACTTAATAAGGGCTTTTGATTTCCACGCCTCCGTCTGCCAAGAAGCCTTTGTTACCAGCCTGCACTCTCTTTCTTTATTTCTGTAAATTATTGGGTACCAAGAGCAGAGTGACGATGTGCTGAGGCTCCCCCACTGTCTTAAGTCCTGGCAAACCTCCTGCGCTTGCGCTCAGAACTGAGCACCTCCGAAACGCGGCTGAGCTCTTCTAAACAAACTGGATTTTCTCGTTTCTCTTTGAAACTTTTAGTCGTGAAACTGGCATCTGCCACCCCCCAGCTCACAGGAAAGCTGCTGGTCCTGTTTTAGTCCCCAGAAGTTCTATGTGGTCGGCCTATGGGTGTCCTCTTCCATCTTATCTGTGTCTTTGTTTTCTTTATTTGTTTTTTTAGTGTAGAAACCGCATAGATGGCGGTTGTGCCATATTCACTCAAGAATTTTTTTTTTTTTTCAAAAAATGCTCAGTGGAATTTCATTCAGCCATAAACATGAGTGAAATTTAGTCATTTGCAGGAAAATAGAGTGACTTTGAGATTATGTTTCAAGAACTAGCCAGCTCACAAAGACAAGCTCCCTCTTGTATGTGTGATCAAGGAGCATGAAAGAAAAGAGAGGACTATTAGAACTGTGGAAAAGTAAGAGCAGGAAGGAGAAAGGATAGAAAGGAACGAATATGGCTGAAGTATATTATGTGCTCTTATTAAGATGTCATAACAAGCCCCTTACTCTGTACAATCAGTATGCATTAATACAAAACAACACAAAAAGAAAATGGTATTTTAGAATTCAACAGTATAGAAAAATTAAAGTGAACAAACTAGATTGAAATATGTTGATATAGTTAATAAAAATAAATGTAAAAAGAGAATTTCAATGAGATTATTGAATCATACTAAGAAGAAAATGTGACAGATTTTCATTTTTGTTAATACTTGTATTTGAGACTTCATAAAGTTTAACTGTAAAACTATCTTTAAATGTAACATATAAGACACAAAATGATGTTTTTAGAAAATATTAGCACATTTTTGTTACAGATTTTTAAAGCTTTATAAAGTTTTTCACTAACTTTGAATTTTATTGAAAGTAATGACTATATCATATAATTGGATTTCAATGAACAACATGAATCATTACAATATCTCTTTGCAAGTAGGGTAAGGATTGCAGGAGAAGAACATTTAAAAATGCTGCCTAACAAGTTTTGGAGACATAGAATTGAGAAGAAACAGTTTATGTGTTTACCTTTGGCATTATTATAATCTGTAGTACCTTCTTTTCTCTAGATTTGCATCCTCTTTTTGTTGCTCTTGACCTTTTCATTGTTTGCATTGACTCTGTGCATCTTTCTAAAGGCTCCTCACCTTTTCCTGTGTTCTCTACTTACAGCCTGGGATTGCAGGGTGGCAGATGATCATGGTGGCGAGAGTACAGACTTCGTCTGTTGTCAGTCTTGTTTAGCAGATAGATGGTTCCATTATTTCTGAAGTTAATGGACAAATCCAACATCGTGAAGGAAGCCAAGCATTGTTGTTTTTTTCTTTTATTTTTTTTTTTTTTGTACATTAGCAATGCATCTTTGCAGCTGATTTCAAATGTCTTTGTAACACATTCATATCAAAGGCAGCACTTCTAGAACCTCCTGCATTTACATGGTTGAGAACTTTTCTTCCAATCTGTAAACTCCCATCAATAAGTCCGTTTCAGTGGCATTAGTCCATCACGCTGGGCAGAGCAGAGCAGCTCTTACAGGGAGGGTATGGCTGAGCAGAGCAGCTCTTACAGTGGTGGGTAGAAGCTGAGGAAACAGGCTTGTGAGGTTTTAGGAGTCCATGCATTCCATCTGGAACTTCTGCTTTGCATAAAGCTTTCTCTCTCTGCCTCACTTTCTTCATTCTTCTCTCCAAATTGTGTGAGGCAGTGTCTCACTCCGTGTACCAAGCTGACCTGAAACTATGTAGCCTAGACTGGCCTTGAAGTCCTAGTAAAACTCAGCCTCCTAAGTGCATGTGTGAGTTACCACACATGGTAGTTACTTTTATCCTCAAACCAAAAGACAATAACAGAACAGGAGACAGGGGATTGTGTATCATTGTATGAGTCCTTACACAGCACATGTGGGAAGAAAATCTGCCTAAGAAGTATGTTAGTGCTTTAGCTTTAGAAACCAGCAGGGAGTTCCTCTATTACTTGCTGTAACTCAAATGGTGTCTTTGGGGTGCATGTAGAAACCCAGGACCCAACAGAATTTTCTTGTTGATAACCTGGTGGTTGCTGAGGTCATTACATGTACTCAAAATCACATGTACTCAAAATCCCAAAGCCTTTGGTGGAGATGTCTGACTCTTCATCAATTTCAGTTCCGCTTTTCAGGAGAAAAATTTCCCAAATAATTTGGGTGGCACTTCATACCTTTTATCTGAGCGGCTGTTGTTTCTCATCCTTATTGTCATTGATTTCCTTTCAAGTCAGGAACAGAATTAAATTTTTCTTGAAAGGAAAAGAAAGATTCCTTTGTGTCTTCTTTTGAGTTTTTAGTTCTACCACTAGCTACCTACGCTCCCTTATCTCTGGAATTGGAGTTATTAGAACTTCCTCTGCAAACAATAAGGCAAACATAATTCCACTTGGTTATTACCTCATTGAATGGCAATATTACCCTTGTTGGAAACTCTGAAGAAGGAGTGAATATGTACTATTGAGTGCCCCAATCCCAATATAACCTGTAACTCTTTTATTCTCAGAAATGTAGTCATTGATACTTAACAACCTCCCCCCAACCCCCAAGCAAAACTCTTCAACCTTTATCAGGGTTTGTAAAATCAAACAGAAAAACCCATCAGTTGCTTTGGTAGAAATAGCTTCTATTTATGGCAGGGAATCTTTGCACCAGTAATTGGATCTTTCTTAAGTATTCTTTCTACCTCTTTTAACGGCCATGCAAGGCAATAATAGGCATGATTTATAGGTAAGAAAGAAGTAGATGTTTGGCAAGTCAGCAACTAGGAATGGTGGGGCTGGTATTAAAAGCAGGATGCTATGCTGTTTTGCAACTGTTACATGCAGGAAGGGACAGAGAGTGTTTGGTGGACATCACATGTGTTAAACATTACTTGAGTGGGAAATGATATTTAGAAAATAAGATCAGAGTACAGGCTACATTCATTATTACGATGATTAATCTCTCTTTCTCCTTTTACCCACTAATCCCTATTCATTTGTCAGTCTCCATTTTATTCACTTTTACAACTCATCATAATCTCACCATACAGCACAAGGTGGCCTCAAATTGGTTACTCTCCTGCCTCAGCCTCCTTAGAGCTGAGATTACAGGAAAGACCCATCGCTAGCTGCTTCTCCTCCTTCTTTTTTTTGATACAGGGTCTCACTGTTACATAGCTCTGACGGGCCCAGAACTTTCTGTGTCGACCAGGCTGCTGGGAACTGCTTCCCAAGTGCTGGAGTTAGAGGTCTGCACCCCCACATCTGTTGTAAGTGTCTGGCTTACAGTTACAACATCAAAACAAAACACCTACTAACTTCTTAAACCTTTTTAAAATATGAAGTCAAATAAAATTTTATTAACAAATTCTTCTCTTGAACATTCATTGACTGGGAGTTTCCTTAATTTTTTAAAAGTTTAAAAAATATACAGGCAGCTGAGTGTGGTGTCATACGCCTTTAATCCCAGCACTCAGTGAGGCAGAGGCAGGCAAATCACTGGGAGCTTGACCAGCCAAGCAAGTCCAGGTCAACCAAGGCAACACAGAGAAATCCTGTCTCAAACACCAACTCTCTCTCTCTCTCTCTCTCTCTCTCTCTCTCTCTCTCTCTCTCAGGTGATGCGGTTCCACAGTTAGAGCATTTACCTAACAGGCATAAAGCCTTGGGTTCTATCTCTGGCTCTGGGTAAAAGTTGCATATGATGACATGCCTTTGTCCTCTCCACACTTGGGAGATAGAGGCAAGGGGATTGAAAATTCAGGGTCATTCTGGACTGCTTAGTGAGGCCAGCTTAGGTTATAGGTAACCCTGTTTTTTATGGAAAGGTAATATATTTGTAGCAGTTGTTCCTTTGTGTTCTAACTTGAAACTTGTCTTGTTTTGTTCTTTATTAGGCTGAACAGACATGAAAGTTTTACCAGCATTTCCTTTATTGCATGTAGACTTTGAATTTTCCTTTGGTAGTCTTTCCCATTTACCAAGGTTTTAAGGGTGCAACTCATCCATTTTCCTCAGGTAGTTGAGTAGCTAATGTTTTCTTACTCATAATCAACATGTGGAGTTCATTCTTATACATGTTGTTAGGAGTGGAGCTAGGTTTATTTGGTTTTTATTCTCAATAGCTACGCTGTTGTCCCAGTTATCTTTTATGAAGTAAACGGCTTTGCTCTGGTCACCTGAGATACCAACTCAACCGCAGTTGCTTTCCGCAGCGGTTGGGCCTGGTACTGAGCCTGCTCCTACAGTCTATTGGCATGCACGACTTTCCACGCACTGGCTACCATGTGGTTTTCCTTACAAATAGATCATAATCCAAACTCATATTTTACAGGCGAGGAAACAGGGATAGAAAGGTCAAGTGTCTTTTGCAAACCAGGGAGTGGTAAAGCCGGGCTGGGAACCGGTTGTCTGAATTTACGACACAGAGCTTCTCTTGCCTGTCTGTGGCCGTGCTGCTTTCATCTCTCTTTAGCTGTCTTTGGCAAGACTGGAAAATCTAGTTATGGGGAAGGTTTACTTTGTCCAGAGAGAAACAGCCGCTGGATTACGCTTTCCCAGAGCATGAGGCACATGGTTTAAGGGTGTAAAGGGATGTTTGCCACAGGGGCTGATTCCCAGACTTGACCTGGGAAGAGCATGGTGAGTAGCAGAGGTCACACACAGGGAACCAGAGGGGTTAAGTGTGATATCCAGAGTCACACAGTATGTCGGTGACAGAGAGGCAGTCTTCACACGTGCCACCCTCCCTTGGGGATTTATTGGGCACGTTTTTGAACAACAGCTTTTTAAAAGCTGCTGTACAGTTGTGTGTACATTAAGATTTGGCTTTGCTGTATCACACCCTGCAGAAGGAGTTATTGGTAGTTTGCCTATATTCCGTTTAAATTCCTGCTGAAGTTTTTAACCTTAAGAATGAAAAGCCTGTTGGATGGGTTTGGAGAGACAATTCTTCCTATAAATAGTGCTAAAACTTCTTTTTTTTTTTTTTTTTAAATATGGACCTGTTCAGCTAAAATCTAAACAACAAAGACATTTGATTTACTGCAGGCATTAGATTGGAGTCTTAAGTGGTTGTTTTAATTTCAGAGTTTTTATAAAAGAGCTGCTCTCACACTATAGTGATTACAATTTAAAAACAGAGACATGTGATTTATTATAAACAGTGTTTTTGAGAGCTAAACTTTTTTTTTGAGGAACTAAAAATATGTATTTCAAAAAATTTCAAGCCCAGAAGATATGGGGACCATGTCCTTTATTTCTTCCTCCTTTGGAAATGGAATGTGATCGTTGAGTTCTAAATGATGAGAAAGTCTGTCTTCCATGGTGGCATCAAAGACAGAAGAGGGGAAACTAGGAAGCTTCCGGTTTCTCTGTCCGGGCTGATGACAGAGATCCAGGCACTGGTCGGAGTAACCTGCCTCTTGTAACTGGTTTGCCTAGTCACCTTCAGTTGCTGTCTCTTCCTTAAATATCATGCAACAGTGCAAACATTGCTGCCCAGGGCAGCAGAGGCATGGTTATACTAAGAGAGCTCTTCTCTCAGACTCGCACCAGAAAATTATATGGTACCTGGAAATGCCAATGTCCGGCTTAAAAAAATATATATATATGCGAAAGATCATATAAAGGATGAAAGTTGTCACTAAGGTGGGAGGAGTAGGCTATTCACCGCACAGCATGGTGACTGACTAAGTTAATATAATGGGCTCTGAATATTACTGTGAAACCAGGTTTCAGAAGTTCTCACAGGAAAAAGGAGAAAAGTGTGTGAAGGAACACGTGCTAACTAGTTTGGTTAAGCTGTCTTAAGATGTATGCATATATTTAAAAATCTTTAGTTTTGAAAATTTCACATCTGTACACAATGAAATATGATTATGTCTACCTACCTTCAGTTTCCTCCATCCAATACTACCTCTTATTCAACCTGACACACTCCTTTCGTGACTTCATGTTTGTTTTCCTTCCTTCCTTCCTTCCTTCCTTCCTTCCTTCCTTCCTTCCTTCTTTCCTTCTTACCTTCCTTCTTTCCTTCTAACCTTCCTTCCTTATAGTATAAATTTTGGCATGATATGAACTTAGGTATTCCAAGAACTTCACTGAAATCAACTTGTTATCATGGCATCTTGGCACTCATAAGTAAAATAAAACAAGTATTGAATATATCTTATTAAGACAAGAGGTGACTGCTCCAGTAAAATGCAGAGGGCAACTGAGAAAGACAAAACTGACTTGGGATTCTAGTATGCTTTTGTGTTGCCTATTATGTTTTCACTTACGTCAAGTGTCTAGCTATGTCCCTTGAGTAGGCCAGAACTACACCCTGGGAATGTTGAACTCAACACCATTGGCCCGCAGCTTGGACCAATGTCCAGTCATTCTTGGCAATTTTTGCCAGTTTATTCACTCAGAACTATGAAGATGGTCCGAGTCACACAGGGCAACGTGTGCTTCATTACTAAATGTGAGGCTATTATGCATAACATCAAGCAAATGATTAAATTTCATTAGGTCAGAGTTCCCTCCTTTATAACAAGGTGATACATGTGGCAGTTGAAAGCCTTTGAAGACTCACAGTGCTGACTTCCTGCAAGTGTTGGCTCGTGTCTTTTATCTAGAAATGAAAAGAGTGGAATCCAAGAATACACATTTTAGTTATATTTTCCCCAGAGTTGTTTTTTTTTTTTTTCAATGCAAACCACATGAGGATCTTTTTATTACAAATTACAAGCTGAAGCTTGGGCTCACACCCCCCACCACCAAAGCCGTGAGAGACAAGAGCCCCGCGCTCAGGTTAGTTGGGTGATTTAAAGATTCTGGTCCCTCCCAGTATGCCCAAGGCAGGGGCGATTCCTGCCTGGCAAGCATCTATTGGTCAAAATGCTACATTTTGAATTGATTGGCTATAGGAAGGTCCCCAGACCATTAATGATCTGGTGTCCCTCCCTAGGGGGATGGGCCAGTTTCCTAGCAACTGTATCTCTAGTGGGTGGGGTAAGAATGCAGTACGGGGGGGGGGGTCCCCTCAGGGCATTGCTGGACTTCTCCACTTACCTAGTTCAGGCCTTAAATATTAATAATAGCTGCTAATTTTTAATCTTTTGGTCTCTCATTTCCCCCTTTCCCATGATTATTTGAAGACCCAATCTTCCAGATATGACCCCTTGTATTCTATAGATTTACCTTTTTAACATGGGATCTGAGTACCATTAGTGTATTGCTCCCAAACATTTTTTTTTTTTTTCACGAGAGCCATCAAGCAATTTAAAATACAAGGCCCAAAGATAAAAATCAAAATGAGTAGGGGTCCCTTCAGGGTGGATATAGGGGTAGTAAGCCAAGTAGAACTATTATCCTTTCTAGGGTCTCACTAGGCTTTTAGCCCAGTTGCTGCAATACTAGTTTCCATTTCAGCTAAGCAGGTGCCCAAGATAATAGCTAATGTCAGGGAGCCCCTTTTGACTTAGCATTTCAGCCTGCTAGGTAGGATTTGGGCCAAAGATCCATCTTCTGGAGCTTCTCCAGTGTTGACAATTGGATCGTTGGCATCAGGGGCTAGGGAGGCTGAAATGCCCTAAAGTCTTTCCGCAGAGTTTTATTAGCTTTTAAATAATGTATTTTGAAGAAAAAACTTCACTTCATATATAGTATGTATTATGTACGTACATTATGGGGGAGTGCACCTTCTAACTTTTTCTCTTTTCTTTCTTTCTTTCTTTCTTTCTTTCTTTCTTTCTTTCTTTCTTTCTTTCTCTTTCTTTCTCTCTCTCTCTCTCTCTCTCTCTTTCTTTCTTTCTTCTTTCTCTCTCTCTTTCTTTCTCTTTTTTTTTTCAGTACCAGGTTTCTCTGTGTGACAGATCCCTGGCTGTCCTTAAATGAGACCAGGTGGGCCTCAAACTCATAGAGATCCATCTGCCTCTGCCTCCCGAGTGCTGGGATTAAAGATATGCTGCCATGTCTGACAAGCGTTATTTCAATATTCACAGGATATCTGCAGAGATTTTTCTGGAATGGGGATATTCAAATATTATTTATGTGTATTAAAGGAATCTATCACTAGTAAAGTATGACTTACATTTGAAAGGGGCCTAGAGTGGGAAGGTAGACATGCAGCAGATGCTAACAATTAGAGCTGAAGATACAGCTACTCCTCCAGTAGGAACTCACTGTTTGCTTGTCTTTCCATGCCAGATTATTAAGGCGGTTTGAGTTTAGAGAGTCAGGCAGTGCAAATAAAAGCTTTAATTTCTTTATTTGATACATTGTGTAAAGTAAGTAAATTTGTAACCAGCCAAAGCATGTTACTTCTCATTAGAAAATCACTCTTCACTTGTTTACTGGAGGAGAAAGGAAGTTTTTTGTTTTTTTTTTTTTTTTTTTTTTTTTAATATGATCTGGTGAAAATATAAAATGGTTTTAGAACCAGAACCAGAAAACACCTATCCTGGACATGATTTCTTACATTTTACATTAGCTTTAGTCAATTACATATTCCCTACCCCATTAAAGTAGAGTTTCACGTAGATTTGTACATTTTAAAACAAATGGCACCAAGTTTATGCTATTGTCACCTCTTTGTAGTCAAGAAAATTCACAGTATTATTTACTTACCTACTTCAGATGCAGAGACAGTTTTTTCCACGACACATTAACTAAAACACCAGCATTTATTATTTATTTTTAAGATGATGTATGAATAGATCCTCAAAGGCTTACATAGCTGGACTCTACTAATATGAAAGGCAAGACTTCTAGCTCAAGTTGTTTCAAATGTCTTACCAAGAGACAGTCAGGGATTTTGACTGTGACATCTCTCAAAAGCAATATTTATGCTAAAAGGACAATGATTTTCATTGTATCCCAGAGAGGACTTTAGTGTCAGCTGAGCAAAGAGAGTTCATAATCTTTAAGTATTGATGCTGTGAAAGAATTAATGCTTAGCCGTGGAAGCCTTTTTCTCACAAGCCCGCTTTTCTTTTTCTTTTCTCCCTTAGCAGTTCTTGCATAAGTCAGATTGTGTATCTTCTCACACACGACTCTCACAGTCTAGTTTTGTTGACATCTAAGGAGAGTTCCTTCATCTAGGAAAGCCATCTGGGTTCTGAGAACATGGGCCTGGCCACAGTCACCGGCCACTTTATTAGAGTGTGGTAGACACCCGTGAGGTCACTTGAACTCTTTTTGTCTTTTGAGATGTTTAACTGCTTCTTATCTTTAGGGTCTGCTTGACTTCAGTACAAAAGATGGGGCTGGATGACATTTGGTGGTTTTTCAGTGCTGCTAACTCTATTTCCCAGATGTTGGTTTCGTGAGTTACAGACACTGAGTCATCCGGGATGCACAGAACAAATTCAAATTCAAATTCCTTTCTGCTTGCATTTTCCTATCTCCTTAGCTATGGTGTACTTCTGGAAACACATAGAAGAGAGACAAATCGAGGCACCGATAAACGGCAGCGAGGCAGGAGAAGACATGTGTACACATAGACTCACATACGGAACTGGCATTAGTTTTGGTGAAATCTCACTTCTCAAGTGTTCTGAATTAATTGGTACCATAAATATTTTCTTTCAAAGCAGATAATTATCTGCATAGGAACCCTATACAATCGCAGTGGAAACACATGTTTTTTGTTTGATGGGTCTGAGAATAAATTATGTTTATTGATTCCTTATTGCAGTTCATGTTAGTATATTTTAGTGCCTTCATTGGTTATGCAGTAATAAGAATGTGTAAGTGACTGGACACAACAAAAATAAACTCAATAAACAAAGTGAGATAATAGAGAAGTTTCAGTGTGTTAAAAGTGGGGAGATTGCTGAAAGTGTGAAACTTTGGGAGTGATGACTATTGTTAAGACCATAGCTATAAAGTTTCAGAGGCTATTCCCAATAGCCAAATGGAATAAAAAAATCGGCCCATATACATATCTATATATAAAAATAAATGCGGTATAGGGTATATATATAAATATCACATTTATTTAATAAAAATTAGGGTGAATAATTATGATTATTTTAACAAAGAATATTATTGTAATTATGAGTTATTTATTTATTGGTTGATAAAATGTAAATTTCATCAAGTAACTAATAATTCTGCAATCCTCAGCAAATTGTTGAAATACTTTTCAAATCATGAGATGATTCTCCAGTCAAGTATTAAAAAGTAGAGTGATTTATTTTCAGACACATGGCCATTATTAAAACACAGTCTTTGTTAAATGAAGAACATGCTCTTACACCTGACACATAGCAGATACTGAAATATAAAATATGGCAAATGACAATAAATGCCAGTTCATAAGAAGATAAGAGTCTGAATTATTCTGATTGCCCACTCCTAAAATAATCTTCTCTTTATTATGCTTTGATAATTTAAAAAATTCCTAACAATTCACTTATCAGTTACTGGTATACTAATTTATTCAAGACTAATATTTATCACATACATATAAAATATATTATATATATATATATATATATATATATATATATATATATAT
>NW_026596225.1:465425-489981 GCF_907164565.1 Psammomys obesus
ATATATATATATATATATATATATATATATATATATATGTACAAAATTAGAGACAGAGTCTCTTCACATAGCCCTGGCTGTCCTGGAATTTACTATGTCATTATGTAGAACAAATTAGCCTTGAACTTGCAGATACCTGCTGCCTGCCTCTGCCTCTCTTGTGTTGGAATTAAGGGTATGTGGCACCATGCCTGGCAGTTATATTCCTTTTCTTTAGCATTTTATGCCTATTAAATTTTGTTTTTGTCTTTGGTCTTTCAAGACAGGGTTTCTCTGTGTAGCCTTGGCTGTCCTGTACTCCCTTTGTAGACCAGGCTGGCCTCAAATTCTCAGAGATCTGCCTGCCTCTGCCTCCCTGAGTGCTGGAACTACAGGGTGCAACACCCTGCCTGGCTGCCTATTAAATTTTTATTCAAGAGAAAGGTAAGGACTGGTTCAATGAATTAACATTTTTGGAAAGAAATTACATTTTGGCCACTTAATTATTACTGAATATTTGCTAAAACTGCTTAGAAAAGGTCAATTTAGATATGAAGAACCAATTTCCTTAACACGTGTTTTAATTTTTTCTCTACTACTCCATTGCTGGTAGGAGTGAAAACTTGAACAAAAACTTGTACAAACTTGTGGAAATCAGTCTGGAACTTTCTCAGAAAATTGGGAATAGTGCTACCCCAGGGCCCAGCTATACCACTCCTGGGCATATACCCGAAAGATGCTCCACCATTTCACAAGGACATTTGCTCAACTACGTTCATGGCAGCTTTAATCAAATAGTCAGAAACTGGAAACAACCTAGATGTCCCTCAACCAAAGAATGGATACAGAAATTGTGGCACATTTACACAATGGAATTCTACTCAGCTATTAAAAACAAGGAAATCATGAAATTTGCAGGCAAATGTATGGAACTAGAAAAGATCATCCTGAGCAAAGTACCACAAAGGCATGCATGATATATACTCACTTATAAGCGACTATTAGCCGTATGATACAGGATAGCCATACCAAAAATCCACAGACCTAAAGGAAGCTAAATAATAAGAAGGATCCTAGGGAAGATGCTTACTTCTCATTTAAAAGGGCAACTAGAATAGACACCGGAAGTGGTTGAAGAGCGGGAACAGGAAGGGAGCCTACCATAGGTATCCTCTGAAAGACTCCACCCAGCAGGGGTGGAAACCGATGCTGAGACTCACAGCCAAACTTTGGGCAGAGTTCAGGGAGTCTTATGGAAGAGTTGGGGTATAGAAGGACCTGTACAGGATAGGAGCTCCACAAGGAGACCAACAGAGCCAACAAATCTGGGCCCAGCTCAGTCTCTGCAGGGCTTATCGCTGACATGGACGCAGTTGCCTGTTCTTTGATCACTTCCCCCTGGCAAGGCAGCCTTGCTAGGCCACAGAGGAAGACAATGCAGGCAGTTCTGATGAGACTTGATAGGCTAGGGTCCGATGGTAGGGGAGGAGGGCTTCCCTTTTCTGTGGTCTAGGGAAGGGTATAAAGGGAACAGGGAGGGAGGATGGGACTGGGAGGAGACGAGGGAGGGGGCTGCAATCAGGATATAAAGCGAATAAATTAAAAAAATTCCTCTAAAATAGTATGCATAGAAAACAAAGTTCAAATAATTATGTAAAGTGCTGGGAATCAACTAGATCTGCGGTTCTCAACGTGCAGGTCATGACCCCTTTGGGGGCGATGGTCTCTTCGAACAGGGTCGCCTAAGGCTATCATAAAATGCCGCTATTTTCATCATGATTCATAACAATAAAAATAGCAATTATGAAGTAGCAATGAAAATAATTTTATGGTTGGGGTCACCATAACGTGAACAGCTGTATTAAAGGGTCACAGCATTAGGAGGGTCGAGAACCACTGAGCTAGATTTTAGATTTTAAATTCTCTAAACAACAAATTTGCATGATTTATAGGAAAATGTCGAGCCAAGAACAGAGTTTTCTTAGTAGAAAAATAGATTAAGGATAAGATGCTTTAAAATCTCCTAGTCTATAATACTGATGGCTGGAATTTTACAGACAATTATATTGTTTTATACTTAAGACTATCTAGAAATCTCAATTGTCCAGATTGCTAGCTACCTTTCTATTTAATTAGTCTGAAATGATCAAGGCCTGAGATCCATTTAGGGACTCTGAGACATCTTTTATTTGGTTAGGGAAGCTTTTAATATATCACTCTTGAGTGCATTAAATGGTCATTAGGGAATAAATGGTTAAGGCAGCTTATCAATATTGTGTGGTCTCTCTGAGATTGAAGCTCACCCAGAACAGTTCATGCTCTAATATGAAGCTAAGTAAAAACACAAATCTATAACACTTGGAGTCTCTGTGACGGCATGATCAGTTTTGTAACTTAAAATAGTTAAAGAGAGGACATTGAAAAATCAAGAAGTCCTCTGATGCCTGAAAGACTGATCACAATTAGTACCAACTTGACTTCTAAAATGCTGACTTAATGTACACAGAGTAAATGAAGTCCAGTTAAAATCATGGTTCAAAAGGGCACATATCTCCAAAGCCAAAGAGATTTCAAAGACTAGAAAGTCACGGATATGAAATCCAAGTAACAGCCATTGTATCCTTTACGGCTAGTCTTCTCAGGGAACTGCTACTCTCACACAAAACGGCTGGGAAGTAAGAACAAAAAGGAGGAAGCTTTTTGAAACCAATGAAATTTTAATTTTTAGAAGTGCCCTATGTTTTTGTTCTAAAGATAAGCTCAGAATGCATACGTCTTGATTTATTGCATTGGAATTCCAAGTAAGCCTTGCTAAACAAGAGTGCAGTCTTTAATCTGTGTCAGATGTGTCTTTAATAATTTAGTTTTTGTCACAAGAAAGGATAGACTATTTCTTACTTATCTTTGAATCATCATAATTCCACATAAACTTGATTTACCTCTTATCTATGTAAAAATTGAATTAGTAGTTTATCAAAATAAAGATTTCAAATAAATTATGTCATACTGAAAAATTATGTTTTGTTGTTTGTTTGACTGTTTAAATGTTAATTTACCAAGATTTTCCTATTTTTTTCAGAAAAAAAAAGGACTTTTGTTTAAGATGAGTTTTTGAAATAATAATTGATTGAGTAGGTGTAAAATTTCATTTTGGCAATAACTAGACTTTTCTAATTTAAATGTTTTTGAGAATTTTATATCTATGAGTACTCCATTTGCATCTTTTTACCCTCTGGATTCTCCTGTGTCCCCACGACTTTTAAATAACGACTTCTTCGTTAATCATTGTTCTATATATGCACACACACACACAAGCCTTCTACTAATTCCACTTGGTGCTGCCTGCATGTTGATGTTTAGGGCTGAGCATTTGGAACTGGCTTTCAGGGGCTCATCTCTGAAGAAGTTGATTCTCGCCTTTTCAGCAGCCGTTGATTGCCTATAAATCTTCATCTAATGGCGAGAGTTTGTAGGATTTCCCCATCCTCATTGACATGGCAGAGGGTATTTTCATTCTGCCCGTCTTAGGCAAACATTCTGTTGAGATTTCATGGGGGCAGCTTCCCTGTCCTGTCTGGAAGATACTATGTAGCAGCAGATGTCCTAGGACCCTGGGACTTACAATATATATATATATATATATATATATATATATATATATATAATATATATTGCCCCATTTCCTGCACTATCCCCTTGTATCTTAGGTATAGGGGTTGAGTTGTAGAATAGGCAATAGGTACCCCCAAGTCAGTTTCTTTCTGCACTTTGACCAGTTGTTGATTTCTGAAATAGCCTTAAATTGGAAACATTTTTTTACACATAGCTGTTTTACTGAGGGAAATTAACATATAACATCTTATATATACATAGAGCATCCTGTTTTGGAAGGTTTGATTCAGATATATCAGAGAAACCAACAGCAGTCTTAAAAAATGGGCAAATCCCATGATTCATAAAGGTTTCCTTGTATTCATATCTTCTTCTGCACCTCACCTCAGGCAATAACATATCTGCTTTCTGTTAGTATAGATGAGTTTGCATTTTCTAGAATTGTATGTAGAGAATCATATAGGTTTTACTTTTAATTTTTCACTCAGCATAAGCAAACTGGATTTTCATATTCTTCTCTAAAATATTAATGCTTAAAATTGCTTAAATAATTAATTTTTATCTTTTAATTTTTTAATTATTATCACTTATTACAATTTATTAAATTTGTATCCCTTGTCTCCTCCCAATTCCATCCTCCCTCCTTTTTCCCACCCCAAGCTCTTCCCCTAATCCACTGTTGGAGGAGGTCTTCCTCTCCTATTTGACCCTAGCCTATCAGGTCTCATCAGGGCTGGTTGCATTGTTTTCCTCTGTGAACTGGCAAGGCTACCAGGGGGAGGTGATCAGAGAGCCTGCCACTGAGTTCATGCCAGAGAGAGTCTCTGCTCCCTGTACTAGGAAACCCACTTGGACACTGAGTCTATGGGCTACATCTGAGCCAGAGTTTTAGGTCCTCTCCATGCATTGTCCTTGGTTGGGTTATCAGTCTCTTTAGGGCCCCCAGGGCTCAGTTTTTTTTTTTTTTTTTTGGCTCTGTTGGTCTTCTTTTGGAGCTCTTGTCCCCTCCAGGTCTTTCTATCTCCCCATTCTTTCATAAGATTCCCTGCTCTCTACCCAAAGTTTGGCTATGAGTCTCAAGCCTCTGCTTCGATACCTCAGTCAGTAGAGTCTTGTTTCAAAGGCCGTCTGTGGTAGGCTCCTGTCTTGTTCCCTGTCTTCTTCTTCCAATGTCTATCGTGTTTATCCTTCTGAATGAGTATTGAACATCTTTTGTAGGGTCTTCCTTGTTGTTTAGCTTTATTTTGAATAACTTATTACTAAATTTATAACTGTTATTATTTGGCTAATTTTTAGACACTGTCCTACCATGTAGCCCAGACTGGCATGGAATTGGCATCCTCCCACCTACCTCAGCATGGGTCACCATACCTGGATTACAGTTATTTTTCTAATGTGCTGTTTAAATGCATGATATGCATTTAAAATTAATGACAGGTTTCATCAAGGACTAGAAAGAAGATTTTGCTCTCTAAGTATTGTGAAAATGGGTGAGCTTCCCCCCCCCCATCCTTCTCTTAGCCAATTTTTCTCTCCCTCAAGCTTGCTTTGCTCTGAGCTCTTCTGACAAACCTGAGCTGAGCCCTTTAGCCTTCAGGTTCCATGTCTTTTTTAAAATTACATTTTAATTAATTAATTAATTAATTACAATTTATTCACATTGTATCCGATATGTGGCTCCCTTCTTTATTCTCTTCCCAGTTTCACACACCCTCCCTCTTCTCCCCCATTGCCCTTCCCCTAGTTCACTGATAGGGGAGGTTTTCCTCTCCTTCTATCTGCCCCTAGCCTATCAGGTCTCATCAGAGCTGGCTGCATTGTCTTCCTCTGTGGCCTAGTAAGGCTGTACCTCCTCCAGGGGGAGGTGATCAAAGAACCAGCCACTGAGTTCATATCAGAGAGGGCCACTGCCCCCCTTAATAGGGAACCCACTTGGAAACTGAACAGCCCATGGGCTTCCTCTGAACAAGGGGTCTTGGTCCTCCCAGACCTGGAGGGGACAAGGAGACCAACACAGCCAAAAAACCTGGGCCTACGGTGGCCTGCAGAGACCAATACTCCAACCAAGGTTCCACCTCTTAAAGCTGTGGCTGGAGCATGGAGGAAAATACTTCCTGGCTCTGCCTGCAGCACAGAGGAGTCAGAACAGTCTCAGCCTATATTCTGTTCCCTTCACACTAAGAGAATCTAAGTTCTCTTTACATCTATCAAAATGTTAACTTGAAAATGAGCTTATCATCCTTATGACAGCAACCAATTTGGATTTATCAGCAGAAGTCTTGTGGTTCTCAAGTATGTAAAAACATTTTGTGATGTACTCATGAATGAGGCAGAATGAGCTATTATTTTCCAATATTTTTGTTCTGTACAATTTTAATTTCTCAACTCATATCATGTTTTGGGGCCTTATTCTATTGCTGTATAGTTATACTTATTGCCTTATACTTATTGCTATATAGCCAAGAATAACTCAAATCTCTGATTCGTCTGCCTCTAGTTCTTGAGTCCTAGGATTTCAGGCTATGCTCACCCTTGTTTATGTGGTCTGGTGCTGGGACTGAGCTCAGGCTTTGAGTCTGCTTGGCAATCCCCTCCAGCTGAACCATATCCTCTGCTCTGCTTATATTTAATTTCTTATGAAGAAAAACATACTTTATGCCTATTTATCTCCTGGAATATGAAGCTCTCATACTATTTTTAACTTTGCTTATTTTCAATGATAGGATTTAAAAAGTATATCCCAGATTAGCCTTGAATTAATAATCTTTTTGCCTCAGCTTTCCTACTGCAAGTAAATTTTCAAAAGATCTGACATAATATATATTATGTCAAGTGGTTGTGAGCCATCATGTGGGTTCTCTGGAAGAGCAAGCAGTAGTCTCATCTGCTGAGCCAACTCTCCATCCCCCTTTAATAACTTCATATTAATTTAAATGAATGAAATGGGCTTGTGCTCGATAGGTTTATGTCAACTTGACACAGCCAGCGTCATCTGAAAGGACTGAACTTCAGTTGAGAAAATGGCTTCATAAGATCAACCACACCTGTGGGTGCTGCCACCCTTGGGCTGGCTGTCCTAGGCTCTATAAGAAAGTGGGCTGAGCACATCAAGCCAGGAAGCAGCACCTTCCATGGCCTTTGCACCCACTCCTGCCTCCACGTGCCACTCTTGCTCGAGTCCCCACCCTGCCTTCTTTCAGGGATGGACCATGATGTGTATAAGCTAAATCAACCCTTTCCTCCCCAACTTGCTTTTGGTCATGGTGTTTCATCATAGCAATAGTAAGCCCAATTAGATCCAGTCAGGGGTATAAAGCCTGGAAACATGGTTCAAATCCATTAATTTGCATCCAGTTTATATAAAAATTGTTATAATACAGGTTAAGACTGCTTTGAAGTACAGCTTTGTATGTTCTTTGAAGGTAAATAACTCACCCTAATGCCTCACAGGAGACTTATATTTTTACAGTAAACATAGAAGTTAAGAGACTGTCCCAACCAGGGCAGTGTACAGGATACAACTACAGGCAATATTTGAGAAAAAACTGTTTGCAGACAACTTAGAAATTCCATTTATATATAAAACTTGATGGGAGTTTACAGTTTTTCTGATTCATGTACAGTTAACTATGTATTCATGTTATTCCCAGCCTGTCCTAAATAACAAAGTGGGACTTTTTCACCCAATTTAGAGGCACAAATTTCTAACTGTACACAATATTGGAGTAATCAAAACAGTGAGAGAATATCTAAAAGTGTGTATTATCACTGTTAATGCAAGTTGAAATTTAATTTGGCCGTAAGGCAAATTGATATGAGGAATGTGGCTCATGCTGTCTGGAGGGCAGTGAACCAGGAACTGGGTGTGAAAAAGGTAGAGGGTTATGGAGGCATTTACTGACTTGCACATAACTGGCCTATCAGTGCTACAAGACTTCACTTTAACTCCAAGTTTGTAAATGTCAAAGAGATTGGCTTAATAGAAGCAAACAAGCAAGGAAATGATTTATGTCTGTGTTTTGAGCAACACAGAGGAGGTGGTCAGTGATGCAGGTAGAGGGAATTGCTTAATGGAGTGACAGCCATCACCTTTCAGGTAGATTGCAAATGGGATCAGCTGAGACACAGAAAGGTAACATGTTGATGATGATTACCAAATGAGCAAAAATATTAAAGGAAAGATGATACTTCGATATAAGTCAAGAGAACAAAATTCAAAGTATAAGAAAAACCAGTCACTAAAAATACCCATTGGCTATTCTGCTAAGTTTGAGAGTAGCTAAACCTCATAATCTAAGAAAAAAGTTCATTTCCTGAGCAGTAAAATACAAAGTCCAGGAAAGATGAAACTAACAAAATCTATGCTGATAACAGTAAGCATTATTGACCCTACTGACCATTAAACATTATTGAAGCTAGCAAATAAACAGTCTTTTAGGATCTTAATATATAAAATATCAGAGGCAGCTTCAAATAGCTGTGGAAAAAGGAAAACAAAATTCTGGGTAAGAAATCTGGTTATACTGCTAAAATATAAAATGAAATTTTTTTAAATGGACAGAAAATAAAACCTCACCTGTATATCCAGGTTTGAGGTTATGGATAATGGTTCTACCCAAATGTAGAGCGCCACTTTAAGACTGACCTGCTCATGAGCTTGAGAATTGGCAAGCCCTAGCCCATTTGCCAGATTGATGTAGTTGAGCCTGCCAGGCAAGCAGGTCTAGTTTATTCAGGGGCTTAGCTTTGACTGAATTTTGAGAAGACTTATTATTTTGGTGGCTCAGTTTCTTCAAAGTTATTGATTATATAAAACCATGTCCCAGTTGTTTTTAAACTGTGGCATATGGAAAAAGAACCTATAAAATAAGAGAGAAAATGTCCTTTCTCATCTATCAGGATCTGTACAACAGAAACATGGAGCTTTGGAAAGAGACATATCTGAATTCCTTTCTTGCAGACTTCACTTCTGACTGTTGGAATGATTGTTATGTCACATGCCTGGTGGGGAATTTCTATACCAGCTTGAAGTGATCTGAAACGAATGAGGTTCTGAAAGACTTGCCATTCTGTCCAATATTTGCTAAGAGATAAGACTTAAAAACTTAGGCATTTTACAAACGTTATAGGAATAATCAAGCACTTTCTGATGAATGAATGTCCACTCCATGAGATGTAACCCATACCTGACATTGCTAAAGCTCCCTATGGCTAGGTGGGTCATGGGCCATAGGAGAGAACCGAGAACCCCACACTATTATTCTGCTAAATGGACAGGGTAGTAAAATTATTCCCAGTGACTTATTGCTATACATACAGGCAAGAGCATCTCTCAGAACTGGAGAAGCTTCTTGCAGTTGATTGCAATGAACACAGCAACCCTAAAAAGGGCAAGATGTAGAGAATAAGAGCCTATAGAGTGCTCAGGACTAAAGAGGACATGAACATCTATACCACACCTTTTCCTTAAGGTTCAGACAACAGAGAGATTGTGAGAGCCTGGATACAGGATCACATCAAGAAAACAGTATTTTCTAGTCACCACAGGGCAGCTGCACATACGACCTCACAACATTTGTGACAGTGTACACAGGACCTGTGTAACTTCAGCTGGACAAAATAACAGCACAGAAGGAAAAATATGGGAATGAAATCCCGTCACAAGCTGAGGAGCTATTGGTATTTGCTAGCTTCTGGGGAGAGGGAGAGTCAGGTTTTTTCTTTCTTTTTTTAATCATGTGACCTACATGTCAGGGCAAGCCCCACTCCCAAGTCAGCTCAGAAACACAAACTGGGTTCAATGCGGGGGTGGGGGGGATAAAGCAAAAGAAAAAAAGCCCAAAGTTTAACAGGAAGGGATGAGAGGATTATTGACCACTCTCCAGGAGCTACACTAGAGGACACTGACTCCCTCTCCCAGCACGAACAATTGCCAATATCTTTATGGTTAGAGATGGAATTTTGTGCCCATCTTCCTTCTTATTCTGGGATCGAGTTGCCTTGCATAGGTCTTACGCTGCTATTATAGCCCGTGTGGGTTCAGATTTGCTGCCGCCCTGCTGGGTGGTCAGCTGTCAACTCTGACTCTTACAGTCTCTCATTTTGTGTTACTTGGTAAGTCGCAGGTCTCCATGCTAATTACCATCTGCTGCAAATAGAAACTTTTTTTAAAAATTTTTTTTGACGAGGGCTGAACGACGCATTGGCCTATAGTTACAGTGATGTCATTAGGACATAGTCTAATTCTGTGTCCATTTAGGAAAATAATAGTAGTAGACTGTTGTCTGGGGCCTATGGCCAGCCTAGCTATAGGCTGCTGGTCCAATCAGGATACCAGGCACGGTTTTACCTTGTGGAGTGGGCCTTCAGTCCACCCCGAAGGTGGTTGTTTACGCCCGTGTGTCTGTGCCACTATTGCATCGGTCTTTCTAGGCTGGTCATTGACGCAGCTCACAGGGTTTGTGTGTGGTAGGAGCAATTACTTTTTCCCTCTGATATCATGTAAAACATCTTCCACCACTACAAAATCTGTTAGGAGATAGTTAAGTAGATAAGAGTCAGTTAGGAGGTAGTTAGGAGATAGTTAGAAGGGATGAAGCTCCCAGCTCAGTGTCATCTTGATTTCTCCATGTCCTATGACTCAAGTACATGGCATATTAAGGATCAGGGTCTCAGAAACATAAACATAAGTTACAATTGAAATATTGCCATAAGGATTACATAAGATCAAGCCAATCAAAAATTTCCCCCAGCATTGAGTCAGGAGGGGATCATGAGTCTCTGTTTCTAGGTGAGGCGCTATGGACAGTTGGTGGCTTCTCAGGGGAATGGATGTGGACCTGATGTCAGCCATGCTCCAGCGGATAACTACTCATCCATGAGTGTAAGGTCAGCACACATTGGAATAATTGAGCTGAAAACAAAACAAAACAAAAAAAACAGGACATGAAGTTGAGAGAGGGTAGGTAGATCAGGGAGGAGTGGTGGGTGCATAAGCTCAAAATACATTGTCTGTATGTCTGAAATTCTCCAAAAATTATAAAAATATATTAAAATAGTTAATTTAGGGAGGGATGTGGGAGGAGGAAATTAGTAGTATCAAAATGTATTTTGTGAAATTCTCAAAGGGACAATAGTTAACTGTTCCCTATTTGATTTTGAAAATGAGGAGGTTCTAGGTAGTAGAAAGAAAACTACAGCAACAACAAAAGCCCCAACAACTTCCCCTGAACCCACAAGAAGCTCAAAAGCAAACCCAGTCAACTAACCACAGTAAATTACTCCACAACTATAAACATGCCGCAGTGCCTGCCTCTAATCTCACTGGTATAGAAAGGTGTTTGAAAATCACCTGTGTCCGACCTTTCAAACAAATGACAGGACCATTTTCTCTTCTCTTCTCTCCTTTCCTTTCCTTTCCATTCCTTCTTCTTCTTCTTCTTTTTTTTTTTTTTTTTTTTTTTTTTTTTTTTTACCTTCCTTACCTTTTCTTTTTTCTTTTTTTTAAAATTTATTTCAAGACAGAATTTTTACCCTGGCTGTCCTGGACTTGGTTTCAAGGTTGGCCTTGAACTCACAGAGATCCACCTGCCTCTGCCTCCTGAGTGCTGGGATTAAAGGCATGAGCCACCACTGCCCAGCTAATAGAACCATTTTCAAAGATTGCAGGAAACTAGAAAGTGATGCAATTTTTTTATGCTGACCTATGATACTTATTCACAGCTAATCATCCTTACTGTAAGGTCCTATCACTTTTTGAACATGCTATTTTGAAACAACACTTCTGAATTCTCATTTAGAGTAGAAGCGGAGTGAAGTGGGAATGTTAAAAATTATTGCATTTTTTTAGTATATTATGTGCACATCATAAATTACTGTAAATAATTGAACTGAGAGTGGTGGCAAACTGCATAAGCAGCTAAAACTATAAACAAGACAGAGAAACATATTTCCAAGACCTTGCCTTGTTAATAGCACGTCAGCCATTATATGTAGTGAATGTATATACTTACTTATTTTCTTGTGTTTGTATGTGTGTGTTTTATATGAATTGCACTTCTAGCTCTTTTAAGAATTTAATACACATAATTACATGTATTATCTATCATGGGACTAAAGTGCATGCTCAGTCCGTTTTAAAAAACACATTTTCTTGAAAAACTAGGTTCAAAGGGATAGGAACAGGAAATAGATGTAGAAATGGGTCTTGGGAGCCAAATCTGATGTGAATAGCAAGTTGTCTACAGCAATTCCTGCCAAAAATACTTGTTGTAGGTCAGAATTTCTTCTTGTGTGAACTAACAGAAAAGCTTCTCTATCAGGTATATATAGAGTGCCACATGACTAAAATCATGGTACATTAGGTCAACAGATCATTTGCTTTATAATATTCACATACTTAAGATTTTAAAGCTTAATTCAAAACAGGTATGCTAGAAGCACACCATATCTGACTCTAACGTTTTGTTCCTGCATAAATCATCCATCCGGGGGAGCTGGAGAGATGGCTCAGTGGTTAAGAGCACTGGCTGCTCTTCCAGAGGTCTTGAGTTCAATTCCCAGCAACCCCATGGTGGCTGACAACCATCTATAATGGGATCTGGTGCTTTCTTGTGTCATACAGGCATATATTCAGATGGAGTGCTCATATGTATAAATAAATAAATCTTAAAAAAAAATCATCCATCCATTGCTTCCATTTGTGTGTTGAAGTCCTAGATTCCTAGGTGATGATATTCAAAGGGACTTTGGGAAGTTTTTAGGTCAGCAGGGTGGAGCTCAAATAGGTGGGGTGAGTGCTCTTATAAAGGGGCCTCAGGGAAAGCCCTTTCTTTCACTGCCTTGAGAGGACACAGCAGAAAAGGTAGTTATCATGAACCATAAAGAGTGCCCTTACTAAATAGCAAGTCCATCGCTTCTTTGATTTTTGGATGTCCTAGTCTTTGTAATTGTGCAAACATATGAAAAACCATCAGTAGAGATACAGTGCTGTCCTACCTAGGCTTTCTATTGCTGTGACAAAACACCATGACCATAAAAGCAAGTTGGGGAGAAAAGGTTTATTTGGCTAACCCTTGCATATTGCTGTTCATTATTGAAGGAATTCAGGACAGGAATTCAAACAGGGCAGAAACCTTGGAGGTAGGAGCCGAGGTAGAGGCTACAGAGGGGTGCTGCTTACTGGCTTGTTTCCCCTGGTTCCCTCAGCCTGCTCTTATAGACCCCAGGACCACCAGCCCAGGGATGGCCCCACCCACAGTGGGTTGGGTCCTCCCCAATGAGTTAGTAATTGATTGAGAAAATGTCTTACAGCTGGATCTCATGGAGACATTTCCTTAACAGAGGCTCCTTCCTCTCTGATGACTCCAGCTTTTGTCAAGTTGACACAAACCCAGCCAGTACAAGGACTTTTGTCATAGGAGCTCAGATGATTAAGAACATCTATGAATAGTTGTTTATTATTTACTCAGCTAAATTTTATGGAACATGATAGGAATGAATACAAATTTTCAAGTAATATGATGAGTGGTCTCCTTATTGTAAACATAGTGCTAACGATTTCTCTAGTTGAACAGAAAAACTTTTCAGAAGGATTAAAAAATCACATCATTTAGCATGACATGATCATCATCAAACATGAATTAACATTAGAGATGAAGCACCATTAGTCGTGTTGCTAGATGTCACTAATTTGAATTGTCAGTTAAGATTTTGAAGGGATAAACTGCTTATGTTAGCATTCAGAGAAATGTCTTAACTTTTTATTGAGAAATAATAGCTACCAAAACCAGCAAAAGAAAACAAAACAAGGCAAACTAAAAACAAAAGAACAAAACAAAACAAAAAACCAATCAAGCCACCTGCAATGCTGCTGATGTATCAGTTAGCAAAAGCTGATGACCAAGAAAAGTTGGCCGAATCAAAGCGGTGTGTTTAGTGAAATAAGTGACATGGTTACCTTCTAGTGACAGCTTCCTGTCCCTCCTGAACTGGAAAAAGCCAGTTTTCATCAAGCTAAAGATCACGAGACAGGCCACAGAACTTAAAGTTGGAGGCCATGAGCTAAGCTTTATTAAATTAGGAACATTGAACTAGTAGTAACACAGAAAAAGGACACCACTTTCTGGGTAATTAGTGGAGAGACTAGCCAGGACTTGGAGGACAATTAGATTTGAGGATGAGAATAAGCAAGCTAGTTATTTGAGCGGCCCAAAATTTCTGGTGTAGGCAACAAGTTCCATCTTGTGGCAAAACTTGTGCCAAGACAAGGGATTCAGTTCTGAACATATCGTGTATGAGTAGATAGAGTTGGGTCGCCAATAGATACTGGGAAATATGAATGATGATGTCAGGCAAGCATTATTGATTGATAATATTAAAAGCCAATGCTACTTAGAGTAGGTGATCTGTTGATTGCATAAATATTACTCAGGGCAAGTAAGGAAGATCTAAGAACAAGGGTTGTATTTAAAGGCTAACACTGAAGAGTGTTTTGAAGAAACTGTAATCATCAGATGTCCTGGATCCCAAGTCACCATTTAATCAACTGAAAAACCTGGGCTAACCCACCTAGCCTTAAGTTTCCTTACATCATTTTAATAGGGATCCAGCCAGATGATGAATTTGAAATTATTTTGTATGATACATGGACTAGGGCAAAAGTTTTTGTTTTGGGAAGTAGCTAAGGCATGTTAGAACGAGAACAGCTCTGTTTTTTGTTCTGGCACAGCAGTATTAATCTGGGTAGTCATTTAACTCTGTATTGATGGGATAGGAATAATAGTACTTACCTCACAAACATGCAGAATGTAAAAATATGTTTAGCAATGCACCAAGCATGTGTTGGCTAATCAGAAGCCCACGTTAACTCTTTCAGGTTCAGCGCTATTCACTTGTAAATAGCTTTTTAAATTAAAGGAAAGGCTGCAGTGCAGCAGGCCCTCCACACACAAGAGACAGCAGATCTTGGTCAAATATCTGCTCATCCCTTCCGTTCTGTTCTGGGTTGTTTCTCTAGTTGTTCCATGGCTCCAGCTATCATCAACTAGCTTTATTTTTCATAATCTTGTCCCCATGCTTCTGGATATGCTATGAGTTTTGTGTAGAGTGACTTCCCTGCTTCATTGCCTAAAATAACTTCTACTCATTCTTTCAGATATTTCAGTCACTGCTCACAAGTAGATTATGTGTCTTCTTGCATTTTGTATCAGGATTACTTCTTCCATCATCTTCTTTGGAGTCAAAGAATGTCTTCCCTTTCGTAGGATTTGAGCCAAGGAGTGAACAAGCCGTGCAGCTCTCGGTACAGATGGTCTTGCCTCATACTTTATGTACCTTCAGAATCTAGCACATAATACACATGCCGTGAAGGAGTGTGAGTGTAAAAGTTGCTTCTGAATTAAATATTTAGAAATGTGGAAAAATTATTGCTCATAGAGATCACTGCCCATAAACACATAGGCATTGAGAATTGAATTATAAGTGCTATTATCTCCTATACATAGGCAGTTACAAATGTGTATTGCTTTAAAGATCATCTCTTACAATTTCAAATGACTTTCTTGAAAAGGTATAAAATCCTAGTTGCTTTGATTTTGGTTTTTCTGCTAAATTCCCATGATTATAAAATGACATCCATTTATTTTATATAAGTAGCTTACCAGTCTTGACTTTCTGACCTTTGGAAAATTCAGCACTTTCTATTTACATAAGAGGACAAAGGCCCTACCCCTTAGGGATAAGCAATTATTCCTTAATGGAGGAAAGACCATTCATATTGAGAGCTGTACTGCTTGTTGACTACTTGGCTGAGATCCTATGAAAGAAGAAATCATTAAGTGTTGGTTAATCCCTGTGGCTCTCTGTTATTGTTCTCATCATGTTTTCTGCCAAATACAAAGATTAAGTTTGTGTAGAAACCCAGTGATAAGGAACTATTGACCAGAGAACATCTGGAAATGAGTAAGTGAGTGGGGGTTGGGAGATAGCTGTTTCAACACCTGTGCTCTGGAAGACGCTACCATGATGTATGTGTAAACAATTCCCATAGAAAAGGTGGGGTGGGATTGGAGCATTTATTGGGACTTAACGTTTGGGTTGAATTTTGCTACCAATGCCTGGTGTCTTGAAAAGAGTATGTATATGAAATCTCAGGTTTGATAAAATTCGGGGAGTACGGGAATGAGTAAAAGAAGTGTATCCAAAATGATTTGAATCAAGGTTGGAAAGGATGGATTTCTCAAAAGGATGGATTTCTCAAAGATCCATGAAGCATTTAAGAATGTAAAGTGTGGGGAGGGTTAGAGTGTGAGCTGAGAGAGAAGCTGGAGAGGGTGGAGTGTTTGACCAGATCTTTTAGTGACATCGCTGCTGTAGACTGGACATAGGCTTGGATTAGGCAGGTCTAAAAATGTTATAGCACATGAAGTTCTGTTTGTTGCTGTTTCCCTTTGCTTTTACTTTTTAAAATTATTATTGTGTGTGTGTGTTTGTGCATCTGGGGGCCAGAACTGTCCACTGAGGCCAGAACTAGAAGGACACACTGGAGCAGGAGTTATAAATGTCTGTGAGCTGCCTAATGTGGTCATAGTAACTGAACTCAGGTCCTCTATGAAAAAGCACCTACTTTTAGCTGCTGAGCTATGTTTCCAGGACTTTCCCTTGAATTTTAACATATCTGACACAGATATATCAGTTAAAAGGAATTTAAAATACATTTCTTCTTGTGTCACCTAGGAATATTTACATATTGAGGTTGAGTATAAGGGTTTAAACAAGATAATGTTTTCTTTTTCATTCTCTTAAAAGTTTGGGTGGCTATGTTGACTCATTAGACAAATAATGAGGTGCCTATTTTTTTCTGTTGTTTCCCTGCTTTGTGTTGCTTTTGTTTACTTAGAACTTTGTTCACATTTCTGTTCAGTGTGAATAAGAAAGAAAGAATGAATGAAAGAAGTAAAGAAAGATGGTGTGCTCCTTCTCTTCAAGGTCGTGCTCAGCAATTTGCCTGGATCTCCTTTTGAACCACACATGCTCTTTGCTTCCTTTGGATACAAGGGAGATTGGGCAGCACAGATTATTTTTGCTTTCTGAGTGCCTGTTTTAGAACAGCTACAGCATCAAAATACCATTGGCTTGATGATTTACAAGGCAGACATTTGTTTCTCACAGCTTCAGAGGCTGCAGTGTCGAGACGTCCACACGGGTACATGCCTCAGGCCTTCAGATGGCTGCCCTCGCGGATCTTCACACGGATTTGGGGTAAGCCACTCTCGTCTCTTTTCCTTGCCTGATCCTAAGACACTAATCACCTCGTGTCCCCTGTTCCAAATAGCATCACATTAAAGAACATGAGTGATCCAGTTTTGTGGGTGAGGTAGGAACAGCTAGCTAATAGAAGTGTTTACTGTTGGCTAAAGTATGGGGCTTTTATCTCAATAGAAACTGAGAGAGGAATTCATAGTGATTTCAGCCAGCCTGGGCTACAGAGTAAGATTTTGATTCAGTAACAAACAAACAAACAAACAAACAAACAAACAAACAAACAGAAATGTAGGTTAGCTATTAAAAATTTTTATTGCAATATAATTTCTGAGATGGAGTAATATCCCAGGGTTTATCATATAGTATGACAAGTAACATGATAAATTTGGGGACACACTGAGGAATATTACATATCACCTAATCTCATGAAACTTACATTGTTGGCATGAGTGAGAGAAAGTTATGGTTTACATGAATAAATAAATGGTAGTAATTATTATAAAGAAAAACATTGAGCCCTAAGGGATTGTATAGTAGGTTCATCTGCCTTTGCCTAACAGTAAGAAAAGGCTTAGGTAGGCGGAATGAAAGTAGGGACTGGTGGTGTTGAGCACAGACAAGAGAAGTCAAGCCTGGTGAAGAGTTCTATAGGACAATAGCTGAAAATGTCCTTTACATTTAGCAAGAAATGATTGTTCCTGATGTTTGAGAGAGTCAGTGTGGATGCAGGAAAGCTGCTGGGCTGACACATGCAACCGAGGAAAGCAAGCCAGCAGGCTGATGCTCTGTGAATGCTTTCTGAGCACTTTGAGTTGATCTCTAATTTTTAGGCAAGTGCTCTACTGTGGAACTAGTTCACCAGCCCTTAGATTTTTTATTTTTAATTCATGTTTACCTGCAAGTGCTCTACTGTGGAACTAGTTCACCAGCCCTTAGATTTTTTATTTTTAATTCATGTTTACCTTTCTCCTTGGACCTACAAGCGTTGCTGTTTTCTTCATTGGCCCAGTTTTATAAATTTTATTGATGTGCCTTGTTCATTTAAAATTTAAAAGTCCTAATATAATTATGAAAATTTATAATTTCTTTAAGTTTTTCTTTTTAAGTCATAATATCTGCCTGTGGGGCTACACAGGCCCTGGGTTTTTGCTTGACCCATGTGTCCCCAGTTTTTTTTCTTGCCATGTTAAAAGCTTATTTTGCACTTGTGCAGTGATTATGTTTGACTTTCTATAGTGGATGGTCACGTTGTCGTCAACACTCTAATATTGTCAATGATTATGTCATAAGAAGCATTCCATATCTCTTGGCAGTAAGGAAAGAAGTGTCTCTGGGGCATGTAGAGATAGTTTATTGAACTGTGGATCATGCTTAGACTCAGCTTAATAAAGTATTGGCTAATTACCCTATAGAATAGCTGGCCAGGCCACATTCTCACCAGCTATAAAATAGGGTGTTTATTTTTTCTTATGTGCTCTCTATTACGTGATTCAGATATGCTGAATTGAGGCACCTACTACATTTTACTTGTGGCAATATAATAATGGTGGGAGTCACGTGTTTAGATTTGCACTTGAAGGACAAATGAGAATATTTACATTAACTTTAAATTATTTTACAATAAAATTATTAGGTTCAAGACAATTTTCCTCGGGATGAATGTATTACTTCTTGCTTAGAGTTTCGTTCCTTCTCATTTACTCGATGCACTTAAAGAACTAAAGCACTAAATAAAATATTTATAGAGTAGTCTATAAAAAATTCTCTGAAACCTGAGGGGAACAATTAGAAGTTAATAATAGAGCAGTTTTCAATTATAAGAGTTATTTTAAACTGTTAGTAGAAAGATCCTATATCTATTTCCCAGTTGTCTCTCTCAAGGCTTTGGGGTAGAGTACTCTAAAATAACAGTGCAGTTTTGAATAACTAGTTTTTTTATTATAAAAGTTTCAGAATTATGATGAATAATTTTTCTACTGCTTGTTTTTTACTTGATGCCTTTTGTATATTTATATCACTATTGATTATAACTTTAACATCTTTATCTTTTCCCACTACAAAGGAAATATTTCTAAAACACTTTATTTTTGCAATTTGACAGTTTTATACATGTATATGATGGATTTTCCTCATTTTATCCCCTTTTCTCTACCGTATCCCATTCTCCCTCTATGACTGAATTCTTAAATTCTTTACTCCAATAAGTTCCCTCCTACTTTGGTATCACACACACACACACACACACACACACACACACACACACACTCACTCCACTGGATTTAATTAGAATTTCTTGTGTGGGCTGGAAATTATTTACTGGAATCTAGGCAACTTACCAGTTGTTACACCACTAAAGAAAATGGTACCCCCTTTCCCAGCAACCATTGTCTATTGTCTCTCAGTGAGGCATGAGTCCCTTCTCCATTCATAATGAAATGGTGACAGGTCCAAGATTTTCACAATCTGGAGCAAGAAACTAGAGCTGCAGTGAGTTCATAAGCAAAGCAGCCATAACAAAGCAGACACTGTTTCAAAGCCCTCCTTTCTGTTCTCTGGCTCTTTCATTCTTTCTGCCTCTTCTTCCTTGATGAGCCCCAAAGAGGGTGATAGAGCTATCCACTTAGGACCCATCACCTCCCTCTTTCTCATCACTTTAACCAGCTGCAGGTCTCTGCATAAACCACCACCTGCCGCAAAAAAGAAGTTTCTGAAACAAGGGCTGAGAACAGCACGTGTTGAGGTTCAGAAACAGCTGTACACTGACCACTCAGACACCAGACTCAGAGAGACGGAAGTTTATTGACTGCTTAGCGAAGTCTGACTGGTCAGGGACACAGTCTGGATTCAGGAACCAGAACTGTGTTGCGGAGCCATTTTCAGAATGAGTTTTTAAAGGAAAAAGACCATAACCAAGCAGGAAGAATCAATTCTATTCCAGGTATATAGTATCTAGGTAGCAAGACAAAGCATTTTAAGCTGATTGGCTGGGATTTAGAATAGGGAAACTTTTGACACTTTTCAGTTTTCTGGGAGAAAGGAACATAGCAGGACATTGTGCTTCTGTTTAAGTAGTACGTACATTTATCATCAATTTAAGCAGAGCATTCAACAAGTATTGAATTGTAGGTATGTCAGGCAAGCAGAGCTTGAGAACTTGAACTCTATTTCATCTTTTGATCCAAGTGGAGAGTAAAGACAAAATGCCTTCTTTTATGCTAAATATGAAAGCAGGCATTAACAGGGGAGCTACAGTTATGCTAAAAACTAAAGTTGCTCTCAACAGAGGGGCGATAGTTAAGCCTTAACACACTGATCTGCAGGCATAAACATGAAGTATAAAGCACTCTGCCACCATTTTTGCTTAGCAAAACAAGTGTAAGTAGGCCCTCTTCTAAGGCCTAGCACACCCCAGCTGCAGGTCTTCGACCAGATTTACAGTACTAGGCATGATTTCTCCTCTTGTAGAGCAGGCTGTAAATCCAATCAGAAGGCACTTTGTTATACCCATTGCTGTGGTAAGGTATTTTTCCAAGGAGTTCATTACTGCAGCTTGTGAGATTCATAGCTAGGCGACAGTGTTGATTTTCCCCTCCCAGCACACTACAAGGCCCCTCCCAGCACCATGAAATCCAGCCAGCAGGGATGAGCCTTCCAACCCAGCTACAGCTTGAATTCTCTATCTTTGCACCCATTTGTGCAAATCCCTTCATTCCTGATTTTTTTTTTAATCACTGCAAGAAATGTATGTCTGCAATGCAAAAAGTGAGATTTGCAAGAACTCTTCAGAGTACCATCTCCTCTTGGTGAGCAGGAGAGGGGCTGTTACGAGAATGCCATGTGAAAGGATGGGTGGTTGAGATATTGGGAAAAAGAAGATGAGGTGGGGGCAAAGTAGATAAAAGATTAGGGAGGGGACTGAGAGAGGAAACAAAAGCCCAAGTTGCTGATTCATCCCATCCCATCCCATCTTGATTCTTCTTCTGTGAAACTAATGCGAAGTCATTAGTATGTTGTTTTGGAATCTTTCTACATGTTTATGATTATAGTATAAAAACCATTTTCTTCAGCATTACTTTTCTCACCGTCAATCCCGAATTCTTTTTTAATGGCAGGTAGGGTAGCATCTCTGTTGTTCTGGCCACTTTCTGATGAGTGGAGACGAAGCAGGGTTTTTGTTTTTTGTTTTTGTTTGTTTGTTTTGTTATTGAGGGGCATTGATACGACGAAATGTGCAGATCCATGTAGGGATGTCATAATGGATTTTGATCTTCAGTGGATAGCTAACTGCAATCTAAAGAAGGATTTTTCTTTAGCAAAAAGGGTTAGGGAGGGAAAGAAGAGAAGGAAGGAAGGGGAATTGATAAGCTCTAATTTAGCTTAGCTACATGTAGGAGACTGGGTGGTGAGGAACAGCTGAAAAACAGATAGATGAGCTCTCATTTTCATAGACTGCACCTTATGTGGGGGAGATGAGAGAAAGGTGCTAATCAATGAATGGGTGCCCTAAAAAGAATAAAACTGGGGAATGAACTAGTGGGTTGGCAAGAGGCTGAAAATTCTGGGTCATTCTCTTTGAGGAGGCAACATTTTGGCTAAGATTTTTATGGAGAGAAGGAGACAGCTACCCATGGTCATGAGAATGGAAAAAAGGCCAATGTCCCTGGCAATAGTAATAAGTGATACATAGATGAGACCAGAGAAATAGGCAAGGTCCAGAGTATGTAGAGTTTTACCACTTGTGGCCCAAGATGTAAATTGTGGGTTTTGTACTAGGGACGATGGGGAAACTTACAAATAGATGCAAGAACTGATCTCATTTCAATAAATAGCTTCCTCCCTCTGTAAGATGACTGAAGACTGAAGTAATATCAAATACAACATTATACTATAAGGCTTAGGAAGTTGAAAGTATCATTCAAGATCTTGGATAATTTAGGACTATCTTATAAGCAAAGAAATTACTTCATAGTCATTATGCTAAATTTAAATTTAAGCTTCATAAAAGTTGCTATCTGGAGTCTACCACAGAGGGCTTCTGAAAGACTCCACCCAGCAGGGTATTAAAGCAGATGTTGAGATTCATAGCCAAACTTTGGGCAGAGTGCAGGGAATCTTATGAAAGAAGGGGAAGAAGGGTTTCAAGCTCCACAAGGAGAACAACAGAACCAAAATTCTGGGCCCAAATGTCTTTTCTGATACTGATCCTCCAACCAAGGACCATGCATGGAGATAACCTAGAACCCCTGCACCGATGTAGCCCGTGGCAGCTCAGTCTCTAAATGGGTTCCATAGTAAGGGGAACAGGGGCTGTCTCTGACATGAACTCAGTGGCTGGCACTTTGATTACCTCTCACTGGGTGGGGAGAAGCAGCCTGACCGGGCCATAGAGGTAGACAATGCAGCCAGTCCATGTGAGACCTGATAAACTAGGGTAAGATGAAGGGGAGGAGGACCTCCCCTATCAGTGGACTAGGGGAGGATCATGGGAGGAGATGAGGGAGGGAAGGAACGAGGGTGGGATTGGGAGGGGTCTACAGCTAGGATACAAAGTGAATAAATTTTAATAAATAAAAATTTATATGAAAAGAAAGGTGATACACTGAAAAAAATTGCTGACTAATAATTTTCATGATGCTACTCTTTAGTAGTTAAAGACTAATATTTAAAGGTTCTTTAACCAGTTGCAGATGATATGTGATTTTATTAATCCCCCTGAGCAATTAGTGTAGAAACAAAACCATGAGAACTTAAGATCATGTCAGAAGAAAATCCAGTTTTATAATATTGAATATTGGAGCCTGGTTTTGGGGTAATTGTAATGACAGAATGTCTTGGGTTCAACAAATGATCACAGTCCATTTACTAAAGCAGACTTTGAAGTTTCCCATGGATTTCATATGAAAAACACTTGCTTTAGTAACGGTACCTGGTTCTTAAACTTTCAAGTTAAAGTTCACAAGTTGTGCCTGGAAAGAAAAACAATCAAATTCCAACTTGGGCATTAAACACAGAGAACCAGCCGATACTTTTTCTAAGTAGGGTGATTTTAAATGAGTTTGGAAAGAAAACGAGCAGACAACACAATTTAAAGGAATGTTGTAGACAAAAATAACAGATCTAGTCAGGCTCAATTTCCTTTTTTTTTTTTTTTTCTTGAGGCAGCCTATCTTCGGTGACTAATAACCTACATAGTAAGAAAATCATCAATAAATAACCATGCTTCATTTTATGCCCTTAGGAATGAGAAAAAGCTAGAAGCCCTCAGCTCAGACACTAGAAGACTGACAAGTGAGCAAAGGGGGAAGAGAGAGCAGGAAAAGCAGAAGGGGAAGACAGGTAAAGAGCAGAGGAGCAGGAGCATGAGCGCATAGTGAACAGGTCCTTGGTGTCTTCATGTGTTACAGGCAGAGGCAGGAGGGACAAGTGTTGGGCCAGCGCATGAAGAATAGTGCAGATGTCCTTTGGTAAACATGGGGATTGGCTCCAGATCCTTCGTAGACATCCGGAACATCCCAATGCTATCTGCATGCGGCACGGGCATACCCTCTTGTGAGTTTCAAGTAATTTCTAGATTTCTCCTGGTAATTAATTCAATGTAAATTCTATGCAAATAGTTGCTTTACTGTATTGTTTAGGAAGCAAAAAATGAAAAAATAGGCTGTGCATGATTTGTGCATGTTTGGAGTTTTCTGTCTGATTTCATTTTTAAATACTGTTTTTTTCCAACACCATCAACCCCTCCCATGAGAAGTGGGATGATATTTCTGGGTTTTAAATACAGTGTCAAAAATGAAATTACCCAAAAGTTCTGTATGCAGCCTGGGGTGGATGTGTTTGTGTTCGTTTTGGTAACACATCTAATGTGGACTCAATTCTATAGTCACTCGAAGGAAACGAAGCTCAAGTCACAGACATGTGACTGCCATCAGTCACAGTTGCAGCTGCATGACTTATGTCTTCTGGCTGAGTTCATTTTCAATAACACGGTGCCCACACCCTAGCACTATGAAACCTCTGAAAGATGGAAGCTTTGAAGTGGTGGATCACAAATGTTAGCTAATACCTAGAAAAAAATTACAGGCATTTCACAATGTTTCCCTTTTTAGAAAGAACAAGAGTGTTTAAAATTCCCTGAAATAGTCACTGGCAGGTCAGGGAGTGCACAGAAGGCTCCAGTGTTGGGAAGGCAGTGGTCAGGCAGATGAAGTACCCATGATTAGCCTTAGTACTCATGATTGGCTTCCTCATACTGGTAGCAAGTTGACTTCTGATTTATAATAACAGGTAAGTTATAGCTAAATAACAGTGGCTAGCCCAGTGGTTACACACTGTGATTAACAAACAGCGTTTCAAGATTAACATCATGAGGGCTGATATGCTGCAAGGTTTTATGAGAAAAGACACCCAGATTTTCTTCCCGTGTCTGGCTCTGGAATATCTCTGTGGGCATTATAAAACCTCTTTCACATCAGCAAGTGGTTCAGTTGGCAGAGTTCTGCCAAGCCTGATGAACCGAGTTTGATCCCCAGAACTCGTAGAGACTCTCATAAGTTGCATTCCAATCTCCACAACCACGTGTGGAGCACAGCACACATGCATGCACACGTGTACTGACTGCATACACAAAACATATGTAAAAGAGTTGCCCTCTACTTCATCCTTGATCCTAGCTAAACACAACATATGTAAAAGAGTTGCCCTC
>NW_026596225.1:489991-510821 GCF_907164565.1 Psammomys obesus
TAAAAGAGTTGCCCTCTACTCCATCCTTGATCCTAGCTAAACACAACGCAGAGCCACGCACCAGATCCATTTCTATCTCTGCTTTTAAATCGTAGCATTCCTCCTTCGACTCCTCTCTTATCAGCCATTATTCTGAACATCCTTAATGGTCCCAAGCAAGATGGTAGGCACACTGAGACAGAAATATTTGACTTCTGGGTGATGTTTCTGGAGGTTTTCCAAATGGTCAGGGCTGCCAATAGAGAAGCACATTGATATGATATAGGTGCCTGGGTAAGGCAACTGAAAACTAACAAGAGGATGACAGGTGATAGATTTGCAACAAGCTTTAGACACATACTCTTCCTGTCTGATTGTGGGCCACAAAACCAACCCTACCTGAGTCCTACTTCCTCCATATCTGTCACAAGCTCTCAAGCACTGTACCTCCGGGAACTGGTCTTTGTTAAAGGCTGAGATAGCACGTGTTTCCTCAAAATCATTCAATTGTTGCTGGTTTCTTCTAGATGATAGCCATCACATATTTTAAAGGTCAGAATTTATATAGTGGAAGTGCACAAAATACATTAAACTTTTTGGATAAAAGTCTTAGGCAATAAAACCTAGTCAAGCCTGTCTGAGGGTTGTAGGCTCCAAACTGGCAGCTCTTACGGTGGCTAAGGACCAAGGGAAGGATTACAGGTGGGAGATTTGCAACAGAAGGATCCAGGGCAGGTGGAAGATGACTATCTGTTATTTTTCCAAGTATTTTTTATTTTCTGTTGGATACACAGGTCAGGAATATGTTTAGCCAAGTATGTGAGCAGTCTTAGAAAGGAAACTCACCAGTGCACCAGTTCCCATGAGGTGCTCTGGGGTCAGGAAGAAGACAGAGTGTCTACTGTGCAATATGAGAAAAGGGAATGATGATACGACGTGCAAAATTCCAGAGATGTAAGCACTAGAACTGAAAGTATATGTCATATACTTATGGTTACACACACACACATCTATATGACACATAGTATCCCATAAAATGTTTATCGATTGTTAACTAATTTATCAGTAATAAATATCGGGGAAAAAAGCATTGGTTTTATATGGCAGAATAGGGAAACACTTTGTCTTTTAAGAGAAGTGTTGGGACATTTTGGCAGTGTGGACAAGGACATTAGAAACAAGGCTGAGGTGTGTAATATCTCAGAAATGGCCATACAATGGTCATTTAGGATAAGAAAGCCACTTTTAATTTGGCATTTAGGAAGTACTTTCTTTTAAAAAATGAAGGTGTGACGTAATGCAATTTGAAGCAAAGCGTTTGATTGATGCGGAATTCAAACAGGTAGGGACCATAATGTGAGAAGCAGAGTGACAGGTAATCTGTTGCAGATGTCCATTGTAACCCTTAGTGTTAGCTACCAACTTGTCAGAATCTTAGACTCACCGGGGAGATGGACCTCTGGACCCAGCTGTGCTGGCGTGGGAAGGCTTGTTCATTGCAAGTGGCCGTTGTCCCAAACTGATAGCCTAGACTGTGTGAAATGAGAAAACAAGTTGAATACTAACTAACATCGTTGTGTTTATTGTGCTTATTGTTCTGATGAGAGACAGCGTGAGCAGCTGCTTCAAGCTCCTGATGCCTTGATTTCCCTTTCATGATAGGCTATGTCTTTGTTTTGTTTTCATTATTCTTTGAGTTTCATACCTGTGTATACTGATCACATCCAGATTCCCCCTTTCATTCCCTGAATTTTCCCCAGCATCATCTCCATCAATTTTTATGTCCCCTGTTTCCCCCCCCCCCCCCCCCCCCCCCTTTTTTTCCCCCCTTTCCCCCCCCCCCCCCCCCCCCCCCCAGGAGACCCACTGAGTTCGATTAGCACTGGCTACTGGAATGTTGACTAATTTTGTTGGTTTGATCTTGTGAAAGTCTTGGGCACGGAGCATCACTTCAGCGACTTCATGAGTGGACATGTCCTGTCCAGAAGAGAGCGTTTCACAGCACTCCACAACATTCCTTACCCCAGCTCTTACACTGTTTCCATCCCCTCTTCTGCCATATGCCCTGAGCCTTCAGAGCGGAGATGTGAACAGATGCCCTCTAGGGGCTGAGCACAGTACATTTCCTCAGCACTTGGACAAGTTATGAGTGTCTGTACTATGCACTGCGAAGAGAAGCTTTTTGGACCGAGGCTGAGAGCAGTACTAATCTATGGACACAAACACAAGTATCGAGAAGGCAGTTCAGCTGGACTGTTTCTTGAACTGTGAGTGAAAACAGACCCTTTCTTAAGTTACTTTTGCCCAGCGTATTTTTATCACAGCACATGCCTCAGTTTCCTTCTGTGCTGCTGTGTTAGGATAAAGCAAAGAACAACATAGCAAGAAGTAGGAAGGGTAAATGTGAAGGAACTGTGAATTTTAGATGATTATTTACCGTATTAAAGCTGAGTGGGCTATCAGCAGGAGTGCTGTAAGCCCACATAGCTTTGAACATGTTTCAGTCTATTTCTTAATTAGTAAAATGGGGTAATGGCATTTATCAGACAGTTCTCACAAGGTTGTCTTCAAAATCATATGATGATGTGAAATATGATCATGTGTATTTTTTTATTTTAGTTTTGGCTTATATGACAAGCTCTTATCTTGTAGCCTGGTGACAGGCCTGAAACTCAGCACAAAGCCTCGATTAGCCTCAAACTCTCAACTGTTTTGATCTTGTGATGAATACTGGGACTCCAGACATGTGCTGCCACCGTGAGTGTCAGTGTTTCTTCTGAAGAAACTGTCTCATCTAGTTGGTACACTATAAATGGTTATTTAAGTCCAAACATCAGAATTGGCATTCATTCGTCCCAACGTTCAAGTGGAATGCTGACATTAATCAGGGTTGTACGGTGGTATCCATCTCAAGAATTGACGTTCCCAGCAGGTAGACAGGATTCTCTTCTCGAAAGATCAATGCTGCTTATGTGGACTTTGGCAGAGCTGTTGGAGGAACTGAATCCTTTAAGCCTCTGAAAGATGGGAAAGGCTTTATGTTAGTGGGGAGTTAAAAGCTGTAAGTTTTCTTGAAGGTTGGGTTTTTTAAAAGAAACAAAGAAGAAAACAGGAGAAAAAAATTAAGAAAAGGAAAAAAAAAGGAAACTCTCATGTCTTTAAAAAAAAAGTCAATCTTAGATGTCTGCTTCACCCCCCTCCCCACATCCAGGCTGCTCATTTTATTGCAAATTACTGCCAGTGCTGTGCTGTGTTTAGTAAAAGGGTGCTAAAGGGGAGTAATTACAAGGACTTCTGGCCTTTCATCCAAACCCAGGAATCTTAAGTGACAGCTGGTTTGGGGACTTGTCATTCAATTAAGTGGTTTGCAACTCTGCCAGTGGTTAAAAAACCTGTGTTTCATATGAATTTGTAGTCACTGGGCCCACACAGTCTCACCAAGCACTCTCATTTCATTGGAAACCACTGCTTTTCTGCCAGAGGGATGCTGGGCAGACATTCTGACCACCGTGTTTATTTCTTGAAGGTAAAAATCACAATGGAAATTCGACCTGAGTCTAGCAGAAAATGATCCTCCCACTCTGCAGTGTATGGGCACAGCAGCTGGACACAGGTAGAGTCCACTGAGAAGGTGCAGAGGAGAGTCAGCTTTTCCTTTTTCACCTTTTCTTTATTTCTTGCTACATGGAGACCTCATTTCTAGTCCAACCAGTAATTACTGTTTCTCTTTCATAACTGGTATGGTAGGAGGTGCACGCGGAATGAAACAAAGTGCTCTCTGGGTCTGCAGATGAATAGTGGAGTTACCACAGATGGTAAACAGTACTGAGGCGATTTATAGACCACACTGCTTTCGTTAGGTCCAGAGAGAGCTTAAGAGAATGTGAGTCTTTGAAAACAGCCTCCTTACCAGGAAGGTTTGTTATGGATGCTGGGAGAGAATGAGGACTCAGCCCTCGCTCAGCCCTCATTCAGCCTTCCCATGGCAGCTCTGTTAATTTTAATTTGGTCTTCTTTCTTTGGTTCTGCTGTTTGGCCTTGCTTGTCTTTGTAATTCTTCTGTCCTCTATTTTGGGAGGCAAATTCAGTTTATTCGATGATCCAGCCTTTCATTTTTCCAAAGATTCAATATTACTTTTTTTTTTTTAACCTTGAAATGCACTTAAGGTTTGTATCCCTGAGATCTATTCTATGTAATAAATACTTAACTTTAAGGTTCTCTTTCTTTCTTTCTTTCTTTCTTTCTTTCTTTCTTTCTTTCTTTCTTTCTTTCTTTCTTTCTTTCTTTCTTTCATCACTCTACAGCCTGACCCCAGTTCCCTTCCTTCTCTCCTCACAGTCACACCCTCCTGCCTCCTTCCCCTATTCGCCCCTTCTTTTTCTCAGAGAAGAGGAGGCCCTCAAAGAGGTACCAACTCACCCTGGCACATCAAGTTGCAGCAGGACTAAACACATCCTCTCTCACTGAGGCCAGACAAGGCAGCCCTGCTAGGGAAAGGGATTCACAGGCAGGCAACAGAGTCCGAGACAGCCCCTGCTCCATTGTTAGGGGACCGTGTGAGGAACAGGCTGCACATCTGCTACATGTGTGTAGGAATTCCAGCCCGCGCACGCTCTTTTGTTATTGGTGCAGTCTCGTGAGGCCCTCCCAAGTGTCCAGGTTAGTTTATTCTGTAGTGTCTTTAGTATATCATCCTAAAAACTTTTGAATCCACCTTGCTAAAACCTTTAAAGTCATTATAGTTGTAAATTAAGATTTTTTTCCTTAGAACTTGATTTAACAAACTATACATGATTTTCTGATATGATCTTATGAAATTATAGTTTAAACAGACATATTGAATGAGTGTTGGGGACTAATGCAATATAAAAATCAAAATATCTATGAAAAGATAATATGAAGTCAACCTTCCCTCATGTTTTATATCTATCCTTAATGTCATCTAAATTAGCTATTGTCAGAATAGTGTTACCTTTATTTTAAGTTTGGTGGTCCAGAGGAAAGCCTTTCTTATCAGTATCTCTTCTTGCACTATGAATTAAAAAGGCCCATTTTATAAGAACAAAGAACATCTTCGTCCAAAACCTTGCCCCCTGTAACCCTAACCTGATACCTGTTTCCTTTAAAGCTTCCACGGTAGATCATTCCTCGGGCACACGGAGGCATCTCCTCTTCCAGCTCCACATTTATCAGCAGGAAGAAAAAAGCAAACAGCAGCACATCACAGGTACACAGTGTCCCCACACCCATTACAGCCGAGGGCAGCGGTGACCTCACAGTGGCCCAAACCACCCACGAGCACCCTTTGATGTTTCCAGAGCCTGATGTTTTAAACAGTCCAAACACCCCACGTTTGAACAGCAAGCAGTCCCATTTCCAGCCATATTAGAAGCAATATCAAACAGAGCCACGTTTTAATGGTCCTTTAGTCTTCTACGTCAGAAGAGCAGGTGAAGGGAGCACACAGGGCTGTGTCCATCTCCCAATTTTTATTCTCCTGCCTGTTGGCATTCCCTCCTTCAGTCACCATTCTTATCCACATGCCTCATGTCTGTCACCAGCAGCTAGACTGGGTCTGGGAAAAGAAAGTGCCCTCAGGGAAAATGAACTCACTTCTTTTTACAAATTAAAGAACATGCTCCACTGGAGATCGGTCTACATTGACTTTTCCCAGAAGAGTGGGTGACATAAATAGTTGAGGTTACCCATTTGCTGGATTTATAGCCCTGTGAGGGTTGTCACAAGAGGATGATAATTAACGACTGGGGCAAATGAGCCAGGGTTTCCAAATGCTTTTGCCCAGGCTTCAAGCTGGTTAGAGCTGGAGGGAGAAAAGACTAAAGCAATAGTACTGTACAAGAAATTAATTTTACAGATGAAGGTGTTCTTGATAAAAGAACCCAGGCTTCGGTGGAAGAAGATCTAAGCATCAAATTACGTCAGTTGTAAGAGAATGTTGAAAAATTTGGGGGAGCCCTCCTTCACTGTAACACACAAGCATGCACAGGACAGTTAAATCTTAGGTTATGACACTGATTCCTGATTCTGCTTGTGTACACAGAGCAATCTCTCTCGGCCGTGTGATTGTGTGCCTCATCTGCATTTTTCCACTTGACTGAGTTTATTTTCCTTGCACCAGAGTTGTAGAAGGCAGTCACTGTCATTCTGTTTGTCAGATGGGGCAAGTGAGATAGACACATTAGAGCAATGTCTTCACGTGCAACTACTGAGGAGATGGCTCACGTCAATGCCAGGCAGTGCTGCTGTCCTAAGTATCAACGCTGAACTGTTTCTCTGATGGTACCTGAGTGAGGAAGTCTGACACATGAGTTTTGCATTTTCACCAGTTTTAAAGATGAAGCTGTAGCTCTCCCCCGTCCTTTGAGAAAATAAGCTTTTGTATGGGTACTGCTATCGTCCTGTCAGCTCAGACACATAAGTAGCTCATGGGTGAGCTTCTGTGCTTTTCTACCAAGCAACAATGTTTACAATGAATAAAACAAAACTTTCTTCCAGTAGGTCCATTTATACAGTTCTCTCCAGGAAAAAACCTCTATGGAGCTTTCTTGACATTTCTTTCTTTGAAATTGCTAAAGCTTTTTTATTTACCACACAGTATACACTCTTAAAAGTAAAAACTTCCTCTGGACTCTAAATTTTTGGCCAGTTAGTTAATCTTTCAGGAGTGTTGAAAACAGGGCTTTAATTAGCAATTTTATCAGCTAACCCAGTTGCTCAGCTGGGGCTCTTATCTGAAGCCTTGGAAGTGCAGGCACTTAGAGACATCAGAAAAAGGCCGACCCATCAGCGTGACAGTTGAGAAGACTTCTGTGGAGGGAAAAAAATGATCTCAGTAATACACAGTATTAAACGGAACATGATACCAATCCGGTAGAAATTATCTCACCAAAGGAACCCAGCGTAGGACTAGGTTTCTTTTGTATTTCTCTGTAATCCTCTGTGGAATGTCACCTTTGTGAGTGAAGACAGAACCAGGAGTTTTGAGTGGTGTGAAAACGGCATAAAGCATGTGGTGTTCCTCAACCCTTCAGTCACCGCGTTGATCATTAGCCTAAAATGATTCTTCCCCATCTAAGGCCGAAGAGGACCTGAAAACGTAGCACAGACTGGGTGGAACTGAGTTTCTTGATGCAAGCAGCAGGGGAAAAATCCCCTATAATGTCACGAAGAAATCAAAGTCAATCCCTAGGTTCAATTTACCGCCTCTTTTCCAGAGGTGTTTTTCATCCTTTGCTTTGTTTTTCTTTCATTTGGAGGGTATTAAAATATATTACTACCTTTGCTTCTTCAGACATGAAGAATACTTAAGCTATAAAAAGAAGACCCCTGACTTCACTATCTGAGCAAGGGTCTGCTATCATTGCAACAGCAGAGCTAGTAACAGGGTGGGGTGCCCAGGGTTGGGGGGTGGAGGCAGAGCTCCCTGAGGGATGTGCTGCAGCCAGAAGATATTTATGCTTGCCTAAGCAGTTCTGATGATTTGATAGTTGAAATGTTTATGTTTTTGTTCACTTAGATAATGGACTTAGGACATCTATTTTAAACAATAGATAATAGCAGTGGTGTACTGAGGGACCGACACGAAGGCAAATGTATCTGGGGATTATTAAAACAAACTTGGATTGACTGCTTCATAGGGTGACTATTTTTGGCAAGGCAATACATAGCATTTCCTGCTAAAATGATAATGTTTTAGATTTATTATAAAATGACAAAAAACCCTACATTTTTCTGCAGAAAGCAGAAGGGTTAGAACATTACTCAGCATGTAAGGAAATTTGCTTTGTATACACTTTTCATTCAGCTATGCTTGAAAAATAAAATTGGTTTATGAATTTGTTTTATCTTTTGTTTCTTTAAAAAAAAAAACCTTTGAGTTGTTTGACCTAATTTCAAAGTAGCTGAAAGTGCTAAAATCAAAGACCAGGTTAAATTTTCCTTGAGGGATATTGAATATCGTGTTCATTGTCCTAATAATAAGAGGTTTGTGTAACTGCTTTCATTTCCATAAGCTTGATAGCCTTTCTTTTGAGAGAGACCTTACCAAAAGTTTTCTTACAAGTAAGCAATCCAAACACAATGCCCACCTTGAACTCACTGCAAGTTGAAATTCATGATAATCTTATTGATTTATAAAGAGAAACAGTAAAAAGAGACCAAATCAGTCTAATAGAATTTGTGAGTCCGTGTTTTCTACAGAAACTATAGATTATTTGATTCATACCTCTGTGTAGCACTGACATCACAATCCCTGGCTTTTCATGGAGCGGAAGGTTTTCTCAGAATTTAATGGCAATAATTATATTTGAAGACTGTATTGATGTGTGACTAATTATATATTATAGTTGTCAGTTGTAGCTGAGTTTCACAGTTTTTATGGACCATTGCCTCATAATTTCTTGGCTCTCCCTCCACTCTGGAACCTAGACTTTCACAACCCCCAATTCCCACCTTGGATGTGCTGGACTCGCTTTGTAGTCCAGGCTGGCCTTGAACATGCTCGGTTTAGACTTTCACTTCTACGTGGAATCTGCATGTACAATTTGTTGACTTATCCACCTTTCATTTTCCTTTTGCAGTCTCGTATCTCTTCTTTCCTCAGTATCTGGTCTGCATGTCACTATGGTCCCTAACTAACATACATACACCTTCAACCTGCTCCTTTCACCTCTCTGTGCTCAATTCTTTAGTTCAAATCCTGTGAGGAGATTGAACTATTTGAAATTCTTGACCAGTAACTTCAAGTCAGTTCTTGGATGACCACAATTCTTTTACATCCTTATACTCCATTCATTCTCCCCACAACAGAGGAGATAGTTTTTTGCTTCTTTTTAAGTTTTAGTATTTTATTTTATATATATTGATGCTTTTTATTGCATGTAGGCTTGCGTACCATGTGTGTGCCTGGTGCCTATGGAAGCCAGAAGAGGACATCACCAGATCCCCTGGCACTGGAGTTACACAGCTGTGAGCTGCCATGTAGGTGCTGGGAGTTAAACCCCAGTGCTTTGGATAAAGCAGCGCTCATAACTGCTCACCCACCTCTCCAGCCCAGCTCCTAACTGGTTTCTTGATAATACTCAGAATGCTGATAAATATTCTATGGTGGGGATACAACTACCACACCAAAGAATTATCCTGTCCAATATGTCTTCCTCTGGGAGACATTCCGATTGTACCACTCATTCCTGATTCCCACCTTTTGGTTAAATCCACTACACAGGATGTTATTTGTGGAGGAAGCAATGAGAACTGCTTTCTGCTAAGACTTCAAACTGTGTGGTGTCAGGCTTCCATTCAATGAATCATTAATATGCAACCATTAGGGAGATTTCTGGGTTTACCATTTGAAACTCAGTGGCAGCGCGTTGCCACATCAGGGTGCTCACATAGACAGTAGCACTCTCATATGTCTTGATGGAGAGTGATAGAGTGGAAGCAGGGAAACCTGAGTTCCCGATGAGGTGAAAACAGCAGTAAGGTGTAGCAGATATTAGCTGTCCAGAGGAGTGGCTTTACCCTGAGAGAGGAGCTTCCCGGGGCCGATAGATGGAGTGAAGTGAGCTTTATGACCTCCACAGGCTAAACTGAACTTAGGCGTAAGTACCACTTGCCTAACTCTAGGTTGGGGCAGCCAGCATGTTGATGTAGAACACATGTATGCATGTTACATACAAGCCGCTGTTGCATGGTGGCAGAGACACGCAGGACAGATTAAGCAGTACAGCCCATAAAGCAGAAAAGGGATGTAGGTGTGGCTCAGGTTGCACTGGAAACAAAATGAGCTCTTAAATGAGTAATAGTAAAGGGTTCATTAAATAAAATAGATTAGAAAGAATGCTCATCTAGGAAGGCAAAGAATAGGAACAGCCTGGAAGGCTGTTGAGACTTACTAAAGTGGGTCAGGCTAGCTCAATAGAGAAGGCATTATATTAATTATTCCTTATTTGTGCTGTTAAGAAATTCAGTTAGTCTCTGTTCACATGGCATTCCAATACAACACACTGATGAAGGTGGCAAGTTCATCCTACACAGTCATTATGACAATACTGGTATTGTGGTCACTTATACTGAGGGTAACAAAAATTACTGTCAGATATAATGCCTATGTGAAATGACTGCCCTAGGAACAGGCAGATCTAGCCATTGCAGAGACATTTTTACCATACATACTTTTGTACAACCTTATCAAAAGTTACAGTAAGTGGTAGTTGGGGACAGGGTAGAATAACAGAGTAGCAGAATACTGCTACAACCATGGTTTAATAATAGTACAGGAATTGGAGAGAGACATAACAGTTTTTTAAAAAAATTAATTTTAATTTTTTATTAATTACAGTTTATTCACTTTGTATCCCCCCTGTAGCTCCTTTCCTTCTTCCCTTCCAATCCCTCCCATCCTCCCCCTTCTCCCTGCATGCCCCTTCTCAAGTTCACTGATAGGGGAGGTCTTCTTCTCCTTTCTGATCCTAGTCTATCAGATTTCATCAGAAGTGGCTGCATTGTCTTCCTCTGTGGCCTGGTAAGGCTGCTCCCCCCTCAGGGGGAAGTGATCAAAGAGCAGGCCAATCAGTTCATGTCAGAGACAGTCCCTGTTCCCATTACTATGGGACCCACTTGGACACTGAGCTGCCATGGGCTACATCTGTGCAGGGGTTCTAGGTTATCTCCACACATGGTCCTTGGTTGGAGTATCAGTCTCAGAAAAGACCCCTGTGCCCAGATTTTTTGGTTCTGATGCTCTCCTTGTGAAGCTCCTGTTCTCTCCAGGTCTTACTATTTCCCACTTCTTTCATAAGATTCCCTGCACTCTGCCCAAAGGTTGGCCATAAGTCTCAGCATCTGCTTTGATATGCTTCAGGGTAGAGCCTTTCAGAGGCCTTCTGTGGCAGGCTCCTGTCCTGTTCCCTGTTTTCTCCTTCTTCTGATGTCCATCCTCTTTGCCTTTCTGAATGGGGATTGATCATTTTAGCCAGATATAACAGTTTTATAGACAAAGCATTTCATGAAATAATTTCCTGTCACACACTGGCTTTCTTAAATGCAATCCAAATGTGAACGCTCTGATAGGAATGATCATTTTGCTATAGTGAATTTGGTTCAAAGACCAAAGGTATGCCATGACAAAAAGGAAAAATATTCAGTCTTTGTTTCCAGTTCCAGTCAGAGCTTCTAACACCCTTAAAGTTTCCAGAGCAATTAGGGTGATAGATGAATCCTTAAATCTTTAAAATTATATCTTATTTTTATTATTTATTTATTTGTTTGTTTATTGGTGTGTGTGTGTGTGTGTGTGTGTGTTTGTAGCTATACACCAAAATACACTTGTGGGGGTCAGAGTTAGCTTTTATTTTTACCATTTGGGTTCTGGGGATCTACCTCAAAGCTTGGTGGCAAGCATTTTTACTCACTGAGGCATCTAGCCCATCCAAATATTTTATTCTAAAGAAGTGACTTTGGTGTGTACCTATTGAGTTTCATTCTGATGGCTGGCTGCCAGAAAGACCTTGGCTTGATTAACACTTGTGATTTTGGGGTCCCCAACCTCAACCTCTGTGGAGAAAAACAGGCAAGAGCTAGCGTCAGTTACCAATGGACCAAATCATGCAGATTTAATGAAGCCTTTATAAATTATGTAGCTTGGTTTTATGAATTGGTGGATACATCCAATTTCCAGAAGACAGACACACACTGATTCAAAAAGATAGACGTTTCTGCCTTTGAGATGCTCTGTACTTTGCCCAGGACATCTTTTGATCTGATTATCTGCATCCTTCACGATCAAACTGAATTACAGAATCCCATGAATGTTTGTGACAGACTTTCTGAAAGAGGGAAGAGTCATGCACAAACTTTTGACATCTAGGACAGAAATGTTAGTAGTCAGAGTACTTGATCCTTGTAACTGGCACCTGGCATGTTGGTATCTTTTTTGACTGAGACTTTAAATCTGTGGAATCTAACATGAGCTCAGGGTGGTTAATGACAAAACCCAGTTGGAGCTTAAGTGTTCCTCATCACACACCTGAGGAGAGCAGCATTTCATCTCTTAGCTTTCACCACCCCCATGTCTCCAAGTTTGCATTACTGATCTGAATTTTATCTTCGATTCTTGATTCTCTTCCTAACTGTGGGCTATTTACTATGTTACATGCCTCATGCTAGTTTCTCTATATACACCATGAGATTAAATACCTACGGTATTGTGAAGTTGGTATTCAGTCCTTTTATCCATCTAGCAGCTGGAACTGGAGAGTAAAACATGCTGTTCACATGGTTGGTTAATGGAGAGATGCACCTCAAAGAGTGTGCTATGCCAACTGCCTTAAAAATGCTCATATTATAAAGAGTTTAGGAGCTGCGAAGAGATGCCGGGATGGGCCCTTTGCGCTGTGCATTTTGCTATGAACGTTGTTACTCTTTTCTATGGTGTTTTCACTAACGTGTATTGCATCCAGAAGTGGCAATGCCATGGCTCTTTTTCCTTCACATCCTTGCTTTAGCACATGCTACCCTTCTACCTTCTGGTAAGTCTCTCATTGGAGCCAATACTGTCTCCTTGTGGGTTTTGACTTGAATCTCTTTGGTGATTAGTGAATCTGAGCTCTTTTTCACATACCTGTTTTCCATTTACATGCCTCTTTTTTTTTTTTTTTTGAGAAATGTCTTGTTGGAACTTTTGTCTTCCTCTTAAAAGGTTTCTTTTATAAACTGAGTTTCTTTTTTTATTTTTTAATTTTTATTATTATTATTAATTACACTTTATTCATTTTGTATCCCCCCATAAGCCCCTCCCTCCTCCCCTCCCAAACCCACCTTTCCTCTGCTTTCTGCATGCATGCCCCTCCCCAAGTCCACTGATAGGGGAGATCCTCCTCTCCTTCTTTCTGATCTTAGACTATCAGTTCTCATCAGAAGTGGCTGCATTGTCATCTTCTGTGGCCTGGTAAGGCTGCTCCCCCCTCAGGGGGAGGTGATCAAAGAGCAGGCCAATCAGTTTATGTCAGAGACAGTCCCTGTACCCATTACTATGTAACCCGAGTTTCTTAAATAATAGATATATTAAATTCTTCCTAGACGCAGTTTGAAAGTATTTTTCCCACTCCGTAGGTATATTTTGTGTGCAGCATCGTATTTTTTGGGAAAATAAACATTATTTTGTATGTTAATATATAACACGAACAGTGAATGGTTTGATTCCCGCGTGTGGATCGCACCAGGCCATTCGTGTTGTGATGTTCAAGCATTTTACATGAAAGTTAGTAACGTGCACAGAATATATTTGACTAGATTGTGGGAAATAGATTGTAAGAAAGATATTAATTTGCTTGAGGATGAACAGCACAAAATCATTGGTCCATTATTCTGAACAGCAGGGACAATTCAGTAACAATCTATAATGAGGACATGGCCATTACCATAATAACAGGGGCACATAGTCCATGGATAATGGAGTATTCAATATTTTAAAAATGAAATACAATAGTTAAAACCACAAAAACATAACCATAACTTGGGTCACTAACAAGCCTTTAAAAATATAAGGATTTTAAAAATTTAAGGATTCCATGAGCACAAGAAATTATTCAAAATATAAAAATGTTGAATGACAGTGTCCAATAGGATATACTTTTGGGATCTATTTTTGTATGTGAATATGTTAAGTATGCTTACCTTTTTTTCTATCTGAATGTTTTACTTTTTCCATTTTTAAGAATGTATTTATTTTTATTCACTTTACATCCTGGTTGTAGCTCCATCCCTCCTCGCCTCCTGGTCCATCCTTCTCTAACCCCCCGCCCCATTACTCAGAAAAGGGGAGGCCCTCTTCCCATCCATCAAGTCACATCAGGGTTGAGTTTGTCCTCTTCCCCTGTGGCCTGGCAGGGCAGTCCCATCATCGGGAAGTGATCAAAAAGCTGGCAAGTGAGTCCCTGTTAGATGCAGTCCCCACTTCCCTTTCTAGAGGATCCACATGAAGCCTAAGCTGCCCATCTGCTACATCTTTGTAGGGGGCTGAGGTCCAGTCTCAGCAAGGCCCTCTGGGCCCTGGTTAGTTGGCCCTGTTGGTCTTCTTCTGAAGCTCCTGTTCACCTTCAGGTCCTTTTCTTTTTCCTCCCACTTTTCCACAAGACTACTTATGAATCGCCCAATATTTGGTGTGAGTCTCAGCATCTGTTTTGAGGTGTTGCTGGGTAGAGCCTCAGAAGACAACTCTGACAGGCTCCTGTCTGCAAGCTTGGCCATCCTGAGGAGGACTGTGGGGTGTCAGCACAAGTTTCTGTTTGGAGCTCTCTTTACCTGGGATACAGACAGCAAGCCCAGAGGAGTTCTGCCTGGCCCACGCAGGACACAGAAATATGCATATCTTTGAGAGGTGGTTTATTCACTGAGGTTGCCATAGTAAGCCCAGTTAGTCAATTACTGTCTGGGTCAGGATGAGGTACTTGAGACTCAGTCTCTTCGTCTATTTAGTACTTCGTGCGAAGTCTTTGTTCACTTGGCATACACTCAGCCATCTTTAGTTCAGAGTTCCTGGTGTTCTGTGAGCACAGTCATTTGGAAGAACAGAAAGAATGGAGAGTGGACACTTCCTGGACAGCCAGGCTAAAAGTGGAACAATTCAGTTTTGTGGGCCACATTAGCTAGAACTCAGTGGCATGGCTACGTGTAGCTAATTGCTTTTTTTTTTTTTTTTTTTTTTTGAGGCTGAGTTTCTCTGTGTATCTTCCCTGGCTGTCCTGGAACTCACAGAAATATGATTGTTCCTGCCTGTAGAGTGCTGGGATTAAAAGTGTGAGTCACTAGTGCCCCACACTTGTAACCAACTGTAAGGATAGAAAGTGCAGCCTGGCTGTTTGCCTAGGCAAAAGGTGGGGAGGGGAAGATGAAAGAAGTACAGTAGTGTCTGTTCTGGGAGAGATGATAGGACAAAATGCTTAGTCGTTCTCATGTGTTATTGTTCTTGTGCCATTAGATTTCCGTGCATTAGCTTCAGCCAGAGAGCAATGTGTCAACACTGACTTTGATCCATGTGTTCTATTGTTCCACTCCCACCACCACCAATATGCCATTGGAGGTACCTATGGTGGGCAACACATGGGAGCAGCTTTCTAACACGGCAGTGACCTGCTCACACTCTACTTGCCTTCACCATGGTTCTTATTGCTTTTGTGAATCAGAGTTCTGTCTTCAGTGCTCTGAGTTGTATCACAAGTAATAATTTATGATCATAAAAAGAAATTAGCTTGTTTCCTGTTTTCTTCTTCTTCTGATGTCCATCCTCTTTGCCTTTCAGAGTAGGGATTGAGCATTTTAGCAAGAGTCCTCCCTCTTGATTAGTTTCTTTAAGTGTACAGATTTTAGTAGGTTTATCCTATATGATATGTCTATATGAATGAGTATATACCGTGTGTGTCTTTCTGCTTCTGGGACAGCTCACTCAGGATGATCCTTTCCAGATCCCACCTGCAAATTTCATGATTTCCTTATTTTTCATTGCTGAGTAATACTCCATTGTGTAGATGTACCACAATTTCTGTATCCATTTTTCAGTTGAGGCACATCTGGGTTGTTTCCAGGTTCTGGCTATTACAAATAAAGCTGCTACAAACATGGTTGAGCAAATGTTCTTATTGTGTACTTGAGCCTCTTTTGGATATATGCCTAGGAGTGGTATGGCTGGATCTTGAGGAAGAGCTATTCTTAGTTGTCTGAGAAAGCGCCAGATTGATTTCCAGAGTGGTTGTACCAATTTACATTCTCACCAGCAGTGGAGGAGGGTTCCCCTTTCTCCACAACCTCTCCAGCATGTGTTGTCTCTTGAGGTTTTTATCTTGGCCATTCTGATAGGTGTAAGGTGAGATCTCAGGGTCGTTTTGATTTGCATTTCCCTGATGGCTAATGAGGGAGCATTTCTTTAAGTGTTTCTCTGCCATTTGATATTCCTCTATTGAAAATTCTCTGTTTAGCTCTGTTCCCTATTTTTTAAATGGGAAACAAGTTAAGAGCCTCCCACAGAGGGCCTCTGAAAGGCTCTGCCCTGCAAACTATCAAAGCAGATGTTGAGACTTATGGCCAAACTTTGGGCAGAATGCAGGGAATCTTATGAAAGAAGTGGGAAATAATAGTTAGATCTGGAGAGGACAGGCGGTCCACAAGAAGAGCAACAGAACCAAAAAATTTGAGCATAGGGGTCTTTCCTGAGACTCATATTCCCTAAAACCCCTGCACAGATGTAGCCCATGGCAGTTCAGTGTCCAAGTGGGTTCTATAGTAATGGGAACAGGGACTGCTTCTGATATGAACTGATTGGCCTGCTCTTTGATCACTTCCCCCTGAGGGGGGAGCAGCCTTACCAGGCCACAGAGGAAGACAATGCAGCCACTCCTGATGAGACCTAACAGAGTAGGATCAGAAGGAAGAAAAAGAAACCCTCCCCTACCAGTGGACTTGGGAAGGGGAGTATGTGGAGAAGGGGAAGGAAGGAGGGATTGGGAGGGGAGGAGGGAGGGAACTAGAGGGGGGATACAAAGTAAATAAATTATAATAATAAAAAAGAAATTAGCTTATTATAGGCATACACATTCAATGTACTTGGATTTACTACTTTGTTAGTATTATTGGAATATTTGATTCATTAAGTGATTGATAACACTTCCAAATTTTTCTTAGTGTTCCTCTTTCCCGTGCAGCCCTTTAGAACCCATACTGTGCCTCAGTTTGTAAATTTGTAGTGGTATGTGCTTGACTCATTAATTTTTAGTCTCCTGTCACATGATGGGTCTTATGTTTTCAAAATCATTAACAAGTAACTATGTCAAAGGCAAGTAGAAATGCCTTTGTGTTAGAAGTAGAAGGCTGAGTTTTTAGTTAATGTTGACAAGTGACTTAGCTATAAAGCCTAGTTCATAGACACAGTGTCGTTTGCTGCATCTTTTGGATGATGAAGACAACAAACTCTTCTCTTTACCGTCAAATTCTTCATCTAAAAAAATCCAGACAGTAGCGCTAATAGCACCCACTCTTTGTGTGTGATTTCCTATAATCCTTGACTTGTTCTTAGTTGTCACTTATGAATGCAAAAGAGATGTAGAACATACCTAGACTGTAGAAATATGAGCTTTTATACTCTTTAACTGCAGATTCTTGGTTTGTTTCTCAAGATCTATTCTCTAATCTTACATGTTGCGCTGTATTGCTACAAATGAGGCCTACGGATTATTTCTTGTTATCTAGGTACCTGGGCAACTGGAAATAACAAAATAGATTTTAACAGTTATAGGTTTGGGGAATGGCAGTGATGATGGCTATGTTCTTCTGCCAAAGGCCATAGTGCCCACCTATCTGGTCTCCATTACAGTAGTGGCTTCTTTCAAAGTCCTCTGCTGAGGCCTTCCTATTAAGTTTCTGAAGATGGTAGTTGTCTCCAGGTTGTTAACCCTGAGCTGTTCTTATCATGCTTTGTGGTTATCTTTACCACCTGCTGTTTCAGTTAGAGTTTCTATTACTGTGAGGAAACACTATAACCAAAAATCAAGTTGGGGAGGAAAGGGTTTGTCTGGCTTACACTATATTGCTATTCATCATTGAAGGAAGTCAGGACATGAACACAAACAGGGCAGAAACCTTGAGGCAGGAGCTGATGCAGAGGCTATGGAGGGTTGCTGCTTACTGGCTTTCTTCCCCTTGCTCAGTCTTCTTTCTTATAGAACCCAGGACCTCTAGCCCAAGGATGGCACCACCCACAGTGGGCTGAGCCTTCCCTCATGAATCACTAATTGAGAAAATGCTTTACAGCTTGATCTTATGGAGGCATCTTCTAAACTGAGGTTTCCCCTTTTTAGATAACTCTAGTTTGTGTTCACATTGACGTAAAACCAGCCAGCACAACCCACCCATCTTTATAAATGGTTCCTTATCCAATGCAGGCCAGTTTACTCTCTATATCCTGTTGAAGTGCTAACCAATACATATCCAAAGAATCTGTGCTGCACTGTTACACATAATATTTCAAATTAGGCAAATATTAGCAGTTAGTCCAGGGATCACGAGAGAGAGAGAGAATATTTAGATGTGGAAATAATCTTTATATTCCTTTAGGTGACCCATGTAGTGAAACCATGTTCTAAGGTCATGTATGAAATAGTAGGACATTATTGATTTTAAGTCATTAGCATTTCAGACAACAGGCAGCAACATAGCTCAACTGGTAAGGCATTTGCCGTGTAAACCTGACAACCTGTGTTCAATACCTGGAACCCGTGTAAAAGATGGAAGAACCAAAGTTGGAGAGTTGCCCTCTGACCTCCCCACATATATACATGCAGTGAGAATGAAAATAATGAACAAATCAAAACCTCAGGCATTAACTTAGAAACAGCCATGGAAAAGCATGCGAAAGTTTTAGGCACACATTATCTACAAGCTTTTCTGCTGAGGGGGACCAGTATATAATGCATGTCAGCACGTACAACTGGGTAAGCTGCTGAGTGGAAACGCCTCCAGCTCCTCTGGCTTGAGTAGCTCATGGCTGGAAGCTGTGTTATTCCTTTAAATACTTTATTCCTTCTATGCTATGTCTTCAAAATGTTCTGGCTTATTTCAGAGGTTTAATTATGGTTAGGTGGATTCTACGCCCCAGTTTGTCCATGTGAATTTTGGCTTAATTATGAGTAGTAAGTACTTCTCTTTTAAACTTTTAAAAGTTTCCTCAGTTCAGATGACATTTTACTCTGGTTTGCGTCACTAGTGACACAATAATACAGACTAAGTAAGTGATTAAAAAAAAAACCTATTGTTTTGGCTCTTTGTGCTGTCCCAGGGTCGAAGGCCCACAGTGGGGTGACCTTCTTCTGGACAGTCCTGAGGCAGCCCAAGGAGGCTCAGCTCACAGTGGAGTCACACTTCGCCCAAGTGGCTTTTATAGGACCACCACAGCAGAGAGACCACAGTCATTACGCAAACAAATCAATCCAGCCAACCAGGGAGAGCCCTCATCACCTCCCTGCGGTCCCTCCTCATCTCTTTGATATCTTATAATGGAGATTAAATTTCATCAAGTGTTTTAGCAGGGTCGAATCTATTTGCCCCACAGCAGGTGACCAATTACACCATTCCCTGTGTATAGTATTCTTCACCTTCTCTGTGTGTGAGGCTGTTGGAAGTTGGATATAACCCAGGCAAGTTTCAAGGAGGCAGTGTCATCCTGTTAACACACTCTTCTGTAACCATTGCTACCATCACGTTTTCTCTGGTTGGCTACCGGAGCACAGTAGGTTTAATTCTTTGGCCATTTACCTTACTGTTCAGTTCCAGAATAGCCTGGTTTTTTTCTAGAGGCATTTCACTTTTTCATTATTTATGTATTAAGTTTTACTGTGTGTGTGTGTGTGTGTGTGTGTGTGTGTGTGTGTCTACATGGATGTATCACTTGTGTGCAGATACCCATGAAGGTCAGAAGAGGGCACTGGATCGCAGGGATCTGGAGTTGGAGTTAATTGTGAGCTGCTGGATTTGAGAGCTGAACTTGAGGCCTCTGGAAGAGCAGGCAGAAGGTGCTCTTAACCTCTGAGCCATCTCTCTGTCCCTGGCATTTTACTCTTACAGAAGGTTTGCACTCCTCCTTAAAGTAGCAGAATTCTTTCTTTCTTACTTATGAGCTCTTGACAAACTGTATGAGTAGCCATCTGTTTTTCTTTTTCCAAGAGTCCTTCATCTTTTCTTTTGCTCTCTTACTCTCTTCTCCTCTCTTAAAGGTATCACAGTACTTATAGATTTCTCTTTGTTATAAATAATTTCTGTTTCACATTGTCTAAATCATTTATATTTTAAACCTTTTTCACTGACTGTTCTCAAGTAGCCCAGTCTGGTTCTGAGCTTCTGATTCTTCTGTTTCTATCCCCTGAGTACTGGATTTTGTGCAGATCTAGGATTTTGTGCTTTTTAGAATTCTGGCATTTAACTTTACTATTTACACTGCCTCTTTGAAACCAGAAGCATAGTTCTCTTATATTTTGTTCAATGTAAATGCTCATAAATTTATAGCCCTTTTAACATTATAATTATGTCAGCCCAGGGAGTCCATAGAATTTTAATCCTTTTTGGGAGTTTGACAAGTGGAGTTTTCCCCAAGATATATCATGAATTTTATCTTTTGCAGTTATGATAGAGGAGGAAAGATATTCTAAGAGAATATGTAGATGTCAAAGAATCTGACAAATGCATGGAACTTTGTAGCAAGTAGTATTTGTTAAATAACTCTATTCAACAAACATATTACTTAAAAATGTGTCATCTTTTATTAAAAACATTGATTGAATGTAATGGCCCTAGTTTCAGTTCCTATATATTTTAATAATAGTTTGATTAGTTAAAGCTATTTATCGTTTATTTCTCCATTTACTCCTTCAGTCAAGAAGCAGCACTGATTTAGTCTTTCCTGTGAGTCATGTGCTGTGCTAAGGCATAGGGATACAATTGTGAGTGAGGAAGACACAACCACTATGCAGACTCATAGAAAACAAGTTGGTACCTAGAGGGTAAGTTGAGGAAAACTATGGTTGTGATTTAACAGTGAGTGCATCAGGGACCCTTGAGTACTCTGCTCATTAGAGCCCTTTTCTTTCTCTTATTTTGAGATTGTAACACATTGACATTATTCTTCCCTTCCCTTTCCTTGTTCCAAACCCTCCAATACACCCCTAAGTGTTCTCTTTCAAATTCATGGCTTAGTTTTTTTATTAATTGTTGTTACATGTCTGTCTGTCTGTCTGTCTGTCTGTCTATCTATCTATCTATCTATCTATCTATCTATCTATCTATCTATCT
>NW_026596225.1:510831-520143 GCF_907164565.1 Psammomys obesus
TCTATCTATCTATCTATCTATCTATCTATCTATCTATCTATCTATCTATCTATAATTTCCCAAATATATACCTGTTCAGTCTGTATAATGTTACTTATATGCTAACTTACAGGGCTGGTATTGGATAACCAATTTGTGTGCTTTTGCCCGGCGAAGACTATTTCTCCCACTCTCAGCATTCTTTAGTTGCCTATAGCTCTTTGTAGAACTAAGACTTGTGGGCCCTGCTCACTTTGTCATGTCTATTGTTGTCATCCTTGTTCAGCTCATGTTTAGGCAGTCATGTTGGTGAGACTTTATGAGTATGATTTTTGACAACCCAATCTCACAGCAAACTCCATGATTCTCTAGCTTTTACTACCTTTCCTCCTCTTCTTCTATAATGTATCCTGGGCTGGGAGTTGTGATATATATATGTTAAGACTAGGCTCTGAAACCCTGCATTTTGATAGACTGTAGTTTTCTGAAATGGTATCCTTCTGTTCCAAAGAGAAATATCCTTGATGAGAGGTGAAGACTATATTTATCTGTGGGTATAAGGGTTAATATGTAGTTAAAGAGTGTAGTTAAAGATCATGTTATCTTAGTAAAGAGGCAGCTGTAGATTTATTTCCAAGATCCATGACTTCATTAGCCCCGGGTAGTTTGTTACATTTCCAGTCCCAGGCATAATTTTCTTCTTTTTGACCTGGTCTTAAGTCCATGCCTCTAAGGAATGCGTGCTATTACTACACCCTTAGCCATGCTCATGACTGCTGTGGTCCATAGTTATCATAGCTAAGTAGGACTGTTGCTTGCCTCCTTTCTGGAAGCTTGCATGGTGCCTTCTGGCACTGTGAAATCTAAACCTTAGGGAGGAGCAATTCAGGTCAGACCCAGCTCAGGGGCCTCTGGATTTGTCCGAAGTGCCTGGTGTCTTCACAACCTTCCACCTCCGGGGGACAGTCAAGGGCGGTAACAATAGTCTGTAATGTTTTGTGAGCCTCTTGGTAACTCTGACCACCACTGCCATGCCTGGTGTTGGGGTGTTTGTTAGATGATCCTTAGCTCCCAGAGGGAGCATTGCAGTTCCAGAGGAGAAAACTTCACCATCTTGAACCAGAGAAGTGGATAACATGTAGCAAGCGATAGACAGGAAGACACTTTAAGAGTCAGCAGACTCTGGGAGGAATTGGGAAATTTGTGCTTTTATGAGAAATATGGTAGTTAAGATAGAGGAATATTTTTCGTGAGGTTGCTAGAGTGATGCAGTTTTCACCTAGGCTGCTGTCCAGTGCTTACAAACCATCTTCACTACTTTTGTTCCCCCAATGTACATATAAAGGTCCTGATGCTGAGAGACCCTGACTCTACAGGACTTCTGTGTTGTACAGATCCTTTTCCTGTCGTGGTAAGGCACTGGGATACAACAAAGGTGACACGGAATAACCTACCTCCATCTCTAACCTGCCAGCTCTCATTAGAGGCGGTGGCACCTGCCTAATTCCAATGGGATTCCGGATTCTTGCACATAAGTTCTTTATATGAAGTAGCAAACTCCTTGCCAGATTAGATCCACTTGCACTGACAAATAATCAGACATTTCCATACTGACTGGGGACTAAATTCCTTTGGGAACTAAGGTCCATATTTTGTTTTTGACCAGGTTTTGTTTTTTTTTTTTTTTTTTTTTTTACTTAGTCATGGAGCTTTGTGGGGGATGACCTTATCGAGAGGTTAGCCTTCAAAAAAGCAGAGCCTGGATGCATTTTTCTCTGCTTTTCTTTTTATCAGGATATGTCAGCTCATGTTGAATTTTGCCTTTTCAAATATGACATTGCTTATTTTTGCTACTGTGATACTGGGACCTGAACCTGGAGACTCTTACATTCTAGGTCAGCGCTGTATCAGGAAGGCTCTCCCTCAGCACATGAGCTTATTTCATTGTGTGCTACTTAGCTCTCTATTATGTACAGTGGAAGCTATAGATATTTAAATTATAATTTTTATTTGTTCTTAAAAATTTTATACATGTGTATAATGAAATGTGATATATCTATATCTATCTATCTATCTATCTATCTATCTATCTATCTATCTATGCTATTTTCTTCAAATAGCTCTCCTGTTTTCCTTCTATTTCCCCTAAAGAGTTCCTCTCCCAACTTCATGTCTTCCATCCATTCTTTCTATCTTCCTTCCTTTATTTCTTCTCTCTTTCTTTCCTTCTCTTTCTTTCTTCCTCTCTCTCTTCCTTCCTTCCCCTTTCTTCCTTTCTTCCTTTCTTCCTTCCTTCCTTCCTTCCTTCCTTCCTTCCTTCCTTCCTTCCTTCCTTCCTCTCTCTCTCTTTCTTTCCTTTTTCTTTCTTTTCTTCTTTCTCTGATAACTCACTAAGTCACCACATGAAGGGGTGTGAGAGCATCCAATAGAGTACCAGAAAACTTAGCAGTAGAAATACCTCTCCAAAAGAATGATTTTCCCCCACCAAACAGCCATGAATTGTCAATGGCTGCTCAGCAAGCAAGGATTTCGGTCTGGTGAGTACCTCCCCAATCTGTGATAGAACTTTGGTTGGCTTGATCTTGTGTAGGTCTTGTTATGGTAACAATGGTTTATGTGTTCAATGGTCATGTCATGTCCAGGAGATAGCATTTCACAGGTCTTGTTCCCCTCCTATGACACTTATATATTTTTTCTTTCCTCTTTGCAGTGTTCCTTGAGCCTTGGCAGAGGGTATAGGTTTGATAAACATGTCTCATTTAGGACTGAGCAGTCATGGTTTCATTCTCAGCACTTTGACAGTTCCGAACCTCTGCACTGACTATTGTCAACTGCAAAAAGAAATTTCTCTGACAAAGGTTGAGAGAGGGTTTTGGATATTTAAATGTCAACTATTTTATTACGAACAACAAAAATTCAGAGAAAAGAAAAAGCTAAGACAATATTTTTTATTTTTTAATTTATTATTATTGTTATTTTATTAATTACACTTTATTTGCTTTGTATTCCCCCTGTAGTTCCCTCCTTCCTCCCTTCCCAATCCCTCCCTTCCTCCTCCTTCTCCATGCATGCCCCTCCCTAAGTCCATTGGTAGGGGAGGTCTTCTTTTCTTTCCTTTTGATCCTAGTCTGTTAGGTCTCATCAGGAGTGGCTGCATTGTCTTCCTCTGCGGCCTGGTAAGGCTGCTCCCCCATTCAGGGGAAGGTGATCAAAGAGCAGGCCAGTCAGTTCATGTCAGAGACAGTCCCTGTTCCTATTACAATGGAACCCACTTGGAGACTGAACTGTCATGGGGTATACCTGTGCAGGGGTTCTAGGTTATCTCCAGGCAGGGTTGGAGAGATGGCTCAGCCGTTAAAGGCTAGGGCCACAACCATAAAGCAATATTTTTAAAAAATATAATCTAGCCTCTTCTCTCCTCCTCTGTCTCCTTTAAATTACATTTTAATTGATAGCTGTGTACCTCTTATGATATAATAGCAGAAGTTTGAGTATAGATAATTGTGTATGGGGAGTTGATTTACTTCTTCAGATGAACTGATATGTATAACTTTGGATAATATTTAGATAATTTTTGGAATTAAGCTAAAAAGCTTCAGCTCAAAATAAAAAGTCTCTCCCACAGTATAAAAACACTTCTAGTGAACATAATTTCAATGCTAGCAGAACTGATTACACTTAGACAATTTCATTAGATGACAAACTTATTTATTAGGAAATAATATCTAGTGATCTAAACAGTCCATACAATCTGAGAAACATCATAGGAAGAAAATGATCTGGATCATTCCAGGATATGCAATGATATTTGCCTATCTTTTTTTTTTTTTATTACAGTTAATGCTTTTAAATGAGTCAGCATGACAGAAAAAATAAAATCTGAACTTGTGGTTTTGCTGTCCCTTCTGGAAGAATACGCTTTGTTCGGATATGGAAAGTTAGCTTGTTAAATCTTAATATTATTAATTAATGCTCCAATTAGTGATAATTCTCTTCTTTGAGGCACGGAGTTGGAAACATTTTGTGTTGGGTAAAAGCATATTGAGAAAGCAAAATTAAAACGAACATTTCTTTTTCATCATTGAGTGTTTTTAAGGAACTGTAAACCACAGAAAAACTATTGATTCTGAACTCTCTGAAAGAGAAATCACATGGAGGCATGGAAGAAATTATTTGTTGGAAGAAAATGAGGCAATTTTTCTACAATACATAGAGATCATCAAAGGGCTGTTTTTAGATGATAAAATTTCTTGGTGTCTGCAAAAGTTATATGACATTTCATTGATATGTCAACAGTGCATGAGGTGTGGGCAAAAGCTTTGATTTTAAATATCAAAATTAAATCATCTCGAACCACTGAAGAGAAAATGACTTTCAAGAATGCCAAAATGATTCAGGATTAGATGTCTGCTCAGAGCTTCCAGAGAATAATTTCAAAGTTGCCTTTGAAACAAAATTTTGCAAAATGGTAAGTAAGATATTTTAGATAAAATAGTTCATTTTTTGAGTAGTTGACATCTGGTATGTGAGTAATTTGTATTTATGGAATGTAATGTGTAGAACTGAGGCCCTACACCATATAAGATAATTTAACATACCAACGCTTTCAACTTTAGACATTTTTATTATTATTCATCACGTACTTCACTAGGGTTTTAACCATAAAACATTTGAGAGATAACTTAATTATTTTTGATCACCTGAGTCACAAACATACATGGTAATTTGTTAATTTAGTATAAAAACAATAATGGCTCCAGAAACTGTTGAAGGAAGAGTTTGTCTTTTAACTCCCTCTCAGACACTCCCTTTTCATACTGTCTTTGCTGTCAACACAGTATCTTTTTGTAGACATAGTATAACAGTAATACCAAATGGCATATTTTATGAATTTATTTTTTGTTTTCAGATAACATAAAAAATAAATTTTCCTTTCTCAAATAATGAAATATATAGGTTTTAGTGGACTTTTTGTTTTGTTTTAAAGTATTTGTTTGCTGCTGTCTAAACTCGTAAGTATGTTCTAGTTAAATCAAGATCTGTAACGATGACATAAAGTTAGCAAACGTTGTTTATCTTTTTTTTTGATGGGTTAGACTGTCATAAAAACATTAACTACCTACCATTAATCAATTAATGATTTTTTGTAATTATTTGCTAAGTCCACAGAGTAATGATGCTATTTGATTTAAGAAATACAAGTTTATGTCCAGTTTGTTGACCCTGGCAACTAGTTAGATTGCTTGGAATTTTGTTGAATTAATGATGTAAACAAGCACAACAAAAATGCTCTTACATTTTAACTTTACATTTAATCTTCAAATCATTGTATTCCATTGACATGACATGGTCTTAGATGTCATCATGTGCTCTATCTGCGGAATCTGAATGGAGCTAAGGCTTAACCCATCATGACCATCTGCTCCTTCTCTTGGATACTTGGCAGGAAGTTGAAAGGGCCTGAATGCTGTGCATTTGTTCCTGGTTCACTCTTCACCCAGACAGAATCTACACTGATGACTTTATTCTGGGTTTTGTGTAGCTGGAGATGTCTGGAAGCTGACATTTGCTGGTCCTGTCACTAGTCTATTCTGCTGATGTTTTGCCCAAAGTTCCCTCTGTAAGTTAAATCATCTTCAGTAGCTCCTTTTCTTGTTTCTGCATTAGATGCACTGTAACTTTGAGGGTTAATAACTCACAGCTCTGAAGAACAAAGCCCTGAGGAAATGAATGGGAGGAGAGTCATATTATGATAGAGATTTAAGGCAGGAGCAATTTGAGCTTAGGTGGCTGCCTGGAGTAGCTGCTCAAAAGGCCATTTTGCACTCATCTGTGACCCATTTGTTCCCCTTTATGACCTAAATACCTTTCTTCTCTGTCTTCTCTCAAGGAAACTGTTATCCTAAAATTTACATTTCATTTCCATAAGAATTAATTGGACTATGTTTAGCTTGCATGCTTTTGCTCTTGTATAACAAGAGTTATACTTTGTAACTTGCTTATATCTCTCAACATTGAGCTCCCAAGATTCATTCATGTTAAATGCAACAGCATTTCATTATTTTTTTCATACTGTATTTTATTATATCATACTGTACTTTAGTATATGAATACATTGAGACTTATTTATAAACATAGGATTGAGTTGTAGTCTGCTTCTTGTCATTATAAACAATGCTGACCTGACTGAGTAGTCCTGTATTTTTTTCTGGTACACATAAAGTAACATTTGCTTGGGCATTTTTTGCCACATTAGTTAGTGACCCGTCGCTAGATTATGAAGCCAGATATTTACACTATATTCATAACATTAGCAAAATTTACAGTAATAAAGTAGCAAAAACAATTTTATGACTGAGAGTCACCACAACATGAGGAACTGTATTAAAGGTTTGCAGCATTAGAAAGGCTGAAAACAACTGCTGCAACAGAGTAGAAATGTCAAAGTTCCTTCTACAAATAATGATCTTTTTTTTTTGTGAATTCTTCATGAGTAAAAATTTTTTGGTCTGTTTTATTTTGAGTGTTGACTAAAAAAAAAATGTTGAAAGCTACTGCCGTAGTATAAATTGGTAGTAATAGGATTGTTGAAGCATAGTGTAGTTTTTCAAATTAGTTAATAAATTAAGTCTTTGAAAATTTCATATAAGTATACATTTCTTGATCATATTCTCCACCTCCATTTCCTCCCTTCCACTCCCCTTGTGTCCCTTTTCCAATACATCTTTCTTAAATTTCATGTCCTTTAAAAACTTTCTATTGGTTCTTTGTGAGTCTCACATCATTTACCTAAGTCCTTTTCATCTCCTTTTACATCCACCCTTCATCCTCGCAACCTCCCCAAAATACACACACACACAGCATAGAAAACACTGCAGAGTGGAAGCTGTGGTGTGTCACAGTCTGTCCCACAGTACATCCCTCTGTCCACACATCTTCAGTTGCAAATGTTCATTATAATGAGGTTCAAAGCCTCTGGTTCTGCTACACTATAGTGTAGCAGAATAGCACAATAGTGGAACCTTCTGTTTGCCATTCTGAATGCGATTTAAGCATCCTCCCTAGGGTCCTCCTTAGTGTTTAGCTTCTTTAGGTCTGTAGATGGCTAGCCTATATTAAGGCTAATTTCTGCTTATTCTTGAATGTATACCATGCCTGTCTTTCTGTTTCTGGGTTCCCGCACTCAGGATGATCTCTTCTAGTTTCATCCATTTGCCTGCATATTTCATGATCTCCTCGTTTTTAATAGCTGAGTAGTATTCCATTGTGTAGATATACCACAATTTCTGTATCCATTCCTCCATTGAGGGACATCTAGGTCATTTCCAGATTCTGGGTATTATAAATAAAACTGCTATGAACATAGTTGCCAGAAGCAGTGGAAGAGGAAACAGGATGGGAGTCTGCTGTAGAGGGTCCTCTGAAAGGATTCACCCAACAGGGGATCAAAGCAGATGCTGAGACTCAGGGCCAAACTTTGGGCAGAGCACAGGGAGTCTGATGGAGGAAGACAAGGGTGGGATTTGAGGCTCATACAGGAGCCCCACAAGGAGACCAACAAAACTAAAAGATCTGAGCCCATGGAATCCTGCAGAGACTGATGCACCAACAGAGGACCATGCATGGAGGGGACCTAGACCCCTTGCTCAGATGTAGATGATTGGCAGCTCAGTCTCCATGTGGATCTTTAAGTGAGGAGAGCAGGGGCTGCCTCTAGCATGAACTCAGTTGACACTCTTTGATCACTTGCCCCTGATGATGGAACCTTGCTAAGCCATGGAGGCAGAGGATCCAAGCTGTCCTGATGAGACTTAACAAGCTATGGGCAGATAGCAGGGAAGGAGAAATCCCCCTTTCAGTGGACTAGGGGAAGGGGATAGGGGGAAGAGCAAGGGAGGGTGGGATTGGAGGAACTGAGGGAAGGGGCTTCGACCGGGATATATAATGAATAAATTGTAAAGAAAAAAATTTAAAAAAAGAGTGGAACTTCACTGGGACCCCTGGTTATGCTGTTGTTGCCCTGTGTCGTGGAGACCCTGCAGCTTTAGGTCAGCAGGGCTGGCCCTTTCATGCAGCCCAACCATTAGTACAGGATACAGATTTTTGGGGTGGGCTGACTTACACACTCTGGATCTGGGTCTGGGTAGTAGCTAAGCTGGCCGGCCTGTGGCTCTCCCTTATCCTCACCGCCAGGTCGAGTCCTTCAGCATTGGTCCAACTAAGCCACCAATGCTGCCATTGGCAGGGTCAGCTCTCCTCTCATGCCCTCGGGTCCAGCGCCGGCTGGAGCTGCCCAGCCAAGACACAGGGGTCCCTCTCCCAAGTGCTGCAGACGATAAGGGGCAGAGCCCGCTCACCTGCTCTCCTGCTCTTGCGGGCCACTTCTCCTGATGTGGCAAGGGGCGACAGGGTGGGGCGAGGGCACCACCTCTGAGCCCATGCCACTTCATAGCAGATGAGTAGTAGGGTAAGCTTTCCCACTTTCACGCCTCAGGCTGACTCCCCGCACGCCCGCCACCGAGCTCCACTGTGCTGCCTGGGTTAGGATTGGGCCAGCCCTTCAGAGCTCCCCGGTGGGGCCAGTTCCGCACAGCCCCCGGACATGCACGTGGTCCCGGGTGGCTGCCCACACCAGGGGCATCCTCATGTTCTCTACTGGTAATATGAGCCACAGACATGGATACCGACTCCTGCCCCTGGATAGCCATGGACACAGACAAGCAATGCGCAGCAGCTGGGCAGGAACCACACCATGCCCCAGGTGGCAGGGCAGGCCATTCACAACAGGTGACCCTTCTCTCTTCATTATGCTCAAGCTGCTCTGCGTTCTCTTCCGTCTGTGTTCCGCGTCCTCGCACATGCGGGTGGCTCCTGCTGCAGGCTGGCCACGTGGCTGGCGGGCCCCTGCGTGACATCCGGCATGCGGGTGTCTACAGCCGGCCTCTGCCATGCACTGGAGGGCAGGCTTGTGGGTGACACTGCAGTTTGCCGGTCTCTGTCTGTCGTGATGGTAGGCGAAGCACTGTGTGTCTTTGGCCAGCTTGTGCGGTGGGACAGAGGGAAGGTTCTGTGGGTGTTTTTCCTCTGTCTTCCTCCTCGCGTACTTCGCTGCCTGGATTTGATCTGATTTTTGTAAGCCCTAAGCATAAAACATCTTTGGCCACCAAGCCAGGCATCAAGCTGGAGGAACAAAGCACTGCCACCTGCTCTCTGCCCCTGACTGATAAAAGAACGCTATGACCACCAAGGTGTTTCCTTGGGCATTGCCAGGGGGACAGGTTTCCTTCCTTCCTTCCTTCCTTCCTTCCTTCCTTCCTTCCTTCCTTCCTTCCT
>NW_026596225.1:520153-559011 GCF_907164565.1 Psammomys obesus
CCTTCCTTCCTTCCTTCCTTCCTTCCTTCCTTCCTTCCTTCCTTCCTCCCTCCCTCCCTCCTTTCTTCCTTCTTTCCCTCTCTCTCTCCTTCCCTCCCTCCTTCCTTCCCTTCCCTCCCCTTCCTTCCTTCTCCCCTCCCTTCCTTCCCTTTCTTCCTTCCTTTCTTCCACCCCAGAAAGTAAAGAGACTCTCAGTTACCCAGCAGCTCTCAATTACTGTTACTGGCTTAGTAGGGGAGGGGCCTCTCTGCCCAGCAGCAGAAGCTATTTGACTCTGAGAGCCCCCAACAGGTTTCCAAAGTGGTGCCACCAACCTCCACTCTCATCAGAGCTGTGCAATTAGCCAACGCCTGACATTTTAGATAGTTTGATGGATGAAAAAGTATCTCATGGTTGTTTAACTACCTAGTTCCCCGGTGATAGAGTTGTGCTTCTTTCCATGTTCTTGTCTGGTTGTAATTCTTCCCATGTCCTTCAAAAGGAACACCTTTACCTCCTTTGAAAAGAAATAGTTCCCCAAACTGAGATTGCTTCGAGGACTTCCCATTCTTTTATAAGTTATTCTTTTTACAAAGAATTTTCTTAAGCAGTTGAAGGGTGTTTTAACTTGAGGGTACTGTCATTGTGGTGAAGAAGGGTTCGTCAGTTTTCCTAGAGACCTGAACACTGAATTAAATTTAATTCTGAAGGAAGCACGACTATAAATTGAAAAGAGGAAATAAGTTGGAATTGTTCTGAGTTTCTCAAGATCTCACTTTGTAAGATCTGTTTTAAGGTGTGAAGTGGACCTTTGTGCTTGCGAAGACTTGCATGGTGTGTGTGTGTGTGTGTGTGTGTGTGTGTGCACTGCCGTGGAAGGGTATGAGTGTGAGGCCGCCCACTGAGGGTTGTGTGTGGATGCACATGAGTGTGAGGACTGTGTACATATGAGTATGTGAGTGCATACAGAGGCCAGAGCCTGGCCTCAGCTGTCTTTCCCGACCCCTCTCCTCCCTGACTCTGCTGGTCTTCATTAGTGAGCCTGTCCCGGGGACCTCCTGCTTTGGCCTTCAGTGTGCCGAGGTTACAGCCAGGCTGCCACGCTCACCTGGCATTTATGTGATGGAGAATCAGAAACTGAGCTTTCTTTCCAGCCAAGAGATGAGTGTGTAGTGTGTGTGTGCAAGGGGCATGCGTGCTGGCATCCACATTAACCAAAGCGGTGTCTATGATCCAGATAGACGGTTTTCTTCCCTGTGTCATGCACAGGGAAGTAGGTTTTGTTTCAGTGTTTTATCAGTGTGGCGTTTAGGATTATTCATTGCTCTCCCCATTCTTAAATGTCTCTCTGCACGGAAAAATGAGTGATGTCTTCAGGACATCTGATGCAGGAGCTTTGCTGCTCATATCGTTTGCCTGTTAGAGTGACTGTCCTCTTATGATAAACTCTAGTGCAGCATGCTTTAATCCATACATAAGAACTCACCAGGTCTACGTTAAAAGATACTTCACTTTATATTACCTCCCTTGACCCCCAAATCATAGCCATTTAGACACAGTGTTCCTAGTTTGGGGTTATGATGTAGTCCTGAATTGCCTGACTTCCTTCAGCAGATTTTTTCCAAGAAAATCTCTTGGAAGAACAGAGAAAGAGAGCATGGATAAACTTCTTGTATAAAAATCACTTGGAGTCTGATATACTTTGGCAGCTAGTTCATATACAAATACAATTCATATAATACATATATAGCTGAAATGGATCCATCTCCTTTATATACGCTTTAGCTATTCATAGCCTTTCACTGTTGCTTTTGGTTTATTAAAATCTGTCATTTTAAAACTGCCTTCTAAATTTCTGTGAATTCTTTTAAGCATCTTTTTACAAAATATCACACTTCATTGGAAATTCTTCATGTAGAATGAGGGTTTGTAATTTAAAATGATCACAGAATCTTTATGTTTTATATAACATAAGGATTATGTTATATAATATAACAGGGTTATTAAGTGAACAAATTATATCTTGTATGTGATATCTGGATGATCTAAATTATGAAACTTTTTAGATTCATAAAAGTTTTAGTTGGATCAAACTAATCTTTTGCTTTTGAATTACAAAGGTGAGATTTTAAAAATAAGAAAACATTTACTGTAAACATAGAAATGAGGGAATAAGAAAACCCCAGATACTTCTGTGGCCTCACACCTGATCCTTCTTAGGAAACACAGGAAAAAGAAAAAGAAAAAAATAACAGAGCCTGCCTAGAGCCCCAGGGTAGGATTTGCTAGTCAGTAAACATCGTCTGACCTGAACTTGAAATGCTAGCCCACTGGAGTCCCTAGCACTTTCTGCAGATACGTGGCGCTTTCCCACTTCCTCTAACAGAAGCAGATCCTACCCTCGGTGTTTCAGTTCCAATGCCATTTCCTGTGAGGGAGTCTTTAATTGCTGAAGTCTTAGGCACCCTTCTTGGCTCACTGTTCTAGGTCTATATACATCTAATGATCAAAAGTAATGGAATTGTTTGCAGAACTCTATTTCCTGGAGTTTCTCTTCAAAACAAAAGAACAAAGGAACAAACAAACAAACAGCCAGTAAACCTGTTTTGTGGTCAATAATTTGGGTAGTTCTGATTTTTTTCTTACACATTTCTTACACATATTTGACTTTTCAAGATCTTTAGAAGTAATTCAGGAAAAAAAAAATCCCTTGTTTTTATCCAGTGTTTCCAGATTTAATTGACTGTGAAACATCTTCTTTGAGAAACATCAGCCTGCAGAGTTCTCCGAAACAAAGTTGGGAAATGCCATCTTATTGTATTCTGATTTGTTTTCTTTGCACAGATTCCCTCTTAGACTTATAATTATCTGTGTCACCAGTTCTTGGTACAGTGCCTGGCACATAGTAGGCCCATAATGAAATTATTTGTTAAATGAAAACATGGGAGAGAGAAAGGTAATGATTTTCATGTTTGAAGCTTGGGAAGCCAATTTGCTTATTTACCACTGCCTGAAAACACCCTCCCCCATCTTAATGCTATTTAACAACTTAAAAAATCCTCATGGTTGTTGTCAGAAAATTAATGAGGTGCACATTAAAGACATCTCCTTGTTGCTTGATGATCTGGGGTCTTTGCTGGGGTGATGTAAATCATGGGTACCTGACATGGATGACATCCTGTGTTCCAGCATGAGGTCTTCACTTACGTGAGTGGCCAAAACACTGTCTAACCTCTCTAGCAGGTGAGCCAGAGAGCTGGTGGATAGTTTTACTATGAGTCAGTGTTTTCATCAAGAGCAATTGATTGCCCTATAGCTAGGGCAAAGAACTAAATCTTCTATTTTAAAAAAGACTAAATATTAGAAATATCAGGTGTGCCAACAAATTTAGAGCCAAGCCTCCAACTGCCACAGAAAGATTGTGGTGCCACTGGCTGATGTCCAGGGCTTGAGAGAACTGAACACTTGCTGGGTAGGAGAGAGTGAAAGGGTAATCGTTGGAGGACAGCCATCAGGAGGGTACTTGGGTAAGAGGTAGGAATATATCATGAAGCAGTGAGGGTTGACGTGCAGACAAGTGAGAGCTCCAGGGGAAGCTTGCTGAGAGAGGAGGGAGACCTGGGTATAGATGTGGGCAATGCCAATGTTTAAAGACTACCCGAAGGGATACAAGCAGAAAAGGGAACTGGGAAACTGCAGCCACGTGAGGGCAGAGGAGTAGGGTTCAGTGGTCCCGAGAAGTCCAGATAAGACTTTCAAGGGCAGGAAGATGGAATATGTCACATGCCTCGGAGGGGTCAAGCAAGGGGGCCTGTGAGGTGACTGTGGCACTTGGCAATTACAGAATCTTTAAGCAAGCAATATTTCAGTGAGGAAATAATGGGGCCTGGAGGAGGGAGAGGGGGAGTTGTTGGGGTGGGATTTAGTGGTTGGAGGTTGCCTGTGGCGCCCAGGGAAGTAACTGGCCGATGAGGAAGGGCTCTGGAGAAGCAGCTCCATCTCTTCTCACACAGACCTTTGCTGTGTTGGCACTGACGAGTCACAGGCACCTCATTCACAACTGTTAGGAATGTGTAAAAGTCATTGAATGGAAAAAGCTTTTAGGAGAATAAGGCAGCCAGGATGGATCACATAACAGCCCAAACATATGACACATCACTAGATAAGTCTGAAACCACAGCCAGGAACAGCTCTGCAATCTGCCGGGCAGTGGGTTGTAGCTGCTGTGAGGGACAGATCTTCTTCCCCCGTTGGGCCTCTGCCGGCTGCTGCAAAGGGCAGTTAGCAAAGTCAGGGCTCCTTAGGGATGAGGAGTCGTGCTGGTGCAGATACTGGAGAGCTATGGCATAAAGCCCAGGGAAGGAATAAAAGCTGTGGTGTGATGCCCTCTCATACGTTTTAGTAGTTGTCCTGGACTGTTGATCCGCACAGAGGCAAATGCAGTTCTACAAGAGAAATGCTTGGTTATTCCATAATTTCTGCTTTCATGCGATTTGAAATGGCCTTTGAAGAACACTTGTGGGAGTTGATAAAGTGAGATAACTTGATAATATAAAATGAATCAACATTCACACACTGCTTTTGCTGAGGACAAAAGCCACAAATATGTAAAGCATTATTAATTTAATTTTATTACTAAGTACTAGCTTTAAATATGAGATTAAGACCTTATTTGAAAGGAATTATCTTTTCTTTCTTTCTGCATTTTATATACAGGATACATTTCATAATTTGGATGCTTCCAGATATATTTTTAAAAGTAAACTTTGTTTAGCCCCAAGTAAGAATTACTATTAGCAAATGCAGTGGTGAATCCATGTATATTCTATAAAGTATAAACCTGACAGTTTGACAACCCAATGTATATATATGTATATGTATACTTCCTCCTCCTCCTGTTTTATTTTTCAAGACAGGCTTTCTCTGTGTAGACTTGGCTGTCCTGAACTCACTTTGTAGACCAGGGTGGCCTTGAACTCACAGAGATCCGCCCACCTCTACAGATGCTGGGATTACAGGTGTGCACCACTGTACCTGGCTTCTGGCTTGTTTCTTCTTTTTTTAATTTTTATTAATTCAGGGGATGTCTTTGGTGGCTGAGAGAGTCTTTTCTTCTCTCTCTCTCTTATCTCTGAACTGAAAGTCAAGGAATATCTTTGGTATGGCCTGGTACATTTTTCAGAGGTAGGACACACACACACACACACACACACACACACACACACACACACACACAGAGAGAGAGAGAGAGAGAGAGAGAGAGAGAGAATGCTATTAAGGTCAGGTCAAAGCTGTTTACTGACTAGCAAATCCTAGCCCAGGGCTATGTCCATTTGTTCTGATCTCTCATTTTCCTCTTTCCTGTGATTTCTAAAAGCAACAGGTGAGGAGTTTTGGCCAGTGTTCCAGGAGGCTGAGGTGGGATCCAAAGGGGTTAGCTTATGGCATATTCCAGCCCTGACAACAACGTCCTGTCTAACAGCATCTTTTTCTGCATTTTGATGCAGCTGCATGTTACGTGGTGGGCGAGATAGTAAGAGAAATACATCATATTATTATTATTTATTATTATTACTTTTTAACAATTTACTCATTTTGTATCCCAGTTGTAGCTCTCTCCTTTGTTTCTTCCCAGTCCCACCCTCCCTCCCTTTTCCTCCCCTCTCCCTCTCCCCTAGTATACTGACAGGAGAAGTCCTCCTCCCCTGCTGCCTGACCCTAGCCTAACAGGTCTCATCAGGACTGCCTGGACCTGGATCCTCTTCTGAGGTCTGCCTAGGTTGTCCCACCAGGGAGAAGTGATCAAGGGAACCTACATGGAGATGAAGCTGTCTATGGGCTACGTCTGAGCAGGGGGTCTAGGTCCTCTTTATACATGGTCTTTAGTTGATGCATTAGTCTCTGCCATTCTCCCTTAGCCCAGGCTTTTTTTTTTTTTTTTTTTTGTTTGTTTTGTTTTGTTTTGTTGATCTCCTTGTGGAGCGCTTGACTCCCCTGGGTCCTTCTATCTGCCCCTTCTTCCATAAGACTCCCTGTGTTCTGTTCAAAATTTGGCTGTGAGTCTCTGCATCTGCTTCTATCCTCTGTTGGGCAAAGCGTTTTTTAAACTTTAAATTTTTATTTTTTACCTTAGAAAGTTCATAATATATTTCAGATATAAGTGAAAACCATTTAGACATATATGAAATGTGCTTTTTAATATGAAAGCTTTACTCTGAAAACCAAGTTTTCTGATGAGAAACGTTATATGAAGGACATCTTGAAAGATGAATGTGCTATGATTTAACAGATGTGGTAGAGAAATGCACAGAGAGTGATAGAGATAAAGAGATAGTAAAGAGAAGGACTAATTTAACAAAATGTTCTGTCAGAGAATAAGGGACTTTCAAAGTATTTTAGCATGGGTAACTTTGAACAAACTACAGAGGAGACTAGGCACACTTAGTTCCCTGAACAAGATCATTTGGTTTTCCCAATCCTCTGAATTGAGGTTCAAGTTGAAAAAGGCCATCTGTTGTACTAGGAAGGGATATTTTAACCTGACCAGTTATGGCTTAACAGATCAGGCGCACATAGCAAATCGGGTGGTCTCTGACTCCTAAGGACAGTCAGTTTAATTTAACCTCAGGGAGAAATGTTGGGTTTTACTCATGGTAGGTGTTCAATAAATGCTTCTTGTTCCTACAGCACACCTAAGTTTGTGAGACATCATTGATTCTGTGTTTATAAGATGCTTTTGCTGTTCATGCTTTCTTTGACTTTTGGCGGGGTCTCACCTCTTCTACAGATGAATGTGTGCTTGAAAACCTCCTGAAACACTGTCCTGCATTGAGAAAGAGGCATAGCATCTCAGTGTTCTTCTGCTGTAGTATGATGTATCTTTTATCCTTGGTAATCAAGGTTATATGTTTATGAATTTGGCCCTTAGTGATTTTTGTAGATTAGTATCTTTACTTTCCATAGTTACAAATGAAACCAGCCGTACCTAAACTCAATTTTGTGGTTCTTAGAGTTAGGGACTACAGAATCCTAATGTTTCTGAAATTAATATTCCTTTTAGGGATTTAGCATTTGAGGTCTTTAGAATATGGGCAAGATTTGATGAGGGCATTTAACATCACTGCTGAACCCAGCTGCTGAGATGAAGTGGCCTTCACTGATGGGCAGGACAAGACTGAAGGAAGCTCTGTTTACTTCTTAACCTTTTAATTAGGTGTGGAAAATTTAGTATCTAAATGAAGGTGAGTTACATGTGTGAAACATGTCAACTTAAGAAAACTTTCCAAAATCAACAGCTATTTTTTTCATTAATAATATTAATGCTTTTTACATTGATTACACTTTGAAATGACACTTTGGATGGAACGGGTTAACTTACTAGTGCCACTTAATATGTATTTTTTTTTGAAGTTTACTAGTGTAACTACAGGTAAAATAAAATGCTGCGAAGGGGGAGATGGTTTAGTTAGCAATGTTCTTGTTGCTCACATGAGAGGACTTGAGTTCAAACTCTAGAGATCATATAAAAATACCAGTGTGGTGGTCTGTGTCTACAACCCCAGGCTGAGAAGGTGGAGGCAGGAGGGTTTCTGGGGCTTGACTTACTGCCAGTCTAGCATAACTGGTGTGCTCCAGGACAGTAAGAAGTGCTGCCAGAGGAGGTGCACAGGCTTCCTGAAGATGGCACCTGAGGATTTTGGTGTCTACATGTATGCACATACGTGCACAGGCATCCCTCAAACACTCACCTGCACACACACACTCTCACGCTTTCACACACAGAAACACAAATGAAATTATGAATATGACTTGCATTTCTTTTCTGTTAAGCAAATTGGATTAGGCATCACTCAGGATTTCAAGAAGGAAAAAAAAACAATAAAAGCTTAGAGAAATCTTGGAAACAAGCAGACCTTTTGTAGGTCAACAGAGGAGGAAACATTGCCAAGAGAGAAGGTGTAAAACATGCAAATGTTGAGGTAGAAGTGTGGGGCAGGCACAGTAGCGGCTCGAATGTCTGAGAAATAGCTAACCCAGTTTTGATTGGATTTAAGCCTCCCTCCAGGAGAAGGGATCCATACAGGAAGCTGCTGTATTAATGCCACATCTAACAGCGCAGCTCACCTAACATTGTTTACCTTATATCTTTCTTTAGACTTTATTCTCTTTCTCTATCTTATGGTAAAACCATGCGAAGAATTACTTACACTTACTATCATACTTTTCTTTCTCAAAATTCTCTTATGAATTGTGTTTATTCCTCAGCACCCTGGATAGATGACTCTTTTCAAAGTCCATGGTGACTTACCGTGTTGCTAAATCCAATGGTTTGTGACAAGTTCACAAAAACCAACTATATTTGCTAACACATGCAAAATGTGTTAAGTATATGACATAGACATAATTTGCTAGTTTATTTATTTTTATTATTATCATTTATTACAATTTATTCAATTTGTATCCCAGTTGTGGCCCCCTCCCTTATCTCCTCCCAATCCCACCCCCTCTCCCTCTTCTCTTCCTTAGCCCTGCCCCTAGTCCATTGATAGGGGAGGTCCTCCTCCCGTTCTATTTGACCCTAGCCTATCAGGTCTCATCAGGACTGGCTGCAATGTCCTACTCTGTGGCCTGGTAAAGCTGCACCCTCCCAGGGAATCAGTGAGCCAACCACTGATTTCATGCCAGAGACAGCCCCTGCTCCCATTACTAGGGAACCCACTTGGAGACTTGGAGGCTGAGTCTGTGGGGTACGTCTGAACCAGGGTTTTAGGTCTTCTCAATACATTATCCTTGGTTGAGGTATCATTCTCTTCACGGCCCCCAGAGCTCAGTTTTTATGGCTTTGTTGGTCTCCTTTTGGAGCTCCTGTCTCCTCCAGGTCTTTCTATCTCTCCTTTCTTTCATAAGATTCCCTGCTCTCTGCCCAAAGTTTGACTATGAGTCTCAGCCTCTGCTTTGATACCTCAGTCAGTAGAGTCTTTCAGAGGCTGTCTGTGGTGGGTGTCTGTCCTGTTCCCTGTCTTCTCTTGCTTCCAATATTTATTGTGTTTGTTCTTCTGAATGAGGATTGAGCATCTTTCCTAGGGTTCTCCTTGCTTAGCTTCTTTAGATGTACAGACTTTAGTATTTTTATCCTATATCATATGTCTAATATCCACTTATGAATGAGTATATACTGTGTGTCTTCTGGTATACCTCACTCACGTTCCCACCATTTGCCTGCAAATTTTATAATTTCCTTATTTTTAATAGCTGAGTAGTATTCCATTGTGTAAATGTACCACAATTTCTGTATCTATTCCTCCACTGAGGGACATGTGGGTTGTTTCCAGCTTCTGGCTATTATGAATAGAGCTGCTACGAACATGGTTGAGCAAATGTCCTGTTTCAGCAATAAGGATTACTGTAGTTTTAAAAAAGAAAATACATAAGAACTACATAAACAAAGGTCTGTGATTTTATCACTACCCAACTAATAGTTGAATAATGCATGTTTTTGATGTGTGTTTGTGTGTATGTGTGTGTGCACACACTCACATCTGAAGGTGAGAGGCTAGCCTTGGTTAGACATAAGTTATAGCATTCAGCTTTGTTCTAGCAGGATCTCTCTTTTGTCATTTGTTGCTGTGTAGCCAGGCTAGATGACCTGCAAGCTTCTGATAATTCTTCATCTTCATCTGCCATCTTTCCACAGAGTACAACCTGAGATTATAGATGTACATTACCCATTTAGTCACTTCCCTAGTTTTGAATACTTTAATTATAGGTTATTGCAATTTTAAATCTAAGATTCAGTTAAAACATTTCATATTCAAATGAATATTTAAAAATAATTAGGTTTGTTTATTTAACATAAATTGTAATGTAATAACTTCTCATAGCATGTAAGGTATGTTTTAAGTATTGCAAATGACAAGTTAATATAAATTATTGGACTCAAATAGTTTTTGAAAATATAATCAAATATATAATTCTAAGTATAATATGAGTAACTATTATATGCACTGGTAAATTTACCATAGTTGAGCAATTTTGTTTCTGGTCGATTTTTCTTGGATTTTCTTTGTCAGTTTTCTTTATCAATCATATTTTTATTTAGACACCCATATATATATATCATACATATCACTGTAAATATTGTACAGAGAACAGGCTCTTCAGTTGCTAGAAAGTGGAGTGCTATTCTTTTAATTTTTATTTTTTCATTCAATTTCATTTCTTTCAGATTTTGAGAAGTTTGTTTGACCTTCACCAACATGTGAAAGTCATGGCTATTTTGTTGTCCCCAAATTACAGAAATTTGCCTGTGGTTTTGTACTTTTTTCTCCCCTGAGAAACAGAGACTGTATAATGAATATGTCATAACAAATGCATTCTGGAATCAAACCTGAGAACAATCCGTTTGGATACCTTAAGGTAAAATCAAATTAGTCTATGCTAAATATTTATATATTTTGGAATGTAGTATCTTTCTTTAAATGTTATTGACTGTATCTTTTAAAGCACTGCTTGTCAAACTTATCCCTAAGAGTGGACAAATGGTGTTAAATTCAAAATTTCTAACATAAAGACTTGAAATACTATAGTGCTATCTTTTTTTTTTTTTTTTTTTTTTTTTTTTTTTTTTTTTTTCAGAACAAAGTACTAGTTGACAATTCAAAGACATACCTTTTCCTGAATGGTGTATTGTCAAGATGAAATACTTGTGAACAAAAGGTGGAAACAACCGAACTGGGAATCAGGTATCCTGGGCTGAGAACAAGAACAGCAGATGGAAATACAGGAGAAGTCTAAGAGCTTGAATGACAGCTCAAAGACAAGATGGGGTTTCATCTATTTTCAAAACATTGCTGCTGTACTCTACTTTGAAGCACCTGGCTGTCTCTCTTCTTTAATTGAAAGATAGGAAATATTCAGTGCTTGGGAATATGTATGGGCTTCAGTTTACTCGACAGCAATAGAAGTATTTACTTTTTACCAGACTTTATTGAATAACTTCAGTATTAAATTCATGTTTAAAGATATATGCAATAGATTAATTACATGTATATGATAAAATATAATTTCATTTTATCTATGATTATACAAAAATTGTAAATAGAGAGGTTATAGTCATATCTGATATAATCAAATTATTATACTCTGAATGGCTAAGATAAGAAATGTCAATACCCATTAAATTAAATAATAATTCTAGATAATTAATTTGGAAAATACTCACAAGAATATTTTACATTGTTCCTTTATAGCAGTACCCTTTTAACAAGCCCATCTGTTGTCATCCACACAGTGACAATCATGGAGGTTTTAGAGACCTTGACAACAGCAGTATCAGAAAAGCATTACTGGACAATCAGGCACATATTACTTTGAGGAATATGCTGTGAATGAGCAATATATTTCACAATACCAGGAATCAATTTCCCAGAAAGATAAAAAGTAAGAAGTCTCAGGATATAAAGATAAGTTAAGACACTGTGCGTATGTGTGTATGTGTGTGTGTGTGTGTGTGTGTGTGTGTGTGTGTGTGCGCGCGTGCGCATGCAAGAGTGTCAGCCAATGGAATACACTGCAGGGTAACAAATGTCATGGAAGCTGAGGATAGATTTGGAGCTCCATGTCACTGTTATAACAGGAATTTAGTGGTGTAAGAATCAATAATCCAATCTATTTGGACTATGACTCATCTTAAATTAAATTTCTTGTTTAAATCAAGACTATTTGATTAGTTAAATAAATTTTGCAGAAGAGTAATCATCTGAGTAGCTTTGGCATTTCAATAGACTATGAACAAAGCTAAAATTGTGTGCCACAATATATATTTTTCATAATAAAATAATTTGATTTGAATTAACTCATAAATAAAACATAGAAAAGATAGTAGAGTTGGTTCAAGAAGACTAAACAGTTGCCCAGCACCCACACTACACACTTCAGTGGATTCTGGTACAGAGAACTCCCTTTGACATACATTCTGTGACAATGGAGCTATTAGTGGCAAGAGGGGCTCACACTGGCACTATCAATTATGACTGTCCATTACAGCCGGTATTCGTGATTAGATAATCCTTTTGCAGTCTGTGCTGCCTCAGCACCTTGTTGGGACCCTCACAGAACTTGATGTCATTGGATCTGGCACATGCTGTTTAATCTCAAGAAAGAGGACTGCCAGATTGTGCTCCGGCACCGGTGCTCCCAGAGGCCCCTGGGAAGTGATGTCAGGCTTGGTGAGCTCAGTGTTACTACCCTCACTGAAGCCCCCAGTGACGGTGAGACCCGTTATGGCTCCCACAGCCACACTGAGGACTGTGGTTCTTATCCAGGCCATATAGAGTGAGAGTGGCTGACATCTGAGAGGCCATGCTGGCCTGAAGGGTCAGCTCAGGAAGAAGCAGGAGCTTTGCCTTCCACCTGGCATCCTAAGTCTTTGCATGCTTCATGACTAGACAACAGAATGTGAATTATGTGAAGTGCTTTGTGGCTTCTGCAAAGAAGAGGTGTGCCATGTTATTTTACAGCATAAATAGAAAATTAATAGAATCATGGGTAGTCTTCAAAATAATACAAAGAGATCTTTGACTTTTAAAATGTTAACCTGGTCTCTGTCACTGTGGCAATGTACGTGAGATGATCAACTTACTAAAGAAAACGCTTGGTTTGGATGAAAAATTTCAAAGTTTCTGCCCATGATTGCTTGGCTTGATTGTTTTTCAGCTCAAAGTTGTGGGTTCCCAAAGCAGATGAGGGATGGCAGAGTGATGCCCATAGCTGGACATCTCTCATAGAGCACAGCAGGAGTAGGGCTGGTCCCTACCCAAATTAGGCTCGGGTCTACTCAACTCCATAGAAACAAAGGCCACATCATGATAAAGTGAGTTAAGCTTCTGTTTCCCACCAGAGAGCTGGCTTCTCAGAGATCACATCTGCTAATCTGACTGATACACTTGGAATGTCCCTGCCCTACGTAACTACAACAGTTCCTCCCTTGACATTTTCTCCCCTCCCCCTGATTCAGACTGAGTAAGATAGCTCCACCCACTCCTGTTTCAATAAAATGAGCTGTCCTCTGAAACATTCCCCCAGGTCGCTCCTGCCCAAGAGACCCTGTAGCCATTGCTTTTCAAAATGTCTTTCCATTTCAGTGTCTGGAGATTCTTGAATAGAACTGTAGTGTAACCTATATATGGCATTGATTTGGAATGAGAGAATCATAGCCAACCTGTATGCTTACTAAGTAAGGCTGTTACTATGTGGAATTGTGGAAGACATGACTTTTAGCACATGCATTTATAAATTTTAGGGTAGGGAGTGGTAATGTTTCAGATCTTAGAGTCATTGTCTGTGAGAAATAATCTTGTAAAATACTATGCACAGTTTTTTTTTTTTAATTCAGTGATTTTTTTTTTCTATTTTTTCAGTTTATTTACTTTATATCTCAAGGGTGCCCCCTTCATGCTCTCCTTCCAGGCCCAGCTTTCTCTTCTCTCTCCTTCCTCTCTCCCTTTCTCCCCAGAAAAGGGGAGCCCCTCCCCCATATCAAGCCTCCCAGGACATCAAATCACATCAGGACTGAGAGAACCCTCACCCCCGAGGCAGGCAAGGCTGTGCTGCAGGGTGAAGTGATCCAAAAGCAGGCAACAGAGTCCATGTTAGAAACAGCTCCCACCTCCCACTCGCCAGGTGCCCCATATGAAGACTAAGTTGCCCATTGGCCACATAAATGTGGGGGCTTTAGGTCCAGACCATGTGTGTTCTTTAGTTGATGCCTCAGTCTATGTAAGCCCCCAGGGGACTGGGTTAGTTATTTCTGTTGGTCTTTCTCTAAGGTTCCTGTTCCCTCCAGGTCCTACCATCTTTCTTCAACACTTCCACAGGACTCCCAGAGCTCTGCCCCATGCTTGTCCCAGCATCTGTTTCCATCCACTGCTGGACAGAGTCTCCCGGATGACAGTGAAATTAGGTTCCTGTGTGCAAGCAGAGCAGAGCATCATTAATAGAGTCAGGGGCTGGCTCTCTATCTTGGGGTGGGCCTCAGATTGGACCAGTTATTGGTTGGACATTCCCTGAATCTTTATTCCCTCTTTAGCCATGCACTTCTTGTAGGAAGGCTAATTTTTGGATCACAGGTTTTGTCAGTTGGTTGTTCTCCTCCTTCCACTAGTCCTGCCTGGCTAGGATGTGGTTACTTCAGTCTTCATGTCACCCTGTTGGGAGTCTCAGTTAGAGTCACACCCATATCCTCCCAGGAGCCTACCCTGTCGCAGGCCTCCAGCTTGATGAAGAGATGTCCCCCCTCAGTTTCCCTTTTTGTTCCAAACCCTCTCATCTCTCACCCCTCTTGCCCAGTTTTGATAAGAGAAATATATGAAGTCCAGAGGGATTCATTAATTTGGTCAAATTCAAGTATCTATTTAATTCTGTGCTGGGTTGTAACTCAGGCCTTTGAAGTGGATCATTGAAAGGCACCACCCAGCTCTTTTAGCTCCACTCCTGAGTTTATGTGGTCATCACCATGTCTATGCCAGTATTACCTTCAGTATGCTGTGACATAACATGGCTCTTCCTAGGGTGTGATGAGATGATTTTGCATTTCAGACATTAGGACTCTGCCCTGCTGTGTTCTTGGCAGACCCAGGATGCTGAAATTGCACGAGCACAATAAGGACAGAAGGCCCACCTGCAAGATGCTCTTTCCACCCATAGCTGGAAGAGAGCCCATCCTGCTCTCATTCTCACCCTCTCCCAACACATGCTGTACTGCATAGCTGCTGTCTTTTACAACTGTCTTCACTATTCATTATTAACTGAATTCCTTCAACAAAATGTTCAAGTATTTTTTTTTTTTTGGAGGTGGGAATGACAGAGTGACTATATAGTTGAAATACATCCTTGAATCCATATCCTCTAAGTTTGCCACACGGGTGAGTTCCATGTGTGTTAACACCTTATTTCAAACATACATCAAATATTGTCAGAATAATCTCAAAGCATAGGTTTCCTTGACATTATTCTCATCTTAAAATATAAGCATTTACTATCAATGAAATAATTTTAATTAGGTCTTTAAGATTTCCCTATGTTTTTCAACCATTTTTTTTCCTTTGAGTAAGAACTTTCTTCATATCCTTGTTGGCCAACTTTGAACTTGCAAGGCTTCTGCCTCAGCCTGTGCCACCATCCCTGACTCTCCCATATTTGTGCCTGTAACTACTCATCTCAAACAATTTTTTCTCCCAAGCCAGTGGTGTGTTTATTCTGTTATTCAACAAACTATGTTATGCCTTTTTATTTTGGCAAATGGTGTCATAAACTGAGCTATTATGACATGAGTAAACATTACATAGTATTACAAACAACTAAGAGTCAATCTTTTAAGGTTTCTAAGAAATAATTATTATTTAGTATATTATCTAGATGCTCATCTTCTTTTCCAGTTGAAACAATATGCTTTGTCTTTGGTGGCTCATAGTGTCCTAACTATATAAAAAAATTATAAGGCCCAGAACTCGATAGCCAGCATTGAGGAAGCAACAGTAGAAGCAGCAGCAATAACATACCCTGCACAAGACAAAAAAAGTTCCCCATCAATGAGGCAAAAAGGCTAACCAGCCAAATAACTTACCAAACAACCAAACAACCCAGCACTGGCACATGTGGCGAGACTGAAAAATTCAATTATTAAAGAGTGGTATTCCATCTCAGCCATGTATCGTACTCAAACTCCAATTCCCAGTTGCATTTCTAAATTATTACTCAATAAATTACTGTTTTTCCTCAGTTAGCCAGTTCAAGAACCAGGGGTTTCATATTGGTACAGAAATGCTCACTGATGGTTCAATATTTTTATACATTTGCTGTTGGTTTAGAATAAATGTGCATCAACTGCCTTTTCTGAAAGTACAATTCCATGAATTTTCAGGCGTATGTAAAGGTATTTTCTCATGGTGCAGGAGATCTACAACTTTTTGTCTCACAACAGCATCCAGGAACAGCAAGGAGGAAGCTCTGAGCTCCACATTCTCTGGCCTCTGGCGTTTATTCCCTCTCCAGAGCCCTCAGATTTAAACTATCTGCAGCTGGCAAAGAGCTCCTCTCAGAGTCTGCATGAAGCAAATTGTCTGCTGCTGTGAGCCATCTGAATCAGTCCCACATCCCATACCTGCGAGCAAAACAAAAACATGTTTATATCCATAACAGGCACGGCTGTGTCAAGTTTCTATGCCTCAGCCCCATGGCAAGGGCAAAGCTCTTCTCCAGGGATGGCAGACACGATCCGCTGGTATGAGTGTGGATGTTTCAAGGGTGTGCGGGTGTGAGCACTTATGGGCGACCACACCTCCCCGACGGGTACAGCCCAAGACTGCCTGTTGCAGACAACTCCTGTGAAGACTAGTTAACTCCTCCTCCGTGCGGTGCGTGTGGTAAACACACCGAGGTTACAGGTTGTTGCACAGCCAGTGCCCTCCTTCGGAGCACACATGGTCCACATGATCCTGGCTTTTATCTCTATGTCTGTCTGCCCTTTCCTTACTCTGTTGCTGCCCTTCATCAGGGTTCTGGGACTTAAGCTGGCAGTGTGTCAGACAAGAACCACTGAAGTGAAACTTTGCTTTGCTGGGACAATTGATACTGGTTAGCTGGAACTGAAACATCAACAGTAGGAAGAGACCACTATCACTGAGGCCATGCCACCTGGGGAGTGCTTCCTTAGGGTCAACACACAGAAGCTGTGGTCCAGAGAGGATCGAGGCTGTACCTCATTCTGGCAGCTGAATTTGGTAATGTATAGAGTTTCCTTGATGGTTTTCTAAGCATAAGGGGTCATGAAGAACAGCTGAAGGTTGGCACTGAGAGAGGCCAGGATAGGCTATTGGTGAAGGTGTAGCCTCAGTTGCAATAAAGCCCCAGAACTGAGGGCCTCATGAAGCCAAACTGAGGCTTGGAACAATGTGGCAGGGTCAGAATTCCCAAAGAAAGCCCTGGAAAGGCTCTTGGTGAAGATGCAGCCCGGTTGCAGCAGGGACTCCAGTATATGGTAAATATCGGTACCCTGGGTGACCACGGAGGGCAGCAGAGGTGTGGGGGAGAGCTAGGCTGAGCCTACTAGACAAAAACACACAGGGCTGGAAGAACTGAGCCTTTTAGCACTCAGAAGATTGTGAACCGTCCCAGACTTTAAGAATTAAACGTATTACACTGTGAATTTTGGTTTTTCTTTAATTTGATTGTGAACGTGCCCTGATTCTTCCATCCTAGAGTAAGATATTATTTAATTTCCTTTTTTTGATTTTACAGGAAACTTTGAATTCATTCTAGAGATTTAAAATATTTTAAAGTGGTTGAACTTCTGAAGTGTTTGGATTTTTAAAGATTTTTAAAAATCAGAATGTTTTCTATTGTGACATTGATATTAATATGAGATCTTAGGCACAAGCAAGAGAGGAAAAGCTACAGCTGAATAGTGACATGTTTGTGTGTCATATGGTCAGTTGTGCTGGCTAGATTTCATTGCAGCTTAACAAAGGCTAAGAAGAGGGAGCCTCAGCCGAGAATATTTACCCACAAGGCAGATCTGTAGGCAAGCCTGTGGTGCATTTTCTCGGCTGAGGTGCGAGGGCCAAGACCATGGTGGGAAGTCAGTCCCTGGGTAGGGGTCCTGAGGAAGTAGGAAAGCAAGCTGAGCAAGCCAGTAAGCAGCACTCATCCATGGCGTCTGCGTCAGCTGTGGCCCTGAGCGCCTGACCTGACTAACACACTGCATGCAAACTGTAAGCGAAAATGAATCCTTTCTCTCCCAAGGATTTTGGTCATTAGTTGTCTTAGCCTGTCTTTGGTTCCTGGAACTGAATACCACATAATTTAGAAGTAGCAGAAGTTTATTGTTTGCATCTCTGGGGTCAGTGTCAACACGCTGACATCTGCTAAAGGCTTCCTTCCTGTGTGGCAGAGAGCATCAGTCACATGGTGAGACTGAGCAAACATGCTAGCTGGCATGTCAATTTCTCATCTATAAAATCATTACAGTGCTTAATCTTCACGACTTTATGTAGTCCCCCCTCCCAAAGACCTTGTCTTCAAATACCATTGACATTTGACTTACAGGATTAATTTTTCCAATATGTGACTTTCAAAAGACATAACAAGTTAATGCAGATAATGATTTTATTTTTTAAATTAAAGCTTTATTTTTATATTAATTACAGTTTATTCACTTTGTATCCCAGCTGTAACCCCCTCCTTCATTCCCTCCCAATCTCACCTTCCTTCCCTCATTTCCTCCCATGCCCCTCTCCCAGTTCACAGATAGGGAGAGGTCCTCCTCCCCTTCCATCTGACCCTAGCTTATCAGGTCTCATCAGGACTGGCTGCATTGTTCTCCTCTGTGGCCTGACAAGGCTGCTCCCCCCTTGGGGGAGGTGGTGGTCAAAGAGCCAGCCACTGAGTTCATGTCAGAGACAGCCCCTCTTCCCATTACTAGGGTACCCACTTGGACACTGAGCTGCCATGGGCTACATCTGAGCAGGGGTTCTAGGTTATATCCATGCATGGTCCTTGGTTGGAGTATCAGTCTCAGAAAGCAGATAATGCTTTTAATACCTTTATGTCTCCTAAAAGAACTAAGATGAGCAATAACTGAGATGTTAATAAAACAGAAGTAAACAATAACAATGAGAATGTGGATGTTTAAAAATTAACTAGTTTTGGTGATGTCTGTGTTTTTCTCCTCAGTTTATAGGAATGGTGATTCAGTGCTTCTTGTAGGAAACTTAGCATCCATAAATTCCTAGAAACTTCTAGTTTAGTATTTATTCAGGAGCATGGGAGGGATATAAAACATCAAAGAAATAAGTGAAAACCACATGGCTATGCAGCAGAAGCAGACAACTCTTTTTGGGGACAAGTGGGTGACTTCTGTTGATTCTTTCTCTCTTAGTTTAGATTAAAAAGTCCCCCCATAAAGTTAAGATTGTGTTTTATAGAGTGCTAATATTTTTTTTTCAGTGGTAGAACACAATAATGTAATGTCCTTCAGGGAAATTGGGTTTTATAGCACATGTCAGAATAATAATTTACACATTGTCTTAACAGTGGAAGACCTCTTATCAATTCTCCCTAAAAAGCCACAAAAAAGCATTCCAGAACATCTTGATGGTTGAAAAGAAGCAAAATATAAGAATTTTAAGCCACTCAGCTCTCAGCTAAGTGAACTCTTTTGTCTTTAATACAGGCAAAATTAGATGAAGCAATTCTAAAGAAGAGTTGGAAATTCAAAGTGGCTTTAAAGCAGACATTCTCTTGTCTGCTCATTTTTTATTTCTTCTTTATGGATCACAAACACAAGTTTTTCTGAATGCAGTAATTGGTTCTTAGACTCTCAGATGAATTTCATTCATTTTAAACATTTGTATAAATTTTTAATATTTTCTTTTCTACTACTGTGGATTTTTTCATTCATTTTTTTTAAATTGTTTCCCTATTAAACTTGGCATAAGAATTTTTCTTTCTTTACTTTTTTTGAACTTTTATTTTGAAAGACAGACTTTTTGTTAATCTACTTGTGAGAATGTTGCAAGTTCGTGAGATTTGTTTTATTCAATGAACTCAAGACACAGAGGATTTAAACACACAGCCCTCCATCAATACAACAAACAGTAGCAACAGAAGCAGGACCCAGAAAATGAAAGGGAAAGAGCAGTTCTTTCCTTCTTTCTTCATGGTTTTCATTATATGTAACATGGTAGTTCTTCAGTTTTGTGGAGTTGAAAAGTATGCTTGGGTAACACGTAGCCATTCAAGGTGTCTGATGTCTGTCTCTTTAAAAAGCAGGGTGACTACCATGGACTTTGGAATCAAATGCTGACCATGCTGTGTGGAATAAATTTACTAAACTCATTGTTTTGCTTCCTTTTAACCTCCCTTTATTTTCTAAGGAAGCCTTCGGAAAGCATATGTATGATAGGGCTTAATAAAATCTTACCTTCGGGCAAGCTTCTTGTATATAAACCCAGAGACTCTAGTGCCAGGCCTTTCTATTAGTATCATCCATTTTGTTAGCGTTTTTCCAATTTATCTTGTGTTACTAACTCTCAGTGTACTATGCCTATTGTAAATATTTAAACATTACTGTTGACATAAAGATAATACTGACAAATTGAGTTGACATTTCTGCTGAGGACTACCAACCATGTGTAGCCCAGAACAGCTTTGACACTCACACCAGGCCCTATACTCAGGCCAAATTGTGTTTAGTCTACAACACAACACTGTTGCTCAAATTAATTTTTAGCTTTGATTTACACAAAATATGAGACAACCTTTCTTGCATCAATTAATTGTTTGACTTTCCTAATACATTTCCATTTTAACTAGATTATGTCTATATCAAAGGAAGAGGAACGCACGCAAGACGTTGGTGTCTTGGGTACACACAGCCACCGTCCTGGACTTCATAGCTGTGTGACTTCATGGATGAAACACTCCTGCTTCTTTGAAGTCTCCCCTGAGACTGATCTTATGTCACTAGAACCCACGCATCGTTCTTTATTTACTATTTATTTATTGTTCAAACTTCTGACCCTGAGCAGTTTATTTTAGGCATCTATAAGCACAGCACAATTTGCTGAAAACTTTGCTGGTGATAATGCAGTCCTGTATGCACATTAAAGCTCGAGACATGGTTATTTTAAAATTCATAGATACTTTGAAAGTATATGTGACACCTTCCACAAAGATAAGTCCTATAGATTTGATAAGGGTATCACGATGAGGGCTTGGGGGAGAATCTGATGTGGTCTCAGCCATACAGATAGTGCAAAGGCAACCAGGTTATTGAGCGTGTTACCTCCCAGCCTTCTGGGAAGAAAACTGTCATACATCCCTCCCTTTGAAGTAGCAACCCTTTGTGTCTCACATTCCTTTTCCCCCTGTGCTTTGTTCCTCCCACAGGAAACCTGTTGGTCCTGAACCTAAGATATTGGCCTGAGTATCTCTCTCTCTCGGTTCTCTGTATTGCTTATTTATTTTTTATTAATTTATTTATTGAAAAGAGGGAACAGGATGGGTGTTAGCATTATATAAATGCACAAAAGACGGTCACATATTGCACAACAAAAAATTAGCAAGGAAAGTGAAAAAAGATGATCAAAAGGTGGTGTTTCCACATTTATGTTGATTTATTCTGATAACTGCTAGAGAAATTACCTCTTAGATTATCTGAATTCAGGGAATGGGCATTTTGACTATTAAATCAACCATTTGTACTAATCTTCCAGGCTTATAATGCAGTCACCAGTGAAATGTATTTAAAGAAGTTTTATTGTAAATGTCAAGAGATTCCCTGTATCTCTTAACTATGGAGGCATTTAAGAATCTCAGTTCTTCCAGACTCCAATGTGTTAATGAATTAGCATAAACAATTCTCCTTGCTATTTTGATTAAATTCTGCTGCCATAGAAAAGCTTAATACTGCCAGATTGATGGGGTTCAAAACACACATTAATTTGAGTTATTTCCTTTTTCTTAGTTCATGGACTCGTTTGAGAAAGCAGCAACAAAAGCCCGAGTTTCATCAGGAAGGCAAAATTGTATTTTGGTGAAATTGCATCGTCCTTAATTAATTTGCAATTTAATTTCCCTCATTGCTTCAGTTCAGGGCCCCAGGACTTTATTTAAAGTTGTAGCTCACTCCAAGAAGAAGAAAGCTATCTTATTTAACTTATTCTTTTTTTTAAAATTTTTTAATTTTTAAATAATTTTATACATTCACTTGTATCCCAGCTGTAGCCCTCTCCCACTTTCCCTTCCAATCTTCCCCTCCCTCATCTCCTCCCTGACCCCTTCCAAGTCCACTGAGAGGGGGTGTCCTCCTCTTCTTTGGTCTGGCCCTAGCTTATCAGGTATCTTCAGGATGGTTGCAGTGTCCTTATCTGTGGCCTAGCAAGGCTGCTCCTCCCTCAGGGGGAAGGGGAAGCTCATGAGTTCATGTCAGAAACAGTTCCTGTCCCCCTTACTAGGAAATCCACTTGGATACTGAGCTACCATGGGCTATGTCTGAGCAGGGGTTGTAGGTTATATCCATGCATGGTCCTTTGTTGAATAAACAGTCTCATAGAAGACCCCTGTGCTCAGATATATTTGGACCTTGTGGGGCTCCCTGTCCCCTCTAGGATATACTAATTCCTCCTTCCTTCATATGATTCCCTACACTCTGCCGAAGGCTTGATTATGGGTCCCAGCATCTGCTTTGATACACTGCTAGGTAGAGTCTTTCAGGTGCCTTCTGTGGTAGGCTACTGTCCTGTTACTTGTTTTCTCCTATTTCCAATGTCCATCCCCTTTGTCTTTCTAGATGAGAACTGATGATCTTACCCCTGGACCTCTTTCTTGTTTATCTTCTTTAGGTGTACATATTTTAGTATGTATATCCTATCTTATAGGTCTATATAAGTGAGTATATACCATGTGTGTCTTTCTGCTTTTGGGATACCTCATTCAGGATGATTTTTTTCTAGATCTCACCATTCGCCTGAAAAATTCATGATTTCCTTGTTTTTAATTATTGAGTAGTATGCCATTGTGTAAAAGACCCACAGTTTCTGTATCCATTGTCCGTTGATGGACATCTGGGCTGTTTCCAGGTTCTGGCTATTACAAATAGCTGCTACAAACATGGTTAAGCAAATGTCCTTGTTGTGTACTTGAACATCTTTTGGATATATGCCTAGGAGAGGTATAGCTGGATCTTGAGGTAGCACTATTCCTAATTGTCTGAGAAAGCACCAGATTGATTTCTATTTAACTTATTCTAATGATTTCTGTATCTACTAGTTTTGTTTCTTAAAACTCCTTGCCCCCACATAAAACATTTCTAAAATGATCATTCAAGAAAAGGAAACCTTGCATTATTGCTACCCCTAATAGATTATGGTTTTCTATATATTTATTTTCAAACCTGTTATGTGAGATTGCTAGTTTTTCTTTGAATGTTGTAGAAATTAGGGGATTGTGATAGAAAATTGAATTATTGAAAGAGCCTCATTTTCCAAAGCAAAGTGTTACTCGTTTGCACCAGAGTGATGAGAATTAAGAGGCATTGAAGAGATAAACGCAGGCCAAGCTTACATTTTGAAGTGTCTGGCTGATGATGCTCTCAGGGAGTGAGTGATGTGGATATGTTAATCATCAACTGGATGGGGCCTAGAATCACCTGGGAGACCAGCCTCTAGGATGTCAATCAAGGTGGGAAGACCCACCCAGTGTGGGTGGGGCCATTGTGAGGGCAGGGATCATAGGCTGTGTCGCATGCTCAGAGGGGCGGGTTCTAGCAGTCATCGCTTGCTTCTGGCTGTGGACGGACATGTAAGGTGACAGCCACTGCCACCTCCAGTTCTCTGTTATTAGTACTATCAGTTGCTATGTTGAGCTGTACTCTGAACCATGAGCCAAATTAAGCTTTCCCCTCCTCCTAAGTTGCTTTTGTTGAGGATGTTTTAATCACAGAAACAAGAAAATAGACTAAGACAAAGAGTAACTTTTTATTTAGGTATTTTTCAAAAAGTGAACAGAAATAATTATAGAGATCCCTAAAAATCTTTTAGAAAAAGAATTTGTCCTGCTTAGAGGTCTATATTCCAGAGAACCATGAGCTTACTTACTGTTGATTTATCTGCATACCCATTTATCAAAGCAGTCATAAGAGCCAAACTATATTATCTGTCTAGCTTCCTGCCCACATGTAGATGGTTAAAGGAGTGGTAGATATACAAAAGATAGCTTATTTATTTTTATATTTATTTTTAAACTTTGTATCTTTATCTGGGTCTGTGTGGGGTTATGGGCACATGAGTGTAGGTGTCTGAGGAGGCCAGAGTCATTGGCTCCCCTCAAGTTACACATGGTTGTGAGCTGTCTGATGAGAATGAAATGTAGGTCCTCTTTAAAAGTAATATGGGCTCTTAAGCACCAAACCATCTCTTCTGAGCCCCAAATAGTGCTAGTCTTAAATAAGAAAGGAATTATGTCATTTGCAGAAAAGTGATAGGGTGAACTAGAGATCATTCTGTTAAGTAAGATAAGCCAGGCTCAGGGGATACTACCACATGTTATCTCAGAGGCGTAACTAAGAGAGAACAAAACATGTGGACACAAAGGGGGGACTACCTGAGATGTGTCGGGGGAAAAGAGAATCAGAGGGAAAGATAATTAAGGGGGTGGCTAGGACCAAACATTATTATATGCACGTGTAGGGATGCCATACAATTAACACCCATAAAGAGAAACACAGACGCTCAAGGTTGGCAGTCACTTGTGAGGTATAATAGTCTTGAGGTCTCACATGTTTGAGGTTCCAGCTTCATTCCTCTAGAGCGAAATCTGTGCGGTCTCAGATGCCTGAGGTTCCAGTTTCATTAATTCCTTGGAGACATCTATAGCCTTCTATGGGGACTCAAATGGCTTTGTTGAGACTCATCAGCCTCTGGGACATCAAATAGCTCTTACAAAACAGCAATGTTTTTGAAGAATCAGAAACAGATGGATTGAATTTCCCTTGAAACACAATAGGGTTTAAAAATGATTGGGAGAAGGAATACTGCCAAATCCACAACTTTTGGAAAGTTTTGTGATGTTTTTCAGGCTAGGATTGCTGCTGGGCTCACGGGCCACAGAGCATTGACAGAGAATGACGCAGAATTTCACCTGTCCTGGAAGGGACTGTAATTGGGTCACTTATTCAGGTTCTGTGAGCTGGTATTTAATGCCCGATGTGGTCACAGGCATCATATTCCAAACGCTATTCTGTCCTCGCCTGATACAGAACCTCACGTTTTCACAGTGAAATGAGAACAATGTGAGTAGTGTTTTCAAGCCTTCGCATAAGTACTCAATATACTAAAAGCTGCTCTTACACCTTTTGGATTTTGAGCTAGAAGAAGAACCAAAAATGGACAAGTTCCAAGGCTCTGGGTGACTGTTATTATTAGTGACAAAGTAAAGAGGCACCTTGTATGGTGTTTTCAGTGCTATTACATGCAAGAATTGTTTTCTATGAAAACAGTGTAAGTTCCAGGAAAGGAAAAAGGAAGAATAAATAAATTCTGATGACTTATGTGGCCGATGAATGGAACTGGAATAAGAAAATGCCATGATCTAAGTTCAGTTTACTTGGCTATACTCTGTGATCTGGGTAATGATAGCCATAGCTAATGTCACTGAATTATTACTAGTTACTGGGCATGGTACACGCCCCGGTGTGCACTCTACCATCATCTATACTTCATCTATATCTATCTACCATTGTACATCCCAGCAACCCTATGAAACCATTATAAGGGATTGATTTCTTTTATCTGAAAGGCTTGGAACCAGAACTTTTTCAGAATTTGAAATATTTTCATATGTAATATAGCATCTGGGGAACAGTACAAAATTCTAAATATGAAACTTACTTCATGTGTAAATCATATATATAACCTGAAGGTAATTTTACCTAATATTTCTATATACCAATGCTTTGACATGAAATTTGTGCTTTCACTTGGGTTATGTTTGGGTTAAAAATGTCTTAATTTTTTTATTCTTTCAGATTTTGGGTGTTTGCAGTAGGACTGCTCAACCTTTACTATCGTCCTTATTTTACAGCAGGGGATATTGTGACAGTGATGTTCCTCTACATGTTTGGCAGTCTGATCATTCAAGGTTGTTTTTCTGCATTTTTCTGTGGAGACACATGTAAACAGTATATACAGCTCTAAAATGTAATCACTGTTAATTCAAAAGTAAAGGAATAAATTGTATGTGGAAGGAAACATTTATAGAAATGAGTTTATGTAAAGGTAGGAGAAGATGCTGAGATTTGAAGACTGGGCAACTGAAGGCCTCATGGAGCATACCCGTAAATCAGATGCTCAGGAACAGAGGTAGGTGGCTCATGACTTCAAGGCCAGCGTGGGCCATGTAGTGAGATCCTGTTCCAAACCACCAGAACAAACCCCACAAACACCAAATTAGAAACAGAACAGTGGAAAACCACGGCATTTGAACATCGTTGTGGTGAGAGGATGAGCTAACTGAGGGAGGGAAGAAGGAGATGATGGATGCTATCTTAGATATACCAAGTGTGAATAGTGACAAGAAATGTGGAAAAGTCCAGTAGACAGAAAGAAGAGAGCAGTTGCAGGTTAGGGTGGATGGACAGGTAGAAGAACAAAATGATAATAACATCTGTGGGAGCATGAGTAAATATGAAGAGTGGTGTGTCAGGACTAAAAAGAAAATAGACCTTACAAAAGACGTTAAAGGTATTTTTTTATTATTATTATTATTTTGTCTCAGCGAAGAGAAATAGGAGAACAAAAATGTCAAGACCTGCTTCATTGCATGCTGGCAATCTTTTGTTTGAGCAGAGAACTGTTTGGCATTGGAAGAATATTAGCATCCTCGCTTTAAACAACAGTGTGCCCTATCATAAGGACCTCTGCCATGTGAGAGTGATTCACCTCATACTTGGTTGTTACTTTGTGTTCTTTTCTTGTAAAAGCAGAGAGAACATTTCCCGCTTTTCATTTCCAAAGAAAGTTTATGCAGAAAGTGAAACGTGATGGAATCATGTTTGAGACATAATTACAGCTTCGGCTCTTCATTACAAAGCTTCCAAAGTTTTCTCATTATCTGGTGTAATACAGAAAACCTCACCACATTCTTACTAACAGAATGGTGACCACCATGCAATTTTATTAAAACAGATGCATTCCAGAAACTTTCCTAAAATGTGGGCAAGTAGCCACTTTGGTTGGTTACATCTGAGTAGGAGTACGGTTTAGAAGAAAACTCGGTACATCTTGATCTGAAAACAAAACCATAGGAGTTTGCAATTATCTAACAACTCATGTAAAGTCATCTCTTCTATGATAGTACTGCAGAATTAATGAAATCTCACCATTTGCTTTTTAGATTCTTGAGTCTTTTTTGGATTTATTTCTTCCTCTTTGTGCTTACTATTTCAGCCTCCTTTTTGGGGCTATTTTTATTTATTGTATATCCAGTCTTCTCTCATCTCATCTTTTATCCTTCTTTAATTCCTTGATAAAATTTGACTTGTTCACTTCATATTCTGCTTAGTCCCACTATTTCTTATCACACTTTACTCAAATAAATTAGTTGTTATGGTATTCAATGTTCTTTATTATCTGGTCTCAACTAAATCTCTAGCCTCTTTGCTCCTTTATCATGTGTATCTGAATTCTTCCTGCATGCTCTCTCAATACCACCATTTGTCATCTCTGTAATTATGGCAGGGTCTGTGTTCTGTAATTTCCTTCTCAGTTGGTTTTTTATGGGAGAAACCACCATGAGAAGAATTCGTGGAAATGTTTAGCTTTGAGAAGGTATGGTTGTCTAATAAAATGACATTCCTGCAGTCAGGAGTAATGTCTTCTACAATTCATAGCACAGCTTCTGACATGTGTAGGTTTTCAGGACCTTGAAATATATATCTCAGTGATGGAAATTTGGCCTGCGTGCATGAGACACTAGGTTCAAGTCTCAGTATGACAAACGAATATTACGCTGCTTGAAATGAACTGTGCCCCCACTGATTTTGGACTTTCAGAATCAGTGTGCTTGGTGTGATAGCCAGAGCAGTGAGGAGCAGCAAATAAATGTTCCACAAAGTGCCTGCAAGGCTGAACTCTAACAAAATTCTAAACTTTCTGATTTGAGTCAGGCAAAGCATCAGCCAGGGTCTCAGCACATCACAGACAGCATGAGTCAGGCACCATGGCACATACCTGTAAATCAGACCTTTGGGAACAGAGGTAGGTGGCTCATGACTTCAAGGTCAGTGTGGGCCATGTAGTGAGATCCTGTTCTAACACACAAAACAAACCAAGAACACCAGGACAGAAAAGCTAATAAACAAAACTGACAACAATAGATAGATGCTAGAGTAAAATGGATTAAGTAGAAAAAATGATGAGATGTTCTCAGATAGGATGTCCTTAGGTTAAAAGAGCCAACAGCAGAGTTTGATGTACACAGAAAGCCACAGTGGCCCTTCCGTTGATCAGGTGAAAGAATTGTCTTCATTGAGGGTTGTCATCTAGTACACTTGAACAGCCCAGGCACTCCTTCTTTAAGATTTTCTTGCCCTTAACAATTTTAGGAAAACATTCAAGTTAGTCCATTTCTTCAAAAACATTTTTGTAGTCTTATTGCACCAATATATCTTTTGGGTGATGACTGAGTCAATTTGTTGGGAAAAAAGTGTTATTAAAAGGCTATGTACAACAAAGTCCTGATGAGAGATTACAGAAGAACATTCACTGTCCTGCAAATGTTTTTATCATCTTTAAGGTTTTCATTAGATCTACTGACTCACTTTAACATCCCATATGACAAGCCAAGTCCTCCAAGCTCTTCTTGAGATTACAAGGTTTAAGGAGATGTATCTGTTCAGGAGTTTCTATCAAAGTCTAATGTAAGATAATGGAGAGGCAGAGGTTAATGGGTTGACTTTCAAGACTGACTTCTTTTAAGCTTCAGATCTTTGGACTAAAAAAGTGCACGGCGGTGTTTATTTGACTTGTCTGTACTGTGAGGTCGTCAAAGCACCCCAAATACCATCTTATTTTTATTTACGAGTTCTGTTTCCTAAAAGCAGCAAGACACTCATCCCGCATTGCATTGTTAGTAAATGACTGAATGCTTCAAGTGACTAAAGCAAGTTGGAGCTTAGTGACTCATAACACTAATGCCATTCATCAATTAAGGCAAGACTGCCTGTCTGCTTGTAATTTGGCAAGCAACATTTTGTCTTCCAGAAGCACTCAGAGGAATTTTTCCATCAGAGGAGAAGGATGAGGAGAAGTGTTCAGTGACATCAGCAAGACGAGATTCTTGTTTAATTAGACAACAGCCAAAGTTGCTAACAAAGTTGCTAGTTGGATGTGTTTTCTACAATGATGGTCTTTATTACATGTAAAGAATAGAAAAAAAATTAATCGTATTGTGTCTCAGTCCATAGTTATAATGTGAAAAATGGCCTTTTATGTTAGGAAAATAAATAGATGATGATTTCTAAATAATCCATGGGAGAAAGCTACTCTAGACATCCAAGCCAGAGATTTCATTTATTGCAATTCTATTTTTGTACCCAAGAAGTACCTAACATTAAGTATGTTAATAATATTTTTCAGATTGACTTTTCTCAGTGATGTAAATCCATAGAATCCAGCTGCTTATATACTTGCTTCTTATGGCAACTCTCCTTATAGGTCATCATGAGGTCAACAAAGCACGAAGTGAGCTCTTCCGGGTCTCTGCCCTTCTACTGTTTCTCTCACCCTCTGTTTATAACACTAGTCATACTTGTCTTCTTTTTCTGAAATTGGCTATATCTTTCCATCTTAGGATTTTCCTGAGTGTCACTCCTCACACCAAGGGTCCTTTTCCCCATTCTCTCATAAGTTTCCTTTTTTATTTTCATTCATCTGTTATTTCAGAGGCCGTCATCTTAAAGTTGTTTTCCTGGCTATGCAACCTAATGTCATCTTTGTGATGTACTTAACACTGTCCGAAATTAACCCAAGTTGTTATTTGATATAGGTACTTGCTCACTGAATGCGAGGGAAAGCTCCATGAGAGCAGGGGTATTATTGTTATTGTTATTATTATTATTATTATTATCCAATGTTATGTAGACTGTGTTTTCTTGAATAATGTCTCCTTGTGCTGGTGTTCAGTAACTAGTTTGACTATTGAATAGATGGTGAAATGAACAGATATCTTTTAAGTATATAGCAAGCACATAAAATAAATTATTTCCATTGGACTTGGAATATATGATAAGATGGATCAAGAAGTTAGCCAAAACTTCAATGAACTCAGAGGGAAGTCATTTTTATTTTTTCCTTTTTGTCTTTTTGGATTAATGATAAAGGAAATTATTAGAGTACTGTTCATTTGGAATATAATCTGTGTACCTAGACTCTGGGACTCTCACTCTGAGCAGGCCTCTCCTTTCCTAACAGACAGACTCTGCCTTGGTAGGCTCAGAGACTCACCTGCTATTTGTTTTAACACAGGGTCTGAAACTCAGTATCCAATAGAGTCTTGCATTGACACTCACAATCTTTCTATTTTAGCCTTCCAAAGGCTGGGATTTCAGGTGTGTCCAATTACACATGGCCTCAGACTCACATCTTTTCACACACATCCACATCAGAGAGATTAAACAGTGTTAATTAATCTGCAGAAACCTCCAGTTTTAAAATGGAAGCGTGCTTAGTTTCTGTCTCCTCCTTATAACATATACGGATTTTCTCATTGTGGTTGTCTTTGCTTCCCATAATTATTGGTGGCATAAAAGTCTATCCACGGATGTGTTTATCATTTTGCAGCATTTGTTCTCTTTTGAGAATATGTAACTGACATTAGTGCATCTATCAGAATTAGCTGTTCAATATCACTTGCCTCTGGTGATGCCAGGCCATAGAGGAAGAGGATCATGACAGACTTGATAAGCTCTGGGCAGATGGCAGAAGAAGAGGACTCCCCCTTTCAGTGGACTAGGGGAAGGAGATAGGGGAAGAGGAAGGGAGGGTGGAACTGGGAGGGGTTGAGGGAGGGGCTTTTATTTTGTAAAAATAAAAGGTGTGCAACCAGTCTGTTTTAACACTATATTAATAGAGTTTTTAAAAAAAAATAAAATTACATGTTGTATAACGGAAAAAATTAGCTATTCAGGGAAGAATTTTTTTGTGTACTTTTTCATAACCCAAACCCCAAATATGAATTTTTATAGATTTCTGAATCTGAAGTAATCTGTGTTTAGTTAGCAGAGACCTAAGAAGTGGGAGTGACACAAAAGCTATAACTTTCCATGTGGTTTTTTTCACTGAAAAAAAAAATCTCTTGGCTAATCTGGGAGAAAAGAATGTTTAAATAAGGAAGCTAGAAATGAATCAGAAACAACACTTGAACATTAGAAGCCAGAAATGTCCACTTCTTTTAATTATGAAATGACTTCTGTTGTCTGTAAAGAATTATAAACATGCATCATTCTGGGCTACATTGTGTAGTCTGTGCTGATGGTTCATTAGTGTCTATGTTGGACTCACTGTCTATAGTGATGTCAGTGGTCTTCAAAGACGACGGAGGAAAGGAAATCATCTTCCATTATTCTTCCATGCCTTTCCCTCTCTCCTCCAGTATCTACTAAATTGGACAGGGAGTAATATTATTACTTTAAACAACCCATTTACATGAAAGTGATACCAAAATTGAGAAAATGATTTTCTTCTAGTGATAAATTTTGTATGGGGTTTCATTTGGAGAAGCTGCATTTATTCTGAATTTAAATAACCCTGATAGACCATAGTCTAACATCGGCACTGATGATGATATGCAGCTTTCTAGGAAAGGGTTTAGAAAATTATGGTGTCTCAGTGTTCTACTGCAACTATCCTCTCTGTTATTGTTGCATTTTCATGTACACTGTCAATTTCAAATATGTTTGATGAATGCTTTGACCTGTATAATCTTCAAAGACAAGTTGAGAGCCTTCCTTTACCATGGACCTCTATCCAATAGTGCCAGTACTCTTTATTATTTAAGCATTTAGGAAACCAATTTTGTTTCCCAGTGATTTATACTCTGCTGAAATTCTCTTTGAGCATATGGCCTAGAGAGACTAGAAAGTTCCCTTCCATGTCTTATGATGCTCATGCCCTTGCATAATTTCTTTCCCTTGAGTGTAGTGGGTACCATGTTTGGCCCTAGCATAGATGAAGCAAAGGCAGTGCCCAGATGGTACCTCGATTCTGTTATAGCCCCAGCTGCAGACTCATATTTTTATAGCCAGATGGAAACAAATTTTACCAACAGCCCAAGTGAACGTAGGAACAGCATCTTACCCAGTTTAGAGTGCAGGAGAAGGCAACCTTGTTATTTTCTTGATTGCAGTTTGTGTCACTAGAAGTAAAATAGCCAGTTAAGCTGTGATGGAACTCCAGGCCTGCAGGGACAGTGAGAGATTAAAGAATGTCATTTTATGTTATTTACTTTGTAGCAGTTTGTTACTCGCCAAGAATTAGCTAATTCCAGAGAGCAGAATTCCACACACCAACTTGGGAAGGCTTAAAGTGTGAAGTTGGTTGGTTTCTCAGGTACTAACATGCTATGAACACTCGTTAAATTTTTATTACAGAAACGATTGACCGCCTACTAATCTTGTCAGCAGAGACTCTGAAACACTCACCTTTGTATTTCCTTTTCTTGAGAGCTTGTCTGGTGGTTCTAGCCGGGCAGCGCAGCTCCTCGTATATCCTTGACCGAAGACCTGTCCTCTATTCGGGGAAGGTTGTGCTCGCAGCTTCAGGAGGGACTCACGTGGAGCGGTGAGGGAGGAGGGGGAAACCGGCCTAGCCAGCCAGAACAGCTCAGTCAACCCTGGCCATCAATGGTGTGACAGATGTCGCCAGGTGCATCGTCCTCACATCCTATTTCCTATTCTTTACAGGGGCCTAAGATACAGTCGGCGGCTCAATGCATGGTGATCCATTACCTGACCCTGACCAATGGCTCATTTTCCTCTTTTTTTTTTTTTTTTCCTAACTCTCTTTTGTGGTGCTGAGCCGCTGAGCTCTAGCCTTAGTTGGCCAAGCTTGTGTCTACATCATTAGGAGTAGAAAGAGCAAACTTGTCATATTTCACAATATTAGAACCTGACTATTTAAACTGAAAAATCTGTACATACACTGTTGTTGGAATACAACCACATTCATGCATGTGCGCGTTTTTGATGAGTGTGCTCATGCAGAAAAAAGTGGAGCTGATTTGCTTGAGGAAGACAGCATAGTTTTAACTCCACAGTGTTTTAATTCTCCTGCGCATGTTTGATTCACAGTTGGTTGAAACCATAGGTGATAACCCCTTGAATCAACGGCCAATCCTATTTCCAGCTTATAAGAATACAACAGGTAGGCTGGATGTGGTGACGCATGCCGTTATCACAGCAAACTGGGAGGCAGAGGCAGGTAGATCTCCGTGAGTTCCTGACCAGACTGGTCTGCAGAGTGAGTCCAGGATGCCAAAGCTACACAGAAAAACTCTGTCTGGAAAAACAAACGAATACAACAAACAGAAAGATTAGGCCGCTTAACATAGAACACCTTATCATAAAAAGAGATAGTCACAAAAATGAAAATAAAATGAGACTAAAACTGAAATATATTTCTGAATTTTTTATTTGCCAGCATAAAGGGAAATTGTTTAACAGTGATGGATTAATTAAATTGTGTTTGCCTAAAGCAATGAAATGTATTGAGAAAGAAAAAATAAGTTAACACCAGTAACCTATTATTCAGGAGAGTTCCTGGAAGAACCAAGGACATCAGGAACTATGTCAATAATCAATTTAAAAGGCAATTGATTCTGGGGATTTTGATGTATCCATAGATTTTAATGTTGCTCAATTGTTTATTTAGAAAAAATATATTTGACCATCCCTGCAACTCTGGAATGAAGCCATCTTCATTATGGTGGATAATCTTTTAGATGAGTTACTGAATTTGGTGTGTAAATATTTTATTGCAAATTTTGTATTTATATTCATAAGCAATATTATCTATAATTTATTTTTGTTGAGTCACTTGTGGTTTGAGTATCAGGGTAATAGTGACTTTGTAAGAAGAATTTCGAAATGTTCCTTTTGTTTCTATTTGCGGAATAATCTGGAAAGCTTTGGTGTTACTTCCTCTTTGAAGGTTGAGTAGAATTCTGTTGTATAATCATCTCTATAGATGCATAAAGGCCTTTGACAAAATCCCTTTGTGATAGAATTTCTGGGGAGACTAGGGATATGATGGCTTGTTGGGAGCACAGTCCTTACACCCACAGATCTCCAGGGAAACCTGGAGTATGAAGCACTCAGCATTGTCTTTCCAATGAAAAAGATGGAAAAAACATGTTCTTCCATCCAGAAAACTGGGAACTGAAAGTGAATAATAGCCTGCTGAGCTGTGCTGGGCAAACTAGGCTCCCACAGCCAGGACCTGAGATCCCCAATAGTCCAAACGACCCTAACATTTAGACTCTCCCAAGCTCCCACAACCAGGACCAGAGGTGTTTGATAGTCGAATGACCTCTATGTCATCTGTATGACCAAGACCAGGCCAGACCCTTCCTTAAGCCCTTAAGCTAGTATAGGTAGCCTATCTTTAGAACCCATCTTCTTGGAAAAAAAATTACACATACCCTGAGTTGAATTTTGTTTTAATTATGCTTCCTTGTGTCCTTGAGATTGTATTACACCAGGAACTTTAAATTTGTTGGGTTACCTCACTCAGGATGATATTTTCTTTCTTTTTTTAATTTAATTTAATTTTTTATTAGTTACATTTTATTAACTCTGTATCACAGCTGTATCCCACTCCCTCATTCCATCCCAAACCCTCCTTCCCTCCCTCCTTCCCTCCCTTCTTCCCTCCCTCCCTCCCTCCCTCCCTCCCTCCCTCCCTCCCTCCCTCATCTACTCTCTGCCCCTTTCCAGGTCCACTGATTGGGGAGGACCTCCTCCCCTTTCATCTGACCCTATTATATCAGGTATCTTCAGGACTGGCTTCAAAGTCCTCCTCTGTGGCCTAGCAGGACTGCTCCTCCCTTGGGGGGTGGAGAGGTCAAAGAGCCTGCCATTGAGTTCCTGTCAGAAATAATTCCTGTTCCCCTTACTATGGGAAACCAATTAGTTACTGAGCTTCATTCGAGCAGAGGTTCTAGGTTATATCCATACATGGTCCTTAGTGGAGTGTTAGTCTCAGAAAAGATCCCTGTGCCCAGACATATTTGGTCCTTGTGGAACTCCTATCCTTTCCATGTCATACTAACTCCCCCTTCTTTCATATGATTCCCTGCACTCTGCCGAAGTATGAGTCTTAGTTATGCTTGGTTATGAGTCTTAGTATCTGCTTTGATACACTGATAGGTAGAGTCTTTCAGAGACCCTCTGTGGTAGGCTCCTGTCCTGTTACTTGTTTTCTCCTGTCTAATGCGCATCCCATTTGTCTTTCTAAATGAGGATTGATCATCTTACCCTGGGTCCTCTCTCTTGTTTATCTTCTTTGGGTGTATAGATTTCAGTATGTTTATCATATCTTATAGGACTATATGAGTGAGTATATACCATGTGTTATATTTTCTAGTTCCATCCATTTGCCTGCAAATTTCACAATTTACTTGTTTTTAATAGCTGAGTAGTATTCCACTGTGTAAATGTGGAATACAATTTTTTTTATCCATTCTTTGGTTGAGGGACATCTAGGTTGTTTCTAGATTCTGACTCTTATGAATAAAGCTGCTATGAACATAGTTGATCAAATGTCCTTATTAAAAAATGGAGCATCTTTTGGGTGTATGCCAAGGACTCCTCCCAGCAGGGTATCAAAGCAGAAGCTTAGACTCACAGCCAAACTTTGGGCAGCTCAAAGGGAGTCTTATAGAAGAAGGGTGGAGGGGTAGACGGACACAGGAGGGACAGGAGCTGCTCAAGGAGACCAACAAAGCCAACAAATCTGGGCCCAGTGGGGACCTGTAGAGACTGATGCATCAAACAAGGACCATGCATGAAGAAGATATGAACCCCATGCTCAGATGTAGCCCATGCAGGTTCTCTAGTAAAGGGAGCAGGGGCTCTCTCTGAAATGAACTTGGTTGCCTGCTCTTTGATCACTCCCCTTGGTGGGGCCACCTTGTCATCCCACAGAGGAAGGGGATATGATATAGGCAGTCCTGATGAGACTTGATAGACTAGGGTCAGAGAGTAAGGGAGGAGGACTTTGCCTTTCAGTAGACTAGAGGAGGGGGAGGGAAGAAGGGGAAAGGAGGATGGGATCAAGAGAAGATGAGGGAGGGGGCTACAATTAGGACATAAAGTGAATAAATTGTAAAAAATAAAAATATTAAAAAAGATGTATTGACTATACACACACACACACATATATGATTTTTTTTTTTGGGGGGGGAATCACCTGGCATCAGGGATCTAGGCTGATGATGTCAAACTGAACTAACTTTTTATTCTCATCTCTTCACAGTTTACTTCGCTGCCCTACAACTGCAGAGACCCCACTCGATGGATATATCTCAACATACTAAAGGTAATTTACAGCAGTCCCACAGACAATATCATTCTTAGTGAAGAGCTCAAAGCCCTTCTACTAAAACCAAAACAAGACAGGGATGTGTATTACAGCAATTGTAACATAATACACAAAAAACTGCCCAAGGCCAAAGCAGACTAAACCGGATCCTAAAGAGTGTTGTTGGAAACAAAATTCCACCCATAGCTGTGGAGTAATTAGCGATTGTTAGTGGCTACAGGGAGAAGGAGGGTCAGTTTTCTCTGTGCATGTGGCCTTTAGTAAGCTGACAATGTGTCAACAGAAGGCCATAAACCCAACATTCAAGAGTGCTTGGGTGACACAAATTGGTCTTGATAGAAAAATAAAAGACACAAAATTTGGTGGTTAGGAAAGGATGGGTAGATATGGGAAGAGATGGCATAATGAAGATGACTATGACCGAAAGGGAAAACAAATTGACCCAAATTAGCGAAGAACAAACACATTTTTTTTTTTTTTTAAAGACACGTTTGCTAATCATAGCAATCTTGGTTGGCAGTTGTTACTTTCAGGACTTGAACTATTATCATCCCGTGCTGTGTTGGCTTGTAAGTTTCTGATGAAGACTTAATGTTATTTTTTAATAAAGTTTGCTTTTCAGGAGAGTAGTTCTCCCTTCACAGCCTCCTTTTAATATTGCATTTTTGATTGTTATATAAAATACGTTGTAGAGTCCACTCTGGTAATGCCTACTTGGAATTCTAAACACTTGTGTTTTGATGCCATTTTCTCTAGATTTGGAAAAATTTTCTGTGGTAGCTTACTGTGTTCCATTTTATCTCCTCTGTTGCGTGATTAATTGTCCCTCTTGTGATTTTTTAATATGTTTTTAGAAATGCAATTAAGATAGTAACATAGTCTTCTTAGGCGTATTTTCACAGTAATTTCCGTTACTGTTATAGTTTTCTTAACCATTTACCATTATTTGACAATGGTTATAATAACCGAGTTCAACTATGTTCTATTTTGAGTGTATCACTTCATCTTTAATGATTTTCTTTTCTTTCATTACTTGTGTTTATGAATGTCTTCTATATGCACATTCATGCCTTGCTTTATGTCTTTCTCTCTTTAGAATGGGTTACCATCATTCCATTTGGGCTTCATTTAATCTCATCCTGAAATTCTGCACATGTTAACTTGATCATCTTCTTTAGGCACTTTAGCTGGAAGACCAGGAGCCATGACTTGGAAGCCAAGCTATTGCTGAGGGCAATCCAGCCAACCTGAGTTGTATTTTCCCCAGGGAAGGAGAGAGAGAGAGAGATCAGCTTCTCATTTTCATTTTGTTTTATTCATCTAATCATTTGATTATCAGGAAGACTACTACTTACTTTGTTAAGTGGAAGAAGATCCTTGTGGAGTAGGTTGTTTTCTGAATAGGTTCCCTGAGGAACTTTGTTGAAGTGTCTCAGACAACTCTCATGTTGTCTGAGATATCTGCAATATGTTTTTTTTTTAAAATCATGTTATGCTTTAGAAAGTCTCTTAGCTGATGTGATCTTCAAGACAAAATATTATCATTGGCTTCCATCCCATTAACACAGTTGGGTACTCTTTCTGTCTTAAATTTAATGTAATTTGTTGTTGTTTGAATTGTGATAATTGAGATATAGTTCTGTGTTACATAATATTTTTGGGAATAGTTTTTCCTAGAGACACAACCTTTGAATTTTTGTGTTTTACACACTTATTTCCTTATATGCTGAATAAATTAGACTGCACTTTCTTAGACTTGAAGTTTAGCACATTAGCTATGTAACATTGTGATATAAATTAAATGATTTATATTTTAGTTGTTTTAACTCTACAACATAATGATGGCACCACCTTTCCCATCAGATTGCTTTAATGACTTTAATGTTTCAATTATTAAATGCCACGTGCTTAGAAGACTGCTTGATTGTTAGTTAACAGTCACTCATTTTTTACGTGCTGTGATCCTCCTTCCTGATCCACCACACTCAATGCTATTCCATGTGTACACCTCATGTAGTATCTTATAATAACTATTAGCAAGTGTGACAAAGGAAAAAAGAATAAAACAAAATAAAATAAAGCAAAGCAAAACAAAAATAGTTAATCTACCTTGCTAAGGAAGTAAAAAAGATCAATAAAAGAATTTGGTAGTACATTTACAGAAAGGACAGAAAATAAAAATGCAAGATTTTTCTACTCAGTAGAGAAGTCTGCCTCACTGTTCTTTCAACAATAACAATGACAACAACAGCAGTAGCAGCAGCAGCAGCAGCAGGAACAACTTAAAACCAAACTGTCCCTTTGGGATGCTCAAGTTATTAATAGTTGAAAGTCAATTACTTTTTTCTTTTTGAATCAGCCTCTTTCCAAATATTTGATGTCCACTTATTTTCATTACAATTACACAACATGAAATTTATTTACTTTTTACAAACAATAGGAAAACAAGAGCTATTCAGTTTATTCTTATCACTGCTCCACATCAGTTCTGTCCCATTTTCTTTTATTTTGAGTTTATAGTAAACTCATCAAATAACATCTTTATTGGGTTGCCACCACTTGTGTTGTTACATTTGTTCTTATTTTTCTCACAATGAGAGTTGCGGGTTGCACACTCATTTATTATAGTAAATTTCCTCTTGTCTGGAAGATGTCTTTGTAGATTTAATAAAGTTAATTTTTCATAATGAAGATGATCTAAACTTTCCTCCCATTTTTTTTTTTTTT
>NW_026596225.1:559021-559628 GCF_907164565.1 Psammomys obesus
TTTTTTAGGTGTATAGATTTTGTTATGTTTATCATATCTTGTAGGTCTATATAAGTGAGTATATACCGTGTTTGTCTTTCTCCTTCTGGGATATTTCACTCAGAATGATCTTTTCTAGATCCCACCATTTGCCTGCAAATTTCATGATTTCCTCCTTTTTGATTACTGAATAGTATTCCATTGTGTAGAAATACCACAATTTCTGTATCCATTCCTCTGTTGAGGGACATCTGGGTTGTTTCCAGGTTCTGGCTATTACAAATAAAGCTGCTATAAACATGGTTGAGCAAGTATCCCTTTTGTGTACTTGAGCAAACTTTGGGTATATACCTAGCAGTGGTATAGCTGGGTCTTGAGGAAGCATTATTTCTAATTGTCTTAGAAAGCCCCAGATAGATTTCCAGAGTGGTTGTACCAGTTTACAATCCCACCAGCAGTGGAGGAGGGTTCCCCTTTCTCCACAACCTCTCCAGCATGTGTTGTCACTTGAGTTTTTCATCTTGGCCATTCTGATGGGTGTAAGGTGAAATATCAGGGTCTTTTTTTTAATTTTATTTTTCTTTTTAGTTACATTTTGTTAACTCTGTGTCCCAGCTGTATCCCGCTC
>NW_026596225.1:559638-584535 GCF_907164565.1 Psammomys obesus
CTGCAAAGTCCTCCTCTGTGGCCTAACAGACTGCTCCTCCCCTGGGGTGGGGGTCAAACAGCCTGCCCTTGAGATCCTATTAGAAATAGTCCGTGTCACTGAGTTTCATTGCTTGTATTCTTTTGGTTTTTTTGTTGTGTAGTTATCTATTTCCTTTGTTACCTTAGATGTAGTTGTTTTCTTTGGTTTGGAGTTTCCCTTCTTGTAGCTTCTGTAGAGCTGGTTTACTATGTAGATATTGTTTAAATTTGGTTTTGTCTTGGAATATTTTGAATTCTCCGTCTATGTTGATTGAAAGTTTTGCTGGGTATAGTAGTCTGGGTTGGAATCTGTGGTCCCTTAAGGACTGTATGATTTCTGTCCAGGCCCTTCTGGCTTTCATAGTTTCTGTTGAGAAATCTGGTGTGATTCTGATAGGACCTTCATACGTTACTTGGCCTTTTTCCCTTGTTGCTTTTAGAATTTTTTCTTTGTTCTGTAGGTTCAGTGTTTTGACTATGATGTGACGTGAAGAATTTCTTTTCTGGTCTAGTCTACTTGGTGTTCTGTAGGCCTCTTGTATGTTTATGGCCATCTCCTTCTTTAAGTTGGGAAAGTTTTCTTCTATAATTTTCTTGAAAATATTTTCTGGACCTTTGAGCCTGATGTCTTCTTTTTCTCCTACTCCTATTATTCTTAGATTTTGTCTTTTCATGGTGTCCTTGATTTCTTGGATGTTTTGTGTTTGGAACTTTTCTGATTTTATTTTTTCTTTGAGAGACGTGTCAATTTCCGCAAGTGTATCTTCGGCTCCTGAGATTCTTTCTTCCATCTCTTGTATTCTGTTGGTGATGCTTACCTTTGTAGTTCCTGATCTTTTCTCTATGTTCTCCAGCTCCTGGTTTTTCTCTATTTGTGTTTTCTTTATTGATTCTAATTCTGTTTTCATGTCTTGCACCATTTCCTTCATCTGTTTGAATGTGGAGTCCTGCTTTTCAATGACAGCTTCTATTTTTTTGTCCGTTTTCTTTCTATGTATCATTAATGTGCCTCTACTTCTTTGTCTATCATTGCCTGTATTTCTATGACAGCTTTGTTTATTTCTTCTTTATTTGCCTTTATTTGTGTGGACATTTCTTTGAGAGCTTTGTGCATTTCTTCTTTGTTTGCCTCAATTTTCGTGGTCATTTCTCTGAGAGCTCGATTTGTTTCTTCTGGGTCTCGATTTCTTTGGCTATTTCTCTGAGGGCTTTGTTCATTTCATCTTTATGGGCCTCTAATAGCTGGAGAAACATAGTTTTGAGGTCATTTTCTTGTATATCTAGTGAATTGAAGTGTCCATTGTTTTGTGTGGTTGCTGGTGAGGTCATTATGTCCTGATTTTTGTTGGGAGTGTTCTTACGTCTGCCTCTAGCCATCTGGTTATTTATAACCCTCACTGTTCCTCGAGTTTGTAGTTCGGGGTATGATTGTCTCTTTCTGTTTTCTGGACTGTTTTTTTCAGGAAGATGAGAGAGGTTCATTGGTTTGGGAGTATGTGTTGTGGTTTCAGTTTTGCCTAAGTAAGAAATGTGACGCTGGCGCTATTCACATTCACTTTTAGCAGGCGCAGTGTGCATGTGCGGATTCTTTGACTATTGCAGTGGCCTGCAGGCCACTATTATGCTGTTCTGTCTGAGATCCAGGGATTGTTTGCCTGGATTACACTGGTGGACCCACAGGGCAGAGGCTTCAATGTTGGGGTCGCTATCCTAAGAATCCCTATGATGCCCACACTAGGGGTGTGGGTGGCAGGGATCTCGTCTGGTTGCTTCTGTGGAGAGGCCCTGGGTCTGGGGCAAACTCTCCCTAGAAGGCTCACTCACTCTCTTGCAGGACCAGTTGGAATGCACAGGGGTTCCCCTTGCTCTCTACTCTCTGATTTGGTCCTGCTGAGGAAAATGCGCAGGTAGGCTAACAGTCAGCTCTGTGACGCTGTGGCCGCAGGACTCGGTGTCCACCTTTCCTGTGTGCTGCCTCTCTGTCCTTTCCCTCTGCCAGGAAGGGTTATGTTGACTGGTCCCGGGTTAGCGCGGGAAAGAGTTAGGTTGAGTGTTCTCAATCCCAGATCCCGGGCCCAGATCTCTCTGCCAGAGCAGCCTGGTGGAAGAACCTATGTTTGCTGATCCTGAGAGAGTACCAGGTAGGGTTGAGTGTCCTTAGATCCAGATCTTGTGCTTCTCTGCTAGGGGCCGCTGGGTGTGCTGGAGAGGGGGTGCTGTGTCCTGTGCAGGCTGCCTCTCTGTCCTTCCCCTCTGACCTTCCCCTCTGCTAGGGCAAGCTTATGGTGGTGCTCTCAGGGGAGTACCAGAAGGAGTTGGGACTTCTCAGTCCGATCCTGAGCCGGGGTTTCTTTGCCAGGGGTCGGGGGGGGGGGGGGGGCCGGGGATAGGACTTGGTGCTAGACCTTATTGCACCCAGGAGAATCTCAGGACGTGTTGAATGACCACAGTCCCAGATCCCGAGCTGTAGTTTATTTGCTAGGAGAAGCTGGCAGCACTGGGGTCCAGGCACTGTGATGCTGCTGTGCGCCTCTTTATCCTTCTGCTCCTCTGTGGCAGGGTTATGGAGGCGTTTAGGGGAGTGCCTGAAAGGATTGGGTTTTCTCAGCCCCGATCTCGGGTTGGGGTACAGACAATATAGTCTGTGGCAGATTCTGCTGGATGCCTCCTGCCTCTTCTGAAGAGGGAGTAGGGATTTTGAGCTGGGTGCGCAGCCGCTCTCCGCGCAGCGGGAGCTCAGTTGTGATGGCAGCGGGTACCCGTGGTCGGAGAGACCTTCCAGGGAAAGACTGGGTGACCCGTGATCAGTCTCGCAACTTTTCTTCCCCGTGGGGTTTTCTTGTGACTGGGACTCCCAGTCTCTGACACCCTTGTGCCCACCAATCAGCCTGGGAAAGTGATCGGGACACACAGGCTTGCGGCACCAGTCCAGAGACCCAAAGTCCGCATTACCTGGGATCTCTTCCGGGTTCTGGCTGGGCAGTCGAGAGTGGACCCGATCGATTCCCACGCTGTGGGAGCCTCCCCTCACCTGGGACACACAATCGCTGTAGTTTTAGGGCCCAGAGTTCAGTCTCCTGGTCGCTGCACGGAGAGTGTTGTCCTGCTTCTCAGATACAGTGTTCTCCCAGCGCCGCCATCTTGGCCCCCCAAGTCACTTCTTTCGGCTCTTGTGCTTTTTATATGAAGTAACTTATCACAGGTATGTAACAGGCTGCTCAGAATCTAGGAAGCACCCAGTAAAGCTTGTTTTTGTCATCACTGTTATTTAAAGTTGATTATTCTGTTGTGCCTCTTCTTGCTAGGGCTTGATATTCGGTTAGTCTGTAGGCTTACCTTGTAGTTGATCTCTCCAGAAAAGCAAGTGTCTGGTATATGAGGGAGCACTGAATCCTTCTTGTCTCCCTACTTAGTCCTGGTCATGTTTCTCCTGCATGGCCAGTGTCTGCCTCCTCACTCTTGCCTGTATAGGGCAGTGCCCAGTCCTAATAGGACCCAGAGCAGGGCTCACTGAACTTTACTGAGTACTGAAGTATTCTTTTATTGTCTTCTACTGTACTCAAGATCTGTGTATACTCCATTGAGGTTAAGATCCTCTTGGAGCAAGTTTAGGCTGAATAACATAAGGTGATTCAGATTCAAATTCCAGGTAATATATTTGCCCTGGCTGTGAAATATTGGGCAAAACACCTAATTTTTGGAGTGCTGGTTTCCTCGGTAGTTGAGCTGAATGAGGAATTATCCGTTTGATGAAGGCAGCTTATTGTGAAGATGGAGCAGGATCTGTCCAAGAGCAGGCTCCTCAGTAAATGTCACTTGTTATCATCTAGTAATGTGTATGTCTGTCTCTAAGTCTCTGCCTTTGCCTGCTCAGGCTTATTTCTATTTTATATTTTCAACTATCTTTTCTCTTTCATATTTTCACTAAGAATTTGAAGCTTAAATGTTCACAAAATATTGTGACATTAATATGCCTTTGGCTTACTCTTTCCTACACAAATACTCTTTAGGAAAGGGACACTAATTGTTAGCATGTCCTAGCTTATTCTTCTCATGGTAGGATCCCATATCTACCCAAGAGAGAATATTCTACTCTTTTGCTTAACCACTCATTGAATCATTTTTGTGTAGCATAAAGGCAATTACTACTGAGAAATAGGAAGATAGAAATAAAAATGTTTACCCTGAACACTATAATCTTTACAAAATTAAATGCTTTGCTCTGTTTTCAGTGGTTTCTAACGTACAAACCGTGTTCCCTAAAAAAACCTGTCCAACACACATGGATTCTGTGGATATAATGTTTATCAATTAAAACAATCATACTCTTAACCTGGAATGTCAGTGCATTTGTAGTAAGCATTAAAAAGGAATTGTCAGCTTTAGGCAGTAAAACATTACTGAAGATACTTGTGCTAGCAGGTGGCAGCTGTGCTGGTTCTTGTGTAAGGAGAATAGTTTCTCACAGAACTCCCTGGAAACCACATTTAAAATGTCAAGATTCTTGTTTATTATTTACGAGTCCAGAAACCAGATCTAAGCAAGAGAGAATAGCTGTCCATCCTTTCTACTTTCACTATCCCGTCTTATCCCTCCTGCCCCCCCATAGACCTCTAAACATGGGGAAATGTGTTTTCAACTAGCAAAATGGTAGAAAAGTTTTGTAATATGTATTTTTAGATGTTTTCCCCATAGAAACTAATGAGACAGAAATATCATCTGTTATGACAAATGTTTTTTTAAGACCTTTTATTCTTTTTAGTATGAGTAAAACTGGAAGTTTTCTATTTTAAGTTGGACTAAATAATTATTTTGAGTTCATGCCAAAGAACAATGCTCACCTAATGGCTACACAAAAGGGAGTTAATTCGGGAGTCTGCTCCTGCCTCAGGCATTGGCTGAGCTGGGCTCTGGGGCAGCCATGTGCCAGCAGTTCTCCTGCCTTCTACACAAGTTTGCTACAGTCAGCACTGAAGGGAAGAATGGAGCATCAGCCCAGAGTGGAGGAAATGTTAAACAAGCTGCTTAACACCTAACTCCTACCACAAAGTACGCAGTTCAGGGTCGAGATGCTTTTACACAGCTTGGGGGAAACTCAGGGGGCCCCCAAATGACAGCAGTGATGATGTTTCCTTAGGACGGACCCCTCAGTTTGTCCCTGTAGAATGTCTGATCAGAGTCCAACACGGTTGTGTAGCTGGAAAATTGCTGAAATTTTGTGGAGAGTGAGTTGTTTGCATTGTGGCCCTGAGTATTTTCCAGATACTCAGAGTCTAAGATGTGCTGATTCAGTAATACAGATCAAAATATTAACATTTTAGATATCCTAAAAGGGTGACACACCTGGGAATTTTTAGATTACTGTTTATTTTGCAATTTTTTTTTTTTTTTTTTTTTTTTTTTGTGTGTGTGTGTGTGTGTGTGTGTGCAGTAAGCTTTATTGATGTATTCAAGAGAGTAAAGCTCCCGGGGATCCTCTGCTATTCTGGGAGTCTGGGATGGAAACTGTGATGAGATGCTCAGTGTCAGGGGCTGGGACAGGGACCCCTCAACAGCCAAGAACCTCTGTCTTGCTCTCAGGCCTCTCTTTCTCTTGTTCTCGTGTTCTTGCCGGGGCGGGTGCTCCAGGGTCTTACTTCTTGGAGGCCATGTAGGCCATGAGATCCACCATCCTGTTGCTATAGCCGTATTCATTGTCATACCAGGAAATGAGCTTTATAAAGTTGTCATTGAGGCCAATGCCAGCCCCAGCATCAAAGGCAGAAGAGTGGGAGCCACTGTTTCAGGAGACAACCTGGTCCTCAGTCTAGCCCAGGATGGCCTCCAGTGGGCCCTGGGATGCCTGCTTTACCACCTTCTTGATGTCATCATACTTGGCAGATTTTTCCAGTCAGCATGTCAGATCTACTTCAGACATATTGGGGGTAGGAACATGGAAGGCCATGCCAGTGAGCTTCCCGTTCAGCTCTGGGGTGACCTTGCCCACAGCCTTGGCAGCACCAGTGGATGCTGGGATGAAGTTCTGGGCAGCCCCACGGCCATCACACCACAGCTTTCCAGAGAGACCATCAGCAGTCTTCTGGGTAGCACTGACGGCATGGACTGTGGTCATGAGTCCTTCCACGATGCCTTAGTTGTCCTGGATGACCTTGGCCAGGGCGCTAAGCAGATGGTGGTGCAGGAAGCATTGCTGACAATCTTGAATGAGTTGTCATACTTCCCATGGTTCATGCCCATCACAAACATGGGGACATGGCAGAAGGGGCAGAGATGATAACCCTTTTGGCCCCACCCTTCAAGCGGGCCCCGGCCTTCTCCGTGGTGATGAAGACACCAGTAGACTCCACAGCATACTCGGCGCCAGCATCGCCCCATTTGCTGTTGGTGGGATCTCGCTCCTGGAATATCCGGATGGGCTTGCGTTGATGACAAGCTTCCCGTTCTCAGCCTTGACTGTGCCTTTGAGCTCGCCATGGGTGGAGTCGTACTGGAACATGCAGACCGCGTAACTGAGATCGACGAAGGGGTCCTTGACGGCAACCTCCACTGTGCCAGAAGTGCAGGCAGCCCTGGTAACCAGGTGTCCAATACAGCTAAATCTCTCTGTCCTTCGTCATCGTGTCTAAGGGACGAGGCTGGCGCTGCACGAAAAGGTGCGGCTGTCTCTGAACAAGGAGGAGCAGAGAGCCTATTCTGCAATTCTTGAAGTTGGTGCTTTAGTTTTTTTTTTAATTTTAATTTTAATTTTCCTCATTGCATCACTCTGAGATAAAATATTTTAAGTAAAGGCACAAGAAAAATATGTTCCACTATATATTCTTTTTTTTTATCCAACAAAAAATTTTAGGTGATTACTCTATGTCACCAAAAGACAGTGTCATTCTGGAAGCAAGCTTTTGCTTGCTGCATGTTGTGTCAGTTCACTGTAATTCCTCTAAACTTGAGGGGAAATCATTTAGCTAGTTGTATATATTAAATGAAACATTTAAAAATTATTTAAAATTGTTTGAAAATTCCTCAGAGACCTCTATGTTTACTTAAATTACTTTAAATGTACTTGAAATTACTCAGTCTTCTAAGGTTACTTAAAAAGCAGCTGCTGTTAGAAGAGAGCAGATTGGCTGGACTCCTAGCACAGCGAGAGCTGACTGGTTTACAGTGTTGGAAGAACAAGAAGAATGAAAAACTTTAAATCAGGCTTTATGTACCTATTGTGAGAGGCCCCACCCTTAAACAAAAAGCCAAGGGGATATTATGGAGCTATGAACTAGAGATAGCCACATCATCCAAGCGGGAGTGCTGGTCATACTTTAAAATGACTCTAAAATGAGATAGCATCACACTGAAAATCTGTTCATTCAAGTGATAGTGCTCTGGCGAATGTGAGAGTATTTTATGCATTTTTGTTTGAAATTGTATTTCAGTAATCCAACCCTTCACCACTAAAGAATTATGGTTCAAAAGAGCATCCATGAGCTGGACCTTGATCCCCTACACATATGTTGCAAATGTGCAGCTTGGTCTTCATGTGGGTCCCCTAACAATTGGAGCAGGGACTGTCTCTGATTTTGTTGTCTGCCTTTGGATTTCTTTTCCCTAGCTGGGCTGCCTTATCTGGCCTCAGTAGGAGAGGATGTGCTTTGTCCTGCTGCTACTTGTTATGCCAGAGTGGACTGGTACTCTTCTCTTGGGAGATGGGGGGAGGAATGGGGGAAGGGTGTGAGAGTGGGACTGGGAAGGAAGAAGGGGTCTATGATCAGGCTGTAAAGTAATTAAATAAATAAACTAATGAATAAAAATGATGGTTCAGAAATGATAGCATGTGCAGAATAGAAGAATGTATTGCATTATGGACCACTCATTTCCTTGGAATTTTAGCCATGTTTATTCCATAGATCTTTAATCATTTGATATATATGGAGGGCTAATAAAAACAGAGCCATCTAGTGGCAACTGACCTGACTTAGTCATATGAAATGTCTAGGAGCTACATTTAAGTGCTTGAAATCATACTTTAGTCACCTGAGCATCACAAGAAAGAGCAAGTTAATAAGGTGTTTGGAACACTCACTATGAACTACGAAGCAAAAGAAATAGAAACAAGTTCTATGGCGTTATACAAAGGCTCTCTTATAGACTCTTGGGAACTCCGTGCTCAGTATTGCTTATTTTGGAAATACTCATTTCAGTTAAAGGTTATGTACTTTAATCACTGTTGAGTTTGAATTGTTTTCCTCTTGATGTAATAAGCCATTAGTCTTAATGAAGTTTATTCTTAATTTAAGCAGACAGAGACTTCAAAGAAAAGAGGGTGGAGTTGCAAGTGAGTGAGACACGATGGCCAAGTTGATATAAAAACCAGCAAAACAGGGCAGGAAAATATCAACATGTGTTGTGCAATCAATCATTGTAGTGCGTCAATAAGAGTGAGTCCATCTTGAATATACCCGAATATAGCTGAAATAAATATGAAATGTTGTAAAATCCTGAATCTAAGTTGTATCTGAGAACAAAGCAAATGGCAATATGTCTGGTTTTTGAAGATTTGTGCAAATCACAACACGGCAAAACTATTTTGTGTTGTGGAATATTTTCAGTCCTAAAATTTAGGCATCTGGAATTATTTTTAAAAGACCATACTATTAAATCTTTGGAAATAGAAAATTTTCCTTTTAATGGGAAATCTGTATTTGATTGTAAAGATGGAACATTATGTCCTTGGCCTGGCTGATTTTGAATTGTAGGCTTAATATATAGTAGAAGCTAGGTTTCCCGTAAATTTATTTCAGGCGTGAAAGCCTGGAGAAATAAATGCATACATGCAGATAGAAGAGCATAATAATTTTATATCTACTTCTATCATAATGAATTCCATATAAGTGACAACATCAGGCTCCCTGGTTTTTTGGTAGGATACTGTGAGCACAGCACAAGTCAATAATGGCTATAATTAGCCGCTGGCAGAGCAAACTGTATAAAGAGATGCAAAATAGCCCAATGGCAAGTTTATGTATCAAAACAGCCTGTCCAGCCACGGCATTTTGTTTTTCATTTTTTTTTTCAGGAAGAAGAAATCATGTAGCACTCAGAAATAAAACAAATGTGTAATCCATGTAGCAACTCAAAATAAGACAGCCCAAAGTTCAGATACAATTCCAAACTTTTAAAAAAGGGGACTCTACTCTTTTAATTTTAGAAACTTATTTAAGAGGGAATGCCATTTAGTCTTTAATAATGATGGACAAGGACAAACCATAAAGGTAGCAGTAAATGCATGAGAATGGAGAATAAGTCAGTTCTGTCTCTGATCAATGAATGTGTGAACTCTTTCAACTATTTCCAAGGGCAGTGTCTTTCTTCATAGCTTACATCACTGTTTTAACAAAGATGCAAAATTGGAATAGGGGAGACAAACATTTTAGAGAACTAATGTAGGCTTATTTTTGTTTTGGACTGAAACTCCAACCAAGGAACATTCATGGATATAACCTAGAAACCCTGCACAGATGTAGCCCATGGCAGCTCAGTATCCAAGTGGATACCCTAGAAAGGGGAACAGGAACTATCTCTGACATGAACTCAGTGGCTGGCTCTTTGATTGCCTCCCCTGGATCGGGAAGCAGCCTTGCCAGGCTGCAGAGGAAGACAGCCAGTTCAGATGAGAACAGATAAGCTGGGGTCAGAGGGAAAGGGGAGGAGGACCTCCCCTATCTGTGGACTTGGAGAGGGGCATAGGAGGAGATGAGGAGGGAAGGTGGGATTAGGAGGGGAGGAGGGAGGGGGCTACAGTTGGGATACAAAGTGAATAAACTGTAATTAACATAAAAATAAAAATTAAAAAAGAAGTTTTCAATGTTGCTTCATTGAGGGGCCTAAAATCCAGTTAGAGAGATGTTAGTTACCACAATGACATGAGTGGCAGTATCGCACCATTAGGGTTATTGAACAATGCTGGTCACTGTGATAGTTCATTGGCATGATGGTTGGGTAGGGTTTCTGGTTGCTTCTTTGCTCTGGAAGCTTGCTTGGAACCTTCTGGCATCATGAAAGTTAGTTCTCAGGGAGGGTTTCAGGTCTGATCCAGCTTGGATTCTCTGGGTTCTGTACCTGAAATGTATGGGTCTTCAGTGATAGGGACTTAGCTTCAAACCTCTGGGAGGCAGCCAAGAGCAGCATCAGTAGCCTATAAGGTTTTAGGAGTTCCTTGAATGTTCCTTACCAACAGTTCGTACTGGGACTTCTCGTACCTGGTGTTGGAGTTTCTGTTAGATTGTCTATGGCTCCTGGGAAGAAGCATTGACAACCCAGGTAGGAAAATTTCATGTAAACTACATATGTATGTGTTCCCCCAGGGACTTACATGTATTCAATTAGGTTAATAGTGACAGCTTATGACTTTTTCAGACATCTTTATTTACCCTCTTTCCTTCCTCTCCCTGTGTATTGACCTCCCTCTTTTTTCCTCCCTTCTATTTTTCCATTTCCCACTTCAAATTGTTTTTATCCTGCTATTCTTCTAATTTCTCCCCACACCCCCTTTCTAATTATCTCTTTTTACTTCCTGGAATCTGTAGTTACTCTAGGTTATACTCACATCTGAAGTTGTGGAGTTAGGAACAACAGATGAGACGGGAAGGTGACACTTTTCTTTCTGGGTTTTGGTTACCTCACTAAAGATGATATTTCCTAGTTCCATCTATTTGCTGCAAGTTTTGTGATTTTATTTTTCTTTATACTGGAATAGTATTTTGTCAGTTGAAGGATACTTAGATTTCTTTTCCTAGCTGTTCTGAAAAAATTGGCTATAAACATAACTGAGCAAGTACCTGTGGGGTAGGATGCTGAGTCCGTTGGGCATGTGCCAAGGAGTGGTATACTTGGGTCTTAGGGTAGATTTATTTTTTAGTTTTCCATGTTGATGTTCATAGTGGCTAAACAGGTCTAAATCCCCAAAATCCTCTCCAGTGCCTTTTGTCAGTTGTTTTGTGAGCTTTTCCATTCTGACTGTAGCAAGATAAATCTCAAAGTTGTTTTGATTTTTATTTCCCTAATTGCTAGAGATGATGAACATTTTTTGAAATATTTATTAGCAATTCTTTCTTTCTTTCTTTCTTTCTTTCTTTCTTTCTTTCTTTCTTTCTTTTTTCTTTTCTTTCTTTCTTTCTTTCTTTCTTTCTTTCTTTCTTTCTTTCTTTCTTTCTTCTTTCCTTCCTTTTTTTCTTTCCTCTTTCTTTTTCTCTTTCTCTTCTTGATCTTCAACATCTTCATAATCTTTATTTTATGTCTTCTCTTTGTTCATTTCTGAGCCTATTTTTCTCATTATTATTATTATTACCATTTATTCAATTTGTGTCCAGGCTGTGGCCCCTTCCTCATTTCCTCCCAATCCCACCCTCCCTTCCTCTTCTCTCCCTATGCCCCTCCCCTAGTCCATTGATAGGGGAGGTCCTCCTCCCCTTCTATCTAACCCTAGCCTATCAGGTCTCATCAGGACTGGTTGCACTGTCTTCCTATGTGAACTGGCAAGGCTGCTCCCCCTCCACCCAGGGGGAGGTAATCAAAGAGCCTGCCACTAAATTCATGCCAGAGACAGCCCCTGCTCCCCTTACTAGGGAACTACTTGGAGACTGGGTCTATGGATGTAGCCTATTTTTCAAATGGGTCATTTGCTATTTGACTCTGTTCCTTTAGCTCTTTTTTTATGGATATTATTTTTTTGTCAGATGTATAGCTGGTAAAGATTCTCTACTCTTTTGTGGGTTTCCTTCTCACTTGATTGATTGTTTCTTCAGCTGGACAGAAAAATATTTCTTTTTATTAGGTCCCATTAGTCAATTGCTGGCCTTAATTCTTGGGCTATTGAGGGTGAGCCAAAATGAACTTTCTTAGACTCATATCCTATAGAGTACTGTGTATGTTTTCTTCTAGCAGCTTTAATATGTCAGTTTTTTGTTAAGATTTTTGGCCATTTCAAGTTACTTATTTGTGTAAGGTATTAGATATAGATTTAAACTTCATTCTTCTACATATGAACATCTATTTTTCCAAAAACCATCTGTTAAGAGTGCCTTCATTTCTCCAGTATGTGTTTTAATATCCTTTACAAATATTAAATGAATGGCTAAAATTATATACATTCCTGTTTTGCTCTATTTTGTTCTATTGGCTTACATGTCTGTTTTTCTGTCAGTACTATACTGTTTGTATTACAGTGGCTCTGTAGTATAGCTGGAAATCTTCATGATAATCCTTCCAGTGTTGTTCTTTATGTTTAGGATTGGTTTGGCCATCTGGGGTCTTTTGGAGTTTCATGTGAATTTTAGGATAGAGTTTTCTATTTCTATAAAGAACAGGATAGGAATTTTGATTGGTTTTGTATCAATTGTATAAGTGGCTTCTGGTAGAGTGATTATTTTTTCATAATTTAATTCTATCAATACATGAGCGTGGTATGTTTTTCTATTTTCTAGAGTCTTTATCTCTTTGTTCATAGATTTAAAGTTTTCAAAGTAGATGCTTTCTGCTTCATTGGTTATGTTTCTTCCTAGATATTTTATTATTTTTGAATGTTATTGTAGATGAGAGTGTGTCCTTGATCTTTTTCTCAGTGTGTTTGTTGCTGGTGCATGGAAAAGTTATCTATGATTTTGTATCCTGACATCTTGCCTAAATATTTAACCATGAAAATGTTTAGAAATATTTTTTTTTGTTGAAATTTTGGGATCTCTTATGTATAATATCATATCTTCAAATAAGGATAGTTTGATTTTTTCCCCAATTTTTGTATCTTTAATTTCTTTATTTTGTCATATTTCTCAGCTAGTGCTTTGAGTACAATACTGAAAAGAAGTGACGATAGTGGAAAGTTTTGTCTTCACTGATTTTAGTGGGATTGCTTCAAGCATTTTTCCATTTAGAAAGATTGTTGGCTCTGAGTTTCTTATATATAACTTTTATTTTGTTAAGCTATGCTGTCTTCTTTCCTACCTTCTCCAGGACTTTTATCATAAGGGTGTGTTTGATTTCGTCAAAGGTATCTTCTGAATCTATTGAGATGAGCATGAGATTTTTGTTTTTAGGTCCATTTATGTGATTTATTGTGTGTATTGATGTCTATATTTTGAACCAGCCTTGCATTTCTGAAGTGAAGCCAACTTGGTCATGGTGGATAATCTTTCTGATGTAAGTCTGTATTTGATTTGAAAATATTTTATTTAGGAAATTTGAATCTATGTTCATCATGGACACTGGCCTGCAGTCTCCCTTTTGTTGTCTTTACCTGGTTTGGACATTAGAGTAATACTGGCTTTTTGGAAGCACTTTGTAAATGTTTCTTTTCTAGTCTTAACATAATATTTTATTGATTCTTTGGGAATTTCATATTCCCGAACACTAAGGACTTGTTGGGTACTAGTTTTAAGATTTATTGTGTTAAGGTCAGATAGGATGAACAGATCTTTTTCAAATCTTTCTCACTTGTTATTATTTCTTTTGTGTTCCACAGTGTCATCTATTTTTGAGAAGTGTCTGTGGGCTGTTGACTAGATTGTGTATAGTTTGGAGTTTGGGTGGAATATTCTTTAGCTATCTGATCCATTCTATGTACAATGTCACTTAGTCTTGATGTCTAATTTTTTGTATAGATGAACTGCCTACTAGAGAAAATGGGACACTGAAATCTATTAATGGGTTGACATTAATCTTTGTCTTCAATTCTGCTAGTAGAATTTATGAATTTGGATGAACCAGAGTTTAGGACATATATATTTATGATAATAATGCCATCTTGGTGGATTATTACCTTAATTAGGATGAAGTATCCTTTATCTTGTCTGATTAGTTTTGTGTGAAGTTTGTTTTGTTAGATATTAGGAGAGTGATGCCTGCTTGCTTCATGGTCCCATCTGATTAGAATCACTTTTCCTATACTTTTACTCAAAGTGGTACCTTTTTATAAAGCTGAGCTTCTTGTATACAATGGATTGGTGAATTTTGTTTCTTGGTCTGCTCAGATAATCTGTGTTTTTTGATTTGAGAATTGGAGCTATTAACATATAAAGATATTGAAAGGTGTGCATTGATTACAGCCATTGTGTTTTTTTTTTTTTTGTTTTTGTTTTGTTTTTTGTTGCCGATTGTATGTTCTCAGTGGTACTTTGTGTTTTAGTGATTGAAGCTTCATTTGCTTCCATAGTCTTTTTGTTATGCTTCGGGATACAGTACCATTTCCTATATTTTGTTTAGGTTTGGGTTGATGAACATAATTTTTTAAAGGCTGTTTGCATCACAGGAATATTTTTTCCCCTTTAAATTGTGGCAGAAAGGTTGCTGAGGTATAGTCATCTAGATTGGCAGCCATGGTCTTTAGAATTTTGAGTGCATTGCTACAGACTCTCTGGCTTTCAAAGTTTCCATTAAGAAATCAACTGTTATTATTATTATTATTTTTTAATGGAAGTTCCTTTATATGTGACTCTTGTTTTAAACAATGGAGGTAAATTTTTTTTCTACACTAACAAATCCTTTATTCCAATTTGTGTCAATACTATTTTCCTTGTGAGCACAGAAAATGTACAATGCAGATGTACAGTGGGAAAAACATGACTTCTCCTTTGTAACTCAGTGCATGACCTTAGATCTTAGACTTTAATTCTGCTTCTTCTGAGAACTCACGTAATTATTTAACAAACCAATTCAAAGGCAGATGCTTGATCTGATTATGGAAGAACAGTAGGATTACAGCCATATTTAAAATGTTAGAAGCCTTCATATTTTTGCCAAGAAAGGAAAGAACATGGTGACTAAAAGAGTGATGGGAACAAAAACTAAAGTAAAATAAAGAAGATTAGGAAAAAAACAATATTTTTCAAAATGAGGGAAAAATGTAAAGATTTTTGGTGATGGTGATATTTATTAAAATAAACAATGATGAAACAGAAAAATTCATAAGAGCAAAATGATAGTTATAGAGAAAGTACAGAAATTTAAGAGAGTTTGAAGAAAACCAGATGTAGGAGAATAAAAGTACAAACACCCAACATTGGGCAATGCAAAAGAAAGTCTAGTAAAATGGTGGAGTGAATGTGAGCCAAAACTACAACAAAGGTTAAAATAATGTTTGTTTTGATTAGCCTTAATAACAGAAAAGGCCTTTACAGCCTTCTTATAGTTTTCCATCCAAAACAAAGAAATTTATGGCCAGTTCTACAATGCCTAGGACAGTCACTCCTAAACTTTATTCTTTTACTTTTGGAATTGAAAGAGAACTTTGAGAGTTTATTACTATATTTTCCTTGAGTGAGTAGAGATGAGATATTATCAAATATATAAAATTAGCAAGCAATGTACCCTTGGCCCTAAGAAATGGACAAATACAGGTTGGCATAACATTTTTCTTATCACACCGAAGGAGATGGGCTGAAAGCAATGAGGCTGCCTGCCTGGAATAGTAGATATGTGTCCTGCCTGCAGGTAGAGAGACTAAAATGACATTTTAGGGTTTGTTCTAGTCTTAAAACGACCATTAAGATTGTAATCTGGAAATGCTTTGTTTTCTAACTGGTGAACCAATTGGCTATTTTCTGATTTGAAAAAGATTATTTGCATTGATTAGGGAAATAGTGGCACAGGATGAATATGTCAGCATGTTGGGATTTTATTTTTTCTTTGAAGGGCCTTTGAAGCTCTAGTTAAGTGGTTCTTAAGTTCTGAACAGAGATGTCTTTTCAGATTAAATAAGCTTGTTGGTATCACTCATCTTATCTAATTCTATCTTCATTTATAGGTCCGTGTAGAGACTCAAACATATGTAAGAAATATTTATTGAGGTGAGATTTAGAAAGCAGTGCAAAGCTTAAACATAGTGCTTCTTAAACTTTTTTCATGTCTATTTTTTTCCTATTTCTCATCCCAAGAAATTACTTGGCTCCTAGACAGAGCCATGGTGCCCGAAAGACAGTGTGCTCATAAACAAGATTCGGGCGTTCAAATATTCACCGAAAGTAATTGGTAAAGAATCGTTTCAATGGCTGTTCTCACAGCTCCAACCAAGCTGTAAAAACAGATTTTTCAGTAAGGTCAAAGAAGTAATGTTATCCTTGAAAAAGTTTAAAGGGAAGAATTTCACAGTGATGGCTACCCTAGATATATTCAAACCCACATGCACGTACGTTTCAAAAACTCGCTAATTAAGTAAAGACACTGCCAGGGACTGACATGTCGTGTCACTGTGCAGTAACAGACTATTTTGGAAAATAAAGTTTGCTGAAGGAGCTATGTTGTACTACGAATCTTGGTGGCCGCTGGCTCACGCAGTCCACTGCTTGGTGAGTCATGCCGCCTCGTGACATAGTTGTTCCATTGATAGCCATAATTTTTTATGTTCCCCTGGTCCCATTCTACAACTGTTGTGTCTGTGTTCAGAATCTTTCCATGACTTTCCATCTAATTCAAAGCAAAAGCTAGTGTTCTCACAATGGTAGAGTATTATTACTGATTCTGTCTGTTGTTGTGCTGTTTTGCATCCTACGTTCTAACTGTGCCACACATTCTGCTGTTTCCTAAACATATCAAACATTCCCTTCCTGGAAGGGAATGTACATCATTTTTTCTCCCCATTTCTCCAATGACCCATTCAAATGACACATTGCTTAATCTTCCTATGCAATGAAAGAATTAGATAGGCTTTATTCATGGTTTTGTCACTGTGTTTGAAGTTTCTCTGTGACAGTTGCTAATTCTCTGAGGGCAGAGTTTTACTTGGCTACTTGCATATCTACAATGCACAGAACAATGTGTGTTTATGTGTATGGTAAATACTCTATAAATATTTACTGAATAAACAAATTCAAGACATTTATATGTGAAGCCCAAGTGAAAATTTACCATTTATTAAGTATGTTTCTGGCCCCACTTATGAGAACTGATAAGGCATGTAGAGATGATGTACATTATTTCCATGTTACAAAGATGCAGGTCACAGAGTTGAACTTGAAGTTCCAAGTCACAGCTCTGTGGTCCCTAGGTGTTACATATCTTAGGACATAATACTTTTGTTAAGGTTGTGGGGGGGTATCAAAGTTGTTTTCAGGAGTCTGGGTAGCAGAGACAGAAAGCACATAAGGGTCCCAGGTTGACTCAAGGTAGCATTGTAAGAAATGGAGTATTAGTGGAACAAGGAAGCAAAAATAATAGCCCAAGGCTATGACGTGTGTACACTTCAGCAGGCTGAAGACAGGGCCAAGTTTTACAAGTCTTACCGTAAAGGGTAAAGCCAGAAGTAATTAGGTAGCATCAAGGTGCCTCAGGCAATATGAGACACTAGAAGGCTTAAAACAATGCCAAGATATTAGCCACTGACTTTGTTGTGCGCATTTGTATCTATTGGGTAAAGCTGAAGCTTTATGAGTATTACAAGCAGTTATCAAGATATATCTATGGAATAGTGTCTCTGCGGATTCTGTGATGGGAAATATCTATCCTTTTGTTTTTTCATATTGTTCCCGTTAGTGAGGGACCATCCTACCCGTTTCCTAACATGCAAAGTGGTCTGATGTCATCTAGCATCATCATGTTTTTTCACTGTGGTTATGCCACATATTCAGGCTCTTTTAAGGTTATGAATCTTGCTTCCTGGGTCCTTTCCCCACCATCATGCTTTAAATTTATATTTTGTGACTTTGTCAGTCTTACAGAAAATGCATTTAAATATATGTATATATGAAACCATTTTCTTTCTTTCAAAGTTCATAATTTAGTTTTGATCTTTAAAGAAATGAAAATGTTCTCATAGGCGTAAAATATCCTGGAACACAGACACCACATCTGTTGTGACTAATCTGTGAGCTATCCTTGGCTAATCAGCTGTCTCAGGCTGTGGGTTGTCCGAGAAAGACTGACACATATGTATGGAGTGTGGGGTGGTCGTTAGCCACAGCCAGCCCTTGTCCATAGGGTGTATCTAAAGATCTCTAGAGATCTTGACAAAAACATCGGATGTCCATACTTAATCCTGAAACTGTTCTGGTTGCGAAACTCTCAGACCTTTTGTGCAGCAGCTTGGTTAATAACTTCTCCCAGGATAAGTAAGAGACAAAAGCTAAGTGAGACTTTCGTTCCTGGAAAATGTGTGAACTAGAAAAATTAATTGCTACTGAAGAAAAAAATGTCAAATTTCCCAGAATTGCTGAAAACTGTGTAGCTGAGGCTACAACAATGATGATAATTAGTTACCAGCATCATTCAGCCACCGTATACTAAATCCCACCATGTTTCAACCACTCAGCGGTTCAGCTCAGTCTTTTCACAAATTGATCCTAATAGGTAACTCTTATTGTTGGTCACAATTAATGTATGAAGAAATAAAAAATTATAACAGTAAGCTTTCCCATACTCATATGACAAGACTAGGAGTCTGACGATTTTGTACCCATAATATATGTCTTGCAACCTCACTTATTTGCCTTTTATTTTCCTCATATTTCTTCAGAGCTATGGGAAAACTTCACAGAAATTTGGTAAATTTTGGACACAGCAGTGATGACACAGAGAGAGTGGCACTGAGAAGGGCCATGTGTGAGGCTGTGGAGAGTTCTGGAGGGACCTGTCAGAATTTGATGATTTAATTTTCTTTTTCCTGACTAGTTGGAGATCTGCGGAATAAAAGGAGGAAAAACATCCCATTTCTTTCATTGCCCACTTCTACACTGGCTCCAACATCATCCCTCACAAATATGAACTTGTTTTAATTTGGGGGGAGAATTGTTAGAAATATTTCCCCTAATATGTGACAGCTTTTAGACAGCATGCATTTAGCAGGAGTCTGTGGTGTGTATGACACCCTGCTGAACCCCAGAAGGGTGGCTGGACTGTGCTACTGTCACTGTGCTCTGGATCTGCGTCTTTCAACCGATACACAATGCGACCTTAATGCAGCTCAACCATTTCACATAAGAAGATAAAAAGAAACAAAAGGCTTAAGTTTATTTAGTTATTTATTTATTTACTCACTTACTATTTAATTTGTTTAGTGTGTGTGAAGGCAGACACGCAGTTTCTGTGGTGTAAGTGTTTGTGTTGCCTCCTCTGCTTCTGCTGTCCTGCACACTTAGATTAGCGATCCTGCAAGTGTCTGAGGAACTCTGCTGTCACTGTCTCCTTTCTCACATAGAAGTCCTGGGATTGGAGATGCCCGCCGCTATGTCCGGCTTTTTCTTTTTAAAATGGGGGTTCTGCAGATCAAGCTCAGGTCATCAAGCTTGGCAGTATTAACCGCGCCATGTCACCTGCTCCTGAAATTTGTTACATTTTAAGTGCTCAGCAGTCACTTATGGCTAGTGAGTATTTTATTATACAGCACGCACCTTATAGCTTCTATGTGGTTTATGTCTCTTTAACAAAGCTCAGCCAAGAAGGTATATTCCATGTCATGATTTGCATTTTGCACACGAGGGACATTTTCTGGATTCAGGATGATATTCCATCCAATTGTTTTAAGTGAGGTAGATAATTTTTTTCTTTTGTGTGAGTGCTGTGATAGTAAAGGTCCCTTCAAAATAAAAATATTTATGCTTTTAAAACATTAAGTGTATTTTTAACATTGTTAAGGTATTCTACATTGTCCTCTTTCATTTGCCCTCATGCTTTCTACTTTCTACATTTAGAAATAAGAAAAAAAAAACAATTATAAGGGGCTATAAATCAAAATAAATTTAGAATGTTCTCAAAAAGATTGCTCTCAAATCTTTTAAATGCCATTGCTAATCTCAGGCCATTAGTAACATAAATATTATCCATTACTAGAAAATGACAGATGTGAAAAAATATTTTCTTAGCTGTTATTCTTTGGGGTTTTGCCAAATGCTACTTTGGGATTTTGAGGCTGATGTTAGGAATATATCTGCTCTGTGATTCATGCTTTTGGTGATAAATCTCCTTGGATGATCTTTAAGTTGGGAGTCAGGGTTATAGGTGACTTGACACAGGATGCTATATATGATGTGAAAAGCCAGACATTGTTATGAGAGTAAGTGAATGGTCCATATTAGGCTGTTTCAGGAGCCATTTTATGTTTTATAACTCTGTATGTATACTGAATGACATTTAATCCTTCTTGCATATATAAAGAGCCTAGAGGAGGGTATGGCGTGATTTTTCTCTACTTTCATTTAATGATTGGATTGACCTTAGTATCTGATCTTAGTTTATCACTTATAGGGAAAATTCATTTTGTATTTGAGCTATCCAGGTAGGATAAAGCACCTTGAACTTATAATTTATTGGGGGACCATCATGGTAACTACAACAGTACTTCTATCTTTTAAAGAATTATTAAGACCAGAGATAAATTAGGTCCTGGTCTGGTGATTTGAATCTCCTTTCTGGTCTGAAACTTTATAAATTGAGATATAAGGTTTTGACAAAAACCTAGGTTCATCTTGCTCTCTTCTATCTCTGTTGTTTTTAAGAATATTAACTTCATCATCTTCAGTGAGGTACCCCAGAAGCAGAAAGACACACATGGTATATACTCACTCATTAGTGGTTATTAGACATGTAATATAGGATAAACATACTAAAATCTATAGTCCTAAAGAAGCTAACCAACAAGGAAGACCCTAGGGAAGATGCTCAATCCTCATTCAGAAGAACAAATGCTATATACATTGGAAGCAGGAGAAGACAGGGAACAGGACAGGAGACTACCACAGACAGCCTCTGAAAGATTCTACTGATTGAGGAATTGAAGCAGAGGCTCATAGCCAAACTTCGGGCAGAGGGCACGGAATTTTAAGAAAGAAAGGGGAGATAGAAAGACTTAGAGGGGTAAGAGCTCCAAAAGGAGGCCAACAGAGTGCCCCCCACAAAAAAACTGGGCCATGGGGGCCCTGCAGAAACTGATACCCCAACCAAGGACCATGCATGGAGAAGAACTAAAATCCCTGCTCAGATGTAGCCCATAGACTCAGTACTCAAGTGGGTACCTTAGTAAGGGAAGCAGGCTCCGGAAGGCTCTCTGATCACCTCCCCCTGAGGGGGGTGCGGCTTTACCAGGCCACAGAGGAAGACAGTTCAGCCAGTCCTGAGGAGACCTGATAGGCCAAGGTCAGATAGAAGGGGAGGAGGACCCCCATCAGTGGACTAGGGGAGGGGTAAAGGGGGAGTAGAGGGAGGGAAGGTGGGATTGGAAGGAGATGAGGGAGGGGGCCAGAGCCAGGATACAAAGTGAATAAATTGTAGAGAATAATAATAACATAAAATTACAATTGGAGAAAAAGAGTGTTAACTTTCAGACTGTGGGAGGTAGAGGTAGTGGAAGACTCCTGCAGAACAACGTATTCTAGACAAGACAGGGCTCCATTGCAGACATCATCTCAACGCTCCTGTCGCTGCATAAGCTCTGGATAAGATCATGCCAGCTAAAGTCTCAGTGTGGATAGGGGAGGGATTTACGAAGTCCCACCATTAGTTGAGGAGCTATTGGCATGTGATAGCTGCTGGCAAGCTAGAGTGTCAGTTTGCTTCAGGGTTGCCATACCTGATAGGTGCTCACGCTCCTGTGGGGGCCTATGTACTTACTGAATGGACTTGGGTTTAAAAACAGAGTATGTGAGGCTGGGAGAGGAACATGATGCGTGTGTAATGGGAGGAGTTCAAGCTGAGGGAACGTGGGATGGGTTTGATCAAAAACACATTATCTTCATGTTTGCAATTACCAAAATTTGAATTTCTTAAAAGGGAAAAACTTAAAACAGAATGTTAACTTTCAGACTGTAGTTGGGAGATTTTGTTTTTTCCATTAGGAATTACTGGGTACAGAAGCACTGATTCCATTCCTCATTTTATAGATGTACTCAAATTTTAGACGTCACTATGAAGTGTCTGAAATTCCTTCCTGGAAGCTCTACCTATTTTCAGTGAAACTCTGGCTGGAATTTTCTGGCTTTCTTGGGTGAACATAATTGTTGTCTATGACAAAGCTGCTGTTTTCATGAGCACTTCCTGGATAACTGCCAGTTTCCCCGAGGAACTTTGATGGTTGGACGACTTGGTGCTCTTGCTCATCTTTGAGGACTTTTAGCAATTTCAATCATTTCATACTCTGTGATTTTAATGGCGTCTGTGTGTTAACTCATTCCTTAGGTGAAAATAGGTGAAAATACGATGCTGCTTTTTGTTTTAATGGAATGGAGCAAATGAGGCCAGAATGCTTGGTGAGAGAGTTTCACTGGCTTTAGAATATCTTATGCCTACCATGTCACAGCAGCTTTATTCATAATAGCCAGAACCTGGAAACAACCCAGATGTCCCTCAATGGAGGAATGGATACAGAAATTGTGGTATACAATTTTACACAATGGAATACTACTCAGCATTTAAAAACAAGGAAATCATGAAATTTGCAGGCAAATGGTGGGAACTAGAAAAGATGATCCTGAATGAGGTATCCCAGAAGCAGAAAGACACACATGGTATATACTCACTTATAAGTGGATACTAGACCTCTAAGATACGATAAACATACTAAAATATATACACCTAAAGAAGATAAACAAGAAAGAGGACCAAGGGTAAGATGATCGATCTTCATTTAGAAAGACAAATAGGATGGACATTGGAAGTAGGAGAAAATAAGTAACAAGGGCAAGTAATAAGTAATAAGGACAAGAGCCTATCACAGAGGGCCCCTGAAAGACTCTCCCTAGCAGTGTATCAAAGCAGATGCAGAGACTCATAACTGAACCTTGGGCAGAGTGCAGGGAATCATATGAAAGAAGGGGGACTTAGTCAGACCTGGAGAGGACAGGAGCTCCACAATGACCAAATATATCTGGGCACAGGGGTCTTTTCTGAGACTGTTTCTCCAACCAAGAAACATGTATAGATATAACCTAGAACCCCTGCTCAGATGTAGCCCATGGCAGCTCAGTATCCAAGTGGGTTTCCTAGTAAGGGGAATGACTGTCTCTGACATGAACTCAGTGGCTGACTCTTTGACCCTCCCTCCCCGAGGGAAGAGCAGCCTTGCTAGGCCACAGAGGAGGACATTGCAGCCAGTCCTGAAGAGAACTGATTGGCTAGAGTCAGATGGAAGGGGAGGAGGACCTCCCCCATCAGTGGACTTAGAGAGGGGCAGAGAAGGGGTGAGTGAGGGAGGGTGGGATTGGGAGGGAATAAAGGAGGGGGCTACAGCTGGGATACAAAGTGAATAAACTGTAACTAATATAAAAAAAGAATATCTTATGCTTCCATATCCAGAAATTCCAACAGTAGTTATCAAGAGTCTCATTTCAATTTTCATTTCTTTTTAATAGAGGTGTTGTTTCTTAATACCCTCTTATTATTGCATGCCTTAACTTTGTCCCTAAATTTAAGAACATTTGCAAGAGTTATAGTCCACAATGCATGAGGTAGGATAAGAGGTAATTAATATGCAAATAAGTAACTCCTTGAAAGAGACTGACTTCCAAAGTGATCCTTTGAAACATATTTCAAAGAAGAGCACAGCCACAAAGACATTCATATAAACTGTTGATGAGAATGACTGCCTGAGACCTAAATCAATAGGCTCATAGAAAGCACAGAGAACATACATAGAAAGGGTTAAGGCAGTTTTCATAGTTATTAAAAAATTAAGACAAACAATCGAGGAGGAGGATAAAAACATAAAACTGAAGGCTTGGTAAGAAAAAGTTATATTAGAAGAATGAATATTCATAAAATTCTGCTTTTTTAAGAGAAAAGTAACATTTCCTAATAAAGTCATCAAGTCAACTTCATTATTAAGGAAGTCTGAAGAACAGCTTTGGATATGTAGAGTTCTAACTGTCAAAATTTTATTTTCTGATTTCTAAAATTATTATAATAAAAATATAAGAAATGTAGCTCAACAGTATAGTGCACATTATAGTATTGGTAATTATCACGCCAATGTTGTGTAGTGACTATCTAGATAAGAGTAATTTGTGTGAGTAAAATTCCATAGCCAACGGAACAGCAGCTTCCCATGCCTCTCGTCTTCCAGCCCGTGGCAGCCGTTATTCTGATTCCAGATCCACTGAGCTTGCCTACTTTGGTATTTGATAAAAATGAAAGCATGCAGTATTTGTCCCTTAGTATCTGATATATTTCTTTAAAGGTCATTAAGCCTTAACCTATTGTAGCATGTAAGTTTTGTTGACACTATCAATAGTTCTATTGAACCGGAAGCTAAGATTTCTGCTTGGTCATTTTGGATTCTTGAGATCTCTGACCCAACACTGAAACTAGTTACAGTGTGGGCTGGAGTGAATACCAACAAGGAAATTGGAGTCTTCCTCTCCAGCAGAAGCAAGAATGAGTACACTTAGATGCAGAAGAACCCCCTCAGGAGGTCTATGGTCAGAGATCTTAGGAGTCCAAAGTGGCTAGACAGAATTCGTATCTTTCTGCTCAACAAAATTATTACTTTTCCTTATTTTTTTCTGGTGGAAATATTTATCTCCGGACACTCAGTCCTCCTGGCTACTACAGCATAAAGGGGTGGCATCAGGAAACAGAATTTTACAAGTAGTTCATGAGTGGGTAAATAAGGACCCACAGAAAATGCTAGTTTTATTTCCACATTACAGTCCTGGGCCTTAGAATCTTGCTGTGGGAGAGATATCATTATATACTGGAGACTGATTCAAAACATATATAACTATGTGGAGAACCTTTCCTCATCTTGGAGGTGATTCCACCAGTCTATGAACTCTGCTGTGCCTGCTTGGAGAAAACAGAAAAATCGGTGGATTTAATAACCATCAACCCATTGTTGCATTTCTTTCTTTCTTTCTTTCTTTCTTTCTTTCTTTCTTTCTTTCTTTCTTTCTTTCTTTCTTTCTTTCTTTCTTTCTTT
>NW_026596225.1:584545-605768 GCF_907164565.1 Psammomys obesus
TTTCTTTCTTTCTTTCTTTCTTTCTTTCTTTCTTTCTTTCTTTCTTTTTTGTTAATTGAGTTCCTTGATAACATACAAGTGCTAGTGGAATACTGTATTGGTAAGTGAGACCTATTTTCAAGTCGAGGGTGGTAGTTTAGTCAGAAGTACTGCATACAGGGAAGTAAAAATCTTTATCCAGAAAAAGTACAAAATCATAGAAGCAATATCTGCTACCATAAGAATAAAGTGATTTCACCCAGCGATTAGAAGCAAAGACATCGTGAGATTTGCTGGCAAATGGAGGGAACTAGAAAAGATCATCCCGAGTGAGGTAACCCAGACCCAGAAAGACACACATGATATGTGCTCACTCATAAGTGGATTTCAGCCACAAAGTACAGGATAAACCTAATACAGTGCACAGATCCAAAGAAGGTAAGCAACACAGAGTATCCAAGGGAGGGTGCTTCCCTCTTATCAGTAGACTGGGGAGGGATGGGAGGAGAAGAGGGAGGAGTGCGATTGGGAGGGCATGAGGGAGGGGGCTACAGCATGGATACAAAGTGAATAAATTGTGATAAATATTTTAAAAAAGAAAAAGTCTCACTCAGAATGAGAAATCGAATAGATAGAGGTAATGGTTGAAGAGAGGGAACAAGGAAGTAGAGGAAACACAGAGACATATCAGGGTGGAGATCAGACTTGGAGAGAGTGGGGGTGGGAGGACAAAAGGCCTGTAGAGAAAAGAGAAACTGTGGGTGAGAGCATCTCTCTGCCAAGCTTGAGCCCTAAATCAGGGTAGACTCTTGAGGGGACATGAGAGGGACTCTAGCAAAGACTTCTAGTAGCAGAGTCCATAGAGATAGAAGAGGACACCCTCTAACTAGCCAAGTCTTCTAGCAGAGGGAGAAGAACACCAACCCACCCACAAAAACTTCCACTCAAAATTCATCCTTCCTGCAAGATGTTCAGGGATAAAGATAGAGCAGATATAGCAAAGACTGGGGGAAGGTCCCACCAATGCCTGGCCCAACCCAAGACCCACCCCATGGGAGAGAGCAAGCCCCGGACAGTATTAATGATACTCTGCTATGCTTGCAGATAGGAGTCAAGTAGAGTTGTTCCACCTAATAGTGCCTCAAAACAGATGCTGAGACTCACAGCCAAACACTGGGTGAGGCATAGGGAGCTCGTGGAAAAGTGGGGGGAAGGAGAAAAGGACCTGAAGGTGACAGGAGCTTCACAAGAAGACCAACAAAGACAACTAACCCGGGCAAAGAGGGGCCTGCTGAGACTGAGGCACCAACCAAGGATATTGTATGGACTGGGCCTAGGCCTTCTATAATGATGTAACTGATGGACAACTCAGGCCGCATATGGGCTACCTAGTAAGCGAAGTGGGGACTCGCTCTGACATGGACTCCCTTGCCAGCTTTTCAATTACTTTCCCCTGGAGGGGCTGCCTTGCCAGGTCACAGGGGGAGAGGACACGCTCAGCCCTGATAAGATTTGATGAGCTGGAGTAGATGGGAAGGAGGGCTCTCCTTTTTTGAGGAATGGGGAGGGGGATGGGAGAGAGAAAAGGAGGGTGGGACTGGGAGGTGAGGAGGGATGGGGCTATGACCAGGATGTAAAGTGAAGAAAAGAAAAAGAATAAAGTGATTTCTTTTCCATAAAGAAGTGACCGGTCAGCAGGCTGTGGACTATTCACTCTGAGAAATGGTTTCATACCAGAGTCTTAGTGCTACTTCTGTTGGATCAGGCTTGGTCAATGGAAGTCCATGTTGCTTTTGGTCACTATTGTATGTATGTGTGTGTTTCTATGAACCTATTGAACAATTACAACAATGCCTGGAGAATGAGGTTGATTGTCACAAAATAGGACACCAATCTATTTTATTGATGTAATTCTCTCTAGCTAAAATGGACCTTTGAATCAAATTTAAATATTCTTATGTTTTTTGTTGCTCAGAGAAGTCTGTCTATAGATATGTCAACCACCTTTCCATTCCAACATTTGTTAAAGATTATTTTTATCCTAATTCCTTTACCCACCAGTAAGAAATTGTCCAGAGCTCTTGAAGTAGTATAAAATAATGTATTTGGCCATTTTACAAATAAAGACAGAGGGGTAGACACTCAGTTCAACCTGCATGATGCTTTCAGCATAAATGGGATAGCATAGTATCTTTTGAAAGATAAAGACAAGCAATATACCTTGAATGAAATGATGACACAGGCCTGGGAAAGTGCTGGGTTGGGCCAGAGAAGACATGTATCTCACCTCGCCAGCTGCAAGCCAGATGTTTTGTGGAGCTTTAGTCACAGGTATTGAGAAAAGATTATTGCTGGACCAGTAATTGCATGTGAGTATCTGAGGATCTGTTCTCTTGTTCGAGTGATGAGGCCACATCTGGCTCAGCAGCTGCAGCCAGAGGCCTCAATCTGGGTAAGATTATCAGGCTCTACTATCGTTTTATAAGATACAACTGATTTCCAGGCTGGCCAAGGAGAATGAGTTGACTGAAGATGCACTGGGATTATTGCCCTGATTCCTTTGAATTCTTGGTTGGGGCATTGATCTCTGCAGTCCCTGCAGGAACTGCAGCAGTGTTTTCGATGCACCGTTTTTTAAAGTAAAAGCAGTTCTGCAGTTTCCCTTTCCATTGTAGTAGCCTTTCCATATTAGTGGGTGGGATAAAGTGTGTACAGTTATTCAGTCAGAAAGTTAAGGCATGAAAGTAGAATATTTTGAAGAGTTTTTGGACCAACTTTGAGGTGCTATTTAAAATTCTACTAAATTTAATGCTTGCCCTTTAAGATCCTACTCTGATAGCACTATTTTGAGTCTCCTGGATTTAAAACTCATTTAAAGTCAGTTTCTAGGAGATTCCTAATATTTCTGATTAATTCATTTTTTCCTCCAGTAAGAGGTAGTAGAGTACCATGGAGAGAGTAGGAAGAAAATTAATAGTATAAATATTCTGTAGGATGCTGGGATTTTTTTCCCCTTAAGTGTCACAGTTTCCTCCTCACCTAAGAGAATCTAGCTACACAGAATGGTTCAAGTCTAGAAGTTCATTCAAAGGCCACGACTCTGTTTTTTGACCCAGGTGTACATTTGTTCCTTTGACTCAGGACACTTTCAGACATCTTAAGTAAGACTTCTACATAGGTCTTCTACATAGCTTCCACCCAAGATCTAGGAAGTACATGGTCAAATAGTCAGCACCAAATATTTGCTTGAATCAGACTGTTTTGATTGGTGCTTTGCCTCTGTTGTCCATCACAGTTACCGTAACCACTGTGCCTTTTGACCTCAACTTACTATTTTTCCCATGTAGAAACAAGATGGGTCTTGGAAAAGAACAGTGGGTTATCACAGGTTGAACCAGGGGGTGACTTCAGTTGCAGCCACGGCACCGAATACAGTTTCATTTCTTGGGGACTTGTCCTCTTTAATTCCGGCATCCAGTTGTCCTTGTAGTTTATTTTCCAAGTTCATTGACTATAGTTGTTTATTATTATTATTATTTCCAGAGAAGAGTAATCAAAGTGTTCCTTCAGGGTTTCAGGGATGCTGCCATGAGCTTATTTCTCACATTGAGAGATAGGTCTTCTTGATCAATCTGAGTGAGAAGATCTGAAATGAAAAGCGGGGCAACATCTCTCTCTGAGCCTTTGAAACTTTGGTTTTTGCATATGAAACTAACTATGTTTAGTATTTCTAACTCATGGGCGACCTTTATGAGAAAGGTTTATTATCAATTAGTTATGAGAAACCGGCTGGCATTATTATGTAGACAGAGGAGGACCATGACCTGCATGCAAGCTTAAGGCTCATGAGAGCTAGTGACATAATTCTACCCTGCATACAAAGGGCATAGAATAAAGCCATTGAGTAGGAGAAACTCTAATCCAAGGGTTGGAAAAAAGTTATGCCCTAGCCCAAGCAGGTAGGAAGTGAATAAGTCCTTTTTTCTGTTTTTCTTTTGTAAAGCCTGTTCCCATCTTCAGTGGATTGGATGGGGCCCACTCACTGGGTGGGTTACCTACCGAGTATCCGAATCTTGCAGTTCCCCCAACAGCTAATGTTTCATCTTTATTTGGATGCTAGTCAAACTAACATATGAAGTTAACTACTTAAAGTGACATAAAATTTAATTGCTCAGTAAGTAATCTAAATAAGAATATCAATCTCTGGTCTCTGTTTGGGAGTCAGTGTTTGGTCAGACATGGTCGTAATTTTTGACCACTTGTTACTTAGTCTTATGAATATCATCTGAAATGTTTTTGAAAAACCTTTTAACTGGCAAAAGGTCACAAACTTCTGTAATTAATTAGCATGTAGATATGTGATGAAATTTAATCATTTTACTTGAGCCTTTTCAGGAAAAGGTTAAAATCACAACTCAAATATAATTGAACTGACAGGATTCTTAAGGCATATGTTATGGGGTCTTCACATTTTTCATTAGTTTTTACCTTTTCCAGATGGTAAGGGTCTAATCTTAGTTAATGGGGAAAAGAAACTTTATGACATTAGTTGAAAGTCACATTTTTGTTTCACATAATATTGGGTTATTTAATGCTCACAAATCTTCTAAAAACAACAATAAGAAGACATTGTTGACTAGCTAAGTTGACTAATTTTAGGGACAGTGAAAAGAGATAATAATGTGTTGAATTTGTAACAACCACAACAGCCTACTTCATAAAGACTCAGATAGTGGCTAAAGTTTGCTCACGTTATGCCACAAGTGGTTCTTTCAATGGTATGCCAGGGATCATTAATTTATTGAAGTAACTTAGAGGCTCAAGAGATGCTAACTATGGTTACTAATAGTCCAGTCTTATATGTTCCCCTGTATTTCTAGAGTTGATTCCCAGAATGCCACAGTGGCTATCCTGGACAAATTTTATAGCAACTATTGGGAATAAACAGTTTCACACTAACTGCAGGCATTGGTTGAACGCTTGGTCCTCCCCTCCTTTTCCTCTTATTTATTTTTAATACCTCCTCTTCTTCCTTGTCCTCCTCTTCCTCTATCTTCTCTTCCTCCACTACTTTATTATCATCTTCTTCCTTTTCCTCCCTTCTTTTTATCTTATTCTTTCTTCTTGTTGAAGCCCAGTGTCTTTGGTCAAAAGGGTGAAGGTGTTACTGTGATTGAAAAAATGTTAACTATTAACGTTTTCACACTTGCAATCTCCATAAAATGTATTGGGTTGATTTTTCCCATTTCAGTTTTCTGCCAGTCACTGATTATGCATATGGACCCTACAATGTTTTTCTTTTGACCCGTGAAGAACTACTTTCTGGAATATTCTTTACGGCAATTTGGAAGCGAGTCCAGACGCCCCAGGTTGCTCTGATTATGTCCTCAGTGCATTTAAGAATGCAAAAATAAATAAATAAATAAATAAATAAATAAATAAATAAATAAATAAATAAATAAAATAAAAAATAAAAATCTAGTTGTAATATTTTAAGGTCTTGTAAAAATCTTAAAGAGAACACTTAAATATCTCATAAAACCCTTAAGGGATATGAGAAAGTCTAATCAAAACACATAGATAGTATAAAATGTAGAAGATAAAACAAAACATAGTATAGTTTTATTTGCATTTACTTTATACGAACAATTCAGTGATCCATTTTTCCTTTTAATATTTATTTGTTTTCTGATTTTTATAATTTAGTTTAAAATTATTTTTTAAGTTTTATTAATTATACTTTATTCACTTTGTATCCCCCCAAAAAAACCCCTCCCTCCTCCCCTGCTAATCCCACCCTCCCTCCCTAAGTCCACTGATAGGGGAGGTCCCCCTCCCCTTCCCTCTGATCCTAGTCTATCAGATCTCATCAGGAGTGGCTGCATTATCTTCTTCTGTGGCCTGGTAAGGCTGCTCCCCCCTCAGGGGGAGGTGATCAAAGAGCAGGCCAATCAGTTCATGTCAGAGGCAGTCCCTGTTCCCATTACTATGGAATTATAAACAAGGAAAGACAACAGACCAGAAGCTGCGTGTGGACTGGTAAGAGAACAGAGTAAAAACAACAGAAGACAGAAGAGGAGCAGCTCAGGAAACGTAACAGACGGTGGTGGGATGAGAAGTGGAGAGGACTGGATGGGTGATACACAGCTCAGCACAGCTTCAACACAGAGCCTCCAGACAGGAAGCGGGAGAGGAGAAGTCTGAGCTCAGAGGGTACATCGTCCCTCTGAACCGGATCCTACTGTTTTATCCGTCCTGTCCCTAGCACAAGCCCATAGCTCCCAGCGATTTCTCCAGTGGGTCGGTCAAAAATGAAAAGGAATCCTGTTTGACTACTCTATACGACTCATAGAGCAGTGTCCTGGCACCAACTTGAAAACATGTTGCTTATTACTGAGCTACTCATGAAGCCCTGAGGGAACAAGCCCAAGTGTGGGACCCTGAATTTATCCATAGCTCTAGGGTGTGAAATGATCCTGGGAAGCAGTTGTACAGACGAGGAGTGTTGGCCATAGTCAACACGAAATGTGCCAGGGTCAAGAGGCTGAGTTCAATTCGTGAAATACAGTGACAGATCTCAGTGAAAAATAGCTCTAGAGTTTGATGGCCCTGGCCCAGTGTCCTCTGGTGGAGCACTTACCTATCATTTTCTTCTGGGGAGCCTAGAAACTCTGACCGTCTACAGCTGTACCCCTCCAGCTTGGTAATTAATGTCAGGAGAGTTTGAGAGCACAAAGACTGTCCTCTGCCAGGCTAGATCTCAGAGCTAGTTACAACTCATCCTCCAGCAAATCTGGAAGAGAGCCTCCAACCAGAATATTCAGCCTAGGAGGTAAGGTTTGAGGAGTCTTGGGTGAATCATGCAGTTTGCTCAGCTCACAGATTACAATGTAAAGTATGAGACTGTAGGAGCACCTGATGCTCAGAGAAGGGAGCACGAGTCTGGTGGACATTAGACACTTGTCCTAAATAGACCCCACTATAGGAAAGTATAAATTGTAGGCTGCAGGAGTCCTCAGTTCAGCCGATATCACCACTCCATGCAGCTGGCACTTTCTAGCTTTTGAGGATGCAGAAAGAAACTTTCAACACTTAATTTTTACAGATTTTTCTTTTGTTCATGTGCCCATATTGACTCTTATTTTATTATTTTCTACACTTTTTAGCAATGCTTTTACTTTATTGTATTGAAAGTTTACATTAAAAATTTTACTTCACACCTTCCTCTAATTTATTAACACATTTAAAAAAATATCTTCTCTTTTTTTCTTTTATCCTTTTTGTCCCTGTGTTCCACTGTCTTTTCTTCTTATATACATTTCTGTATATCATAGTTTAATGTGGTTGCTGGGATAGCAGAGGTTTTTCCCTCTGCTGCCTAAGTGGTCCAGTGGATTGAATCTCACTCAGTGAGAAGATGCTCATACAAAACTAGCAGAGATATAAAAAAATAAAGATGTTCAATTTACCAAGCAGAAACACAAGAATTACAAAACAAACAAAGGACTATAACTACTGAATTAGAAGATTCTGAAATAGGTAGCATGTCAGACGAGGATTTTTGAAATCTACTATTGAAATATAATTATCGACCTCAAGGAGGCTAGGAAGCATATGAATTCAGTTCAAGTCTGGAGAGAAAGATCAGGTGGGAAAGTCAATAAAATGGATAACAGCTCTAACCAGCTACGCACCTGGCAGTTTGCAGTGACTGGCCTGGTCGCATCTGCCTGATGGCGCACTATCACTATCTGCTCTAACGTCCTGGGAGAGACCAACCCCCGTCCGGCTCAACCGAAGCTTTGTTCAGTATGAGAGAATTGATGCCTGGTACTGCAAATCTAGCCAAGAACTTACAGCTGAAGAGGACATCTACTCTACAGATAAGAATGAGAATTTATAACAAAAACCCAAAAAGATGAAAACAAAAATCATTATATATATTAACCTTATTCACTAAAGTAAGTTTTTGTCCTTCAGTTTTTAGAACCATTAGAAATTTAGAAATTAGACATTAGAAAATTACATATGTAGTTTGTATCAAGTTTCTTCTGGTCTGGAGACAGTGTAGGCTTACAATGTATGTTTATTATACATAATACACACATTATACAACAATATATTATGTATAATGAACCTCTCCTATGAATTAGAAAAAAACCCTGTAATTTCTGTATTAAGTCAGCAGTTCTGACTGCAGCCTAAATACTAATCCTTGTACTTACAGATCAGGGTCTCTCTCACTCTGTAACAAAGAAGCTTCTCTTTCCAGCAAGCAGAGACCGTTATAGATATGTCAACAGTACATTGCAATTTCTGCACCTAAAGCTCAGGGAATGTAGTAGAATAAAAGGTGAAAAGATAAGACTGGGAGAACCAGAAGGCTAGGCAACCTGATGTGAAATTGTGACTCCTAGAAAAGACAGAGATGTTTCAATCATGAAACTTTACAATATGGCTACCTAAAAAAGACCTGCACAAAGCAACACCAGTAGACACGCTAAAGTTGAAGGGGGAGATCTCACGATTTGGGTGTGGGTTGGAAATGCCCTTAGATAAAGAGCTACAGCTAACTAAGGAATGTTGTTGAGGACTAGTCTTCCGCAGGGATGAGCAGGGATGAGCGCTGAAATTGGTTATCCAAGAGCAAGTGGTCAGCCCTGAAATTATATATGTACAACTAACACCAAATAGATTCAGAAGGAGCCGGGGGCAGTGGCACACACCTGTGATCCCAGCACTCAGGGAGGCAGAGGCAGGCAGATCTCTGTGAGTTCGTAGCCAGCCTGGTCTACAAAGCAAGTCCAGGATAGCCAAGGCTACAAAGAGAAACCCTGTTTCAAAAATGAACGAACAAACAAACAAACACAACAAAAATAGACTCAGAAGTTTGCATCTATGTACTGATCCATGTGAATACATATAATGCATATATACATGCATTAAATATGGTATATGATAGCAAATATATATATAAATTAATATTGTAATATATATATATATAAATTAATGAATAAGAGGCCATACATTTGAGAAAGCTTGAAGAGAGGGAGATGGGAGGAGTTTGAGGTAGAAAAAGGAAAGGGGGTATGTAATTATGTTCTAATTGACAAATAATTAAAAACTTACAAATGTAAGCTGAGAAGATGGCTCGGTGGGTACAAGAACTTGCTGTGTAATCATGATGCTTGGGTTTAAATCCCCCCCCAGAACCTATATAAAAAGCTGACCCTGACAGTACATGCCTGGAACTTCAACACTGAAGGGAGAGACAGGTGGACACAAAGGGCATGCTGGCCACCCAGCCTGCTCAGAATAGTAGTATATGCATAGTTCATAGTTTGTCTCAAGGCAAAAAGACTGTCAAGGATGGAGGAAAAGACATCAAGTGATGTCTGATGCTTTGGTCTCCATATGGATTTACAGCTTACTCACCAACACACTGATGTATGTTTACCGAACACACATACACATGCACACACACCCAGCCCCACACACTCACCTGTGATTAAACTGTGTTTTAATAAAAAGTTTTTAAGCAACAAGATTACTAAGAACATTTCCTAATGCAGCTAAATGATTTTCTTGGATTGCATTTATTTTAAAATGTTAAATAGCATTCTGTTTATCCCACTGGACGTAGGAGATTTAGTCAACAGATGCCTGATTTAGGACATTAAAGTTGTTCCCATTATTAACTGCGTGATGGATATGATAATATGGAACTGTTTCTGCGTCAGTTTATTTATTAGAAAAACATTCACAGAAGTGAAGTTACTGTGAATGTTTTGAATAAATTAAAGTCTTATTAATTAGGGTCAAAATTTCCCTAGAAAAGCTATTTCTGTTATGCCCTCAATATGGATGATTAAAGATGCTCTTTCTCTCAATGCCCCCTTTCTCTATCTTCTTCAGTTTTTCTAAGAGATTTAAGTTGGTTTTAGGGAAGCAGAATTTCATCTGAAATAATTACTTTTTTATTTTTAAAAAACGAGTATGGTAAGATGTTCAATCTTCACCCAGAAAGGCAAACAGGAAAGACATTGGAAGAAAGAGAAAACAGGAAACAGGACAGGAGTCTACCACAGAGGGTCTCTGAAAGGCTCTACCTGGCAGTGTATCAAACCAGATACTGAGATTCATAAACAAACTTTGGGCAGAGTGCAGGGAATCTTAGGAAAGAAGGGGGAGATAGTAAGACCTGGACAGGACAGGAGCTCCATAAGGAGAGCAACAGAATCAAAATATCGGCACAGTTTTTTTTTTTTTTTTTGAGACTCATACTCCATCCAAGGACCATTCATTGAGATAACCTAGAACCCCTGCACAGATGTAGCCCATGGCAGTTCAGTGTACAAGTGTGTTTCATTAGTAATGGGAACAGGGACTATCTCTGACATGAACTCAGTGGCTGGCTCTTTGATCACCTCCCCTTCAGGGGGGAGCAGCCTTACCAGGCCACAGAGGAAGACAATGCAGCCACTCCTGATGAGACCTGATAGAAAAGGATCAGAAGGAAGGGGAGGAGGACCTCTCCTATCAGTGGACTGGGAGAGGGGCATGGGCGGAGAAGAGGGAGGGAGGATGACCTTGGGAGGAGAGGAGGGAGGGAGGTACAGGTGGGATACAAAGTGAATAAACTATAATTAACAAAACTAAAAAATAATTGGTTTTACAAGTTGTTAGTTTGGATTATTATTATTATCAGTTGTTGTTGTTTTGGGAAAGGGTTTCTCTGTGTCGCCCCAGTTGTTCTGGAACTAGCTCTGCAGACCAGTCAGGCCTGGAACACAGGGATCTGCCTTCCTCGGCCTCCAGAGTGCTGGGATGAAGGTGTGCGTCACCACAGCCCAGCAGGTAGTTTGGATTTTAAGCAACGACTTCCTTCACTTTCTCTTTTTCTCTTCTTTTTTAAAATTTTTTATTATTTATCATTTATTACAGTTTATTCACTTTGTATACTGGCTGTGGCCTCCTCCCTTGTCTCCTCCCAGTTCCACCCTCCTTTCCTCTTCTTCCCTTATAGCCCTCCCCTAGTCCACTGATAGGTGAAGTCCTTCTCTCCTCCAGTCTGACTCTAGCCTATCAGTTCTCATCAGGACTGGCTGCATTGTCTTCCTCTGTGGCCTGGGAAGGCTACATCTCTACTGGGAGGTGATCAAAGAGCCAGCCATTGAGTTCATGTCAGAGACAGCCCCTGCCCCCCTTACTAGGGTACCCACTTGGAGACTGAGCTCTCTCTATGGGGTTCTAGGTTTTCTCCATGCATGGTACTTTGTTGGAGTATCAGTCTCTGGAGAAGTTCCCCTCTGGGCCCACATTTTTTGGCTCTGTCGGCCTCCTTGTGGAGATCCTGGCCCCTCCAGATCTATCTCCCTCTTCTTTTCATAAGATTCCCTGCACTCTGCCCGCAGTTTGGCTCTGAGTCTCAGAATCTGCTTGGATACCCTGCTGGGTAGAGTCTTTCAGAGGCCCACTTTTTCTGTTCTATTCATTCCATACAGATCCCCCCACAGAGTACTCAAGCAAAATGTCTTTAAAAGCCTTTTCTTTCTATTATGTGCAAAAAATAAACAGCTCTCCAGCGGAGTTCATGGGCTGCTGGAGTGGTATTTACACCAGTGGGTTCACCGAATAGCAGAACATGCTGTTTCTGTCACATCAGATACAGGCCAATCTGACAAATGTGCCTAACTGCTCTGCTGTTCCAGTGACTCTGCGTTATTCTGGTGGACATTTCTCATAGCTGCAAGAGGGAGCAGCGTCACAGTTGGGTTTGGCTGTCCTTGCTGCTTCTCCCTACTGGTTTGCCTAAGGTCAGACTCCTCCTAGAGCGCGGAGTGCCAGAGCTGGCGGGTGTTGGCTGAGTTCCAGGCTGAACCGTGTATAGAGCACAGGAAATGCAGATATATATTGTGTATTACCCTCGCTGGCTCTGGTCTCTCTTTGCCTTCATGAATGCTCCTACTTATTTGGACAACTTGAAGTTGAAAAAAATGCCATTTTATAAGGCAAGGATGTGGGAAGAGGAACATGATTCCAGAACCAAAGCAAGACCCAGAGCAATTTCCAATAGTAGCATCATTGCTTGTTTGTGCACATATAATTTAACTGACTTGTAAATAAATTCAACCGGTTATGAGGATTCCTAATATTTTTGTTGTAACTACATGAGGTGAACAGGCATCTTAAAACTGCATTTTAGACACAATAAAGTTTGCAATAGTGAATTTTAACAGGGGATCGCAAGGTACATGTGAAGGACACTTTTGTCTTTTCAGATGGCAAACTCTGTCAAATAGCTGGCATGCACACTAACATTGTCATGCCATCTTCTTGTGTTCCTTCTGTTTTGTGACACCTTTCTTTAAGGCATTAATTATGTACAGCTAGCTATGACTTTTTCATTATGCATTTCCATCTCCAAAACAAACTGATAACAAAAATTGGAACAAAAAATATCTCTTGTGTTCTCTGATACCAGCCTAGGAGAAAACAGAAAATGGCACTTAATTTAAAATTGGTGCTGTAAAGAGTGTTAAAATCTCATTATCAAGGAAGGAGCCCTCGGTGTCCCAGTAGGAGGATGCTAGTGCTGTGAGTTGTGTTGCACACCTCCTAAAAATGCCGGAGTCGCTGATTTTCCCCTTTTGCTCCTACTGATTAACTAATTATTTTTTTAGTCAGCTAAGCATTTTTTTCCTGGAATGATAAACACTGAATATGGCTGGCTACAGGAGCCCGTAATACTAGTTAAAATCAATGAATGGGTCAATTCTTATAGTTAATGTCATTAAAGATTTTCTGTAGTACATATCTGATAGGAACTGAGTGAAAATGGTAAAATTTTTATATATATGAGTGTTTGTGCCTGTACATCCCAACACCTATCCCAACACACACACACACACACACACACACACACACACGAGCAGACACACACGTCATGGGTATGCCTGAGAGGACAACAGAGTTTGGTTTGTCAAATACCCTAGAACTATGGAATTTTAGATGGCTATGAACCACCATGTGGGTGTTGGGATTAGAACCAGATCATCTGGAAGAGCAGCCAGTGCTCTTAAGAACTGAGCCATCTCCTCAGTTCAAGTACTAACCAAAACTGTTATATTAGCTGTGATGAATTTGTAACATGAACAGAGAAAGCATGATCATTCAGATCCTTCCGAATGATAATACATGTCGTAGTTAAATACTTTCATTAGTGACACCATAAAGACCAAAGAAACATTAGAAATTACACAAAGAAGGACTGGAAAGATGAAGATCCTCTTACTGTTGTTATGAAAAGAGATAATCTGGAAATGGATAATATTTGTATCCATTTAATTGCTTACTCAGTGATACCTATTGAGAACTTGTTTTGAAGTTCTAGCAGAGGAGGGCAGTTATCTTAAAAAAAAAACAAAACAAAAAACAAAACAAGACCCGTTCTCCTCTGTTAGGCATTCTCACAGATGGAATGGGGAGGGAGAAGGGATGTCTTCTAGCCAGCCAACCAGATCACTGATTCATCCCTGGTAATCAGTGGGGTAGAAGATGCCCCATTGCCCTCATATGCTCAACAACAACCCTTTAAAGTTTTCAGATGAAGTATATAAGCTTAGTAATGTTGCTTAAGGAAGAATTTTGAGCTAGGATGTGCGTATTGCTGAGTGTTTGTGAAGAGACACTGTGACCAAGGCAACTTATACATAGTTTGTTCTCAGCTTCAGAGGGTTTTCGGGAGCATGTTGTCAGGCAGGCCTGGCCCTGGAGCAGTAGCTAAGCAGTAGCTGATAGGTCACATCTGATCCACAAGCACAAGGTGGAGAGAGAGCGAGAGAGTGAAAGAGAGAAGAGAGAGAGTGAGCGAGAGCAAGAGCAAAAGAACATGAGTTGGGCTAGCCATCAAAAGGAAGCTGAGAATGGAAACATGGGATCCCTAAACAGGTTTTTAACTTCTTCAATAAAATGTGTCAGAGCTTCAGTTACAGAGTTTCCCCTGATCCAACTGTTACATTTTGCCAGTTAGTAAACTTGAAACGAAAGCAGCAAGAAGCTTGGTGAAGTTGCAGTCATGGCTCACATGAGAATTGAACCTAGCTCCACCACTGACTACAGTGCCTTTCACAGAATAGCTTCAGAGATGGGCTGGTGGGTTGGGATAGGTTCTTATTGCTGGTCTGTCTTTTGCTGCAAATCTTTCTCTTTGACTCTTGATGCTTTAAATTTATAGTCACTATTTATTGCTCAAATCTACTTTACTGTTTACTGAGAGAAGGCATGAATATTTATGTGGTATTTTTCTTCCTCCAATTCTATCCCCACCTACTCAGCTCTGTTCCATAGTTCCTGGAGTCTGTTAATTTTTTAGTTTTTTTTTTTCTATTTTCCTTAAAGAGTTCCTTCTCAGCGGCTCTCATACTTGCCTGTGTTTTCCTGACGAAGACTACTAGGAAAGCAGCCTTTGAAAACTTCAGTATGGCCTCCAGTCTGCTGCCTTATCTTTGATATTTTGCACACTGAGTTAAAATATTGCTACATTCGTGGCCTGGGATCGTCCCTGCTAATTCCATATGAAGTCAGATTGCCAAAGAACTCTGCGAACTCCCCTAGCGGATTCGCTTGGTGAGCGGTTCTGGACTTGGCGTTTTAATCTCTCCATCAGGATCAATGTGATCCTGCGTTAAAGCCAAGGTCAAACAGGACAAGCAGTTGAACTTTCTCCCTGGCTTTGTGTGGCTTGTTGAGACATGTAACCTTTCTAGGCTTGATTTCTGCTGTGGAGAGGAATCTGAGGTCCAAGCAGATGTTTCTTTCCTTTTTCTTTTCTTTTCTTCTTTCTTTCTTTTTTTTTTTAATCTCCTTTTCATTTTCACTAGGCAGAGTGTCAAAGAAGCAATTGGGGGGTAGATGAAGCAGGAGGGAGACAGTCACTGTTTTCTTCACTAACATTGCAAAATGAAAGCTCTTGTGTTTGTTTTATTCTTATTTTCTGCCAATTGGGCCACTGAGAACAAGCTGTTGATTCTAAAGACTTCCTTCATATGTCAGCACTGCCTATAGAATGAAGGCATTTGAAGAAAAGCCAGCACAGCAGCTATCTGATCCTTTTAGATTGGGGAGGAATAAAACCTTAAGCAACCAGCTGCCACATTTTAGGGCTTTTCTATCTGATGCTGTCAATGTAAATGAGCCCTTTCTTCCAAATCTACTCAATTTGGTTTTTGTTACTGTAACTTATGAGTAAAACAGTAGCCAAGAAGGTGTTCTTCTAATGCTGTCCTTCATTTTCTGAAATGAAGGTCATGCTCACATTATCTTTAACTATGGTGGCATTTATAGAAAACTTCATGGTGTTTGTTATCTCACACAGCCCACTAACAAGCCCTTTGTCCTTTAGTAACCTTGCGTGTTTGGCTTTTGCTTCAGAACAGCGTGTGGACAACCTATCAGACTGGCTGTGATGTTTGAAGGCAAAATGCTCTGTATTTGTTATATACACCTTTGTCTGTCTGAAGACAATAGCCTTAAAGACCAACTGCTAGCTCATGTTTTCTATAAATCTGTGGAAAACGGTAAATTATTCTTTCTTGAATTTTATGGGCATAAGTATGACCATAAAAGCAAAATATCAAGGACACGGTCATATACATTTCATGGTTGGAAGGAGATCATTACTCTGAAACTGCCAAGAGTTGTTGGTTATTATGGCCCAAGAATCACAACAAATGTAAGCTTAAATTCCACTAATTACTCTTGTTTTGTCTTTTTAAAGCATCAGTTCTTCATCTTTCAGCCATTTTGTGGGAACATTCCTGAATTCTTGATTTTTCGGATGCTGTGACAGGTGCTGCATGTAAGAGTCCTTTACCTTTCTTTCTGCTTCAGTATCACACAGCAGGCATTTAAGATGTTCTGTTAGCAAGACTACCACCCCTCAGTCTTCTGATAGAATTGTTCTGAAAGACAAGCTGGGGGAATGACATAGGGTCCTTTTTAAAAGAGCCCCTGGTGATTTTGAGTGCACAAGAATGAGAGCCGTGGCAGCTGGAAACTTTCCAGGCTTTTGCGTATGTTAGACATTTCAATGAGAATAGATAGACCCTCGGTTGCTAGAAGGACAGCAAAACACTCAGTCACCCCCTTCTCACTGTGCTTTAGGTTGTATAGTTTATAAGACAGGGATTATAACTGAAACTAAGATTTAAAAAAACTGTGCTTTTTATAAATAAAAAGGAACAGATATGGGCTACCATTTCTATTAAGTTTGAGTTTTTGGCCAAGATCACAATTTACAATGAATATAAAAAAATTTTTATAAATATGATCTGATAATTTCTTTAATTGAGCTAATTTGAGTTTCTTCTCCCATTTGCACTGACCAGATTTCTGTTTAAATATAAAATAAATAACATGTCTTTTAGAGGTAAGGAATTGAGGTTAGTGATCAAAAAACACCTAAGGATTGCATCCAGAGGCTGGCCCGAGTGGAATCATTTATATTGGAGAGAAATAGAAGAGAATTTTGGTACAGAGGGTAATTCACTGATTTATCCAGATATTTTCATAGATAGTGAAACATTTTTTTTTTATTGTGAAGAATATACAGATTCCTTATTTAAGCACTATGGTAGATAAAAATATAGTAGCTAACAACTATCCAAATATCATTGTTCCTTAATGAGAATCTTAGAGATTCTTGACATGGAGTCTGCCCCTGTTTTGATTATTTTTATAATTTTGAAGTGTTTATTTTTACTTTGACCCTATTCATATTTTTTCTTTTTTCTTTTTTTTTTTTTTTTGGTGTTGGTTTGAAATTACATATTACTGAGTTAAGTTGTGAGCTCCTTGGTGGTGGTTTCATGTCCTGAGTTTGTTCTTACTTTGCAATGCCCTGGGACCACAGTTATATTATTAGTAAAATCTTCTCAAATGACTTTCAATGAGAGAAGAGAATAAAAATAAAATAGCAGCTGGAAAACTAGCTCAGTAGATAGTAGTTGAGCACAACCTTCCCAAGGCTGAAGGTAAATATGCTGCCTTGATGCTGTCTCACTCCACGTTTCAAAAGTTAAGATCTGGAACGAGACCATGAACAAGACAAATAAGATGTTCTGATAGTCGCTGTAAGTTCAAACTTCATACACTTTGCCTTAATGTGCATTAAAGTGTGTAATCTTAGTTTAAAATCCTATCTCAGACAATTAGGAATAGTGTTTCCTCAAGACCCAGCTATACCACTGCTAGGTATATACCCAAAGTTTGCTCAAGTACACAAAAGGGATACTTGCTCAACCATGTTTATAGCAGCTTTATTTGTAATAGCCAGAACCTAGAAACAACCCAGATGTCCATCAACGAAGGAATGGATACAGAAATTGTGGTATTTCTACACAATGGAATACTACTCAGCAATCAAAAAGGAGGAAATAATGAAATCTGCAGGCAAATGGTGGTATCTAGAAAAGATCATTCTGAGTGAAATATCCCAGAAGGAGAAAGACAAACACAGTATATACTCGCTTATATAGACCTATAAGATATGATAAACATAATGTAATCTATACACCTAAAAAAGATAATCAAGAGAGTGGACATGTGGTAAGATGATCAATACTTGTTTAGAAAGACAGATGGGATGTGCATTGAACGTATGACAGGAGTCTACTGAGCGCATCTGAAAGACTCTAACTAGCAGTGTTTTCAAAGCAGATACAAAGACTCATGACCAAACCTTCGGCAGAGTACAGGAAATCATATGAAAAAAGGGGAGTTAGTATAATGGGAAAAGGATAGCAGCTCCACAAGGACCAAATATATCTGGGCACAGGGTCTTTTCTGAGACTGACATGCAACCAAGGACCATGTATGGATATAACCTAGAACCTCTGCTCGGATGTAGCCCGTGGTAGCTCAGTAACCAATTGGTTTCCCATAGTAAGGGGAACAAGGACTATTTCTAACAGGAACTCAATGACTGGCTCTTGGACCTTCCCACCCCCCAAGGGAGGAGCAGTTCTGGTAGGCCACAGAGGAGGACTTTGCAGCCAGTCCTGAAGATACCTGATAAAACAGGATCAGATGAATGGGGAGGAGGTCCCCCCTATCAGTGGACTTGGCAAGGGGCAGGGTGGAGATGAGGGAGGGAGGGTGGGATTGGGAGGGAATGAGGGAGTGGGATACAGCTGGGATACAGAGTTAATAAAATGTAACTGATAAGAAAACAATAAAATAAAAAAACCCTATCTCAGCTACTCACTGGTAAGATGCCCTTAACTACGCTAGTTTCCTCCAGAGTTCTTTTACATATAAACGTAAATTCACATATGAATATGCAAATGAGGACTTGTGTCAGACTGACCTAGATCTATGAAGAGGTTCTGAGGAGATACTGCACAGCACATATATTGGAAAACTAATGTTTTTGCATAGACTCCTGAGAAAGGACAACACAATTCTCTGTGTAGTATTTAACTGAGCAGCCACTTCCTCATCTCGTAGGTACACTCAGTCCGTTTCTCCTTGGTCTAAAATAAGTTATCAGAAGACTAAGACAAGATGCAAAGTAGGGAGTATTTAAGGCTTCTTGCTTCTGTGAGAGAGAACACCGTATGGTGGAGTGAGTAAGGGCTTAGAATCCCATGTTGGAGGTTTAAATTCCAGCCCAGACGCCTATGGTCCCCGTTTTCTTATCTGCCCAATGTGGGTCCTAATTCTCCATTGGGTGACCTTTCCCAACCTTGCTGAAAAGCAACAGCGAGAAAAACAATTTCTAAATTGTACAAGGCTGTCACATGTAATGATGATAGATAGAGATAGAGATAGAGATAGAGAGAGACTAACAGAGAGAGGCAGAGAGAGATAGATACAGATAAAGAGAATTGTTTTATTTATCTGGTAAAAAATTTGGAATTAGAGTTGCAAGGGCCTAATTGGATCCAAGCCACCAGCGGTGAGTGTACCAGCGATACTGTGACAAAAAGAATACTTTTCAATTTGTTGCATCTTTTTTAAGGCTGTAGAAATAAACAGTCATCATTCTAGAGTCATTCATGTTTATGAAGTTCAAGAACCTTTTTGGATGCACAAAACAAAGAAGCCTAAGAAGAACAACATAAATTTATAAACGGCATCAGAATTCCCACTTGGGAATAAAGAATTGAGCGAATTACTGTTTTATTTAAAGGCGATTGCCTACCTCAGGACTGGTGTGTTTATAAACCAACCCCAGAGCATTTCGTTTCTGTTTGCTTTTGTTTAGGTTTGTTTTTTCCGTTGTCTCACCCTGGGTCTAAAGAGAGTCTGCACATAATAGGAATGGCATGGAGCTATTAAAAAAAATGTGACCAGAGGAGGAGGAGCTAGTGTTGAAAAGCAGTCATCGCAGGAATAACCAGTGTCTACTCTCAGGACGAGTTTAGTAACTGGGAGCGCAGGAAGCTTCCCACACAGCACGGGCAGGGAACCGCTGCCCCCTGGTCACCCCCTGACTTTATCCGCCCATCGACACGCGTGTGTTCAGTGCCAGGCGTGGTCGCTTTTCTTAGCGTGCAGGTTTGGATTTACTTTCTTTCTGGAAACATATCAAAGTCCGTCTTCCAGCCTGTGGTCTAAAGTCTAAAGTGCAGGAGGGTTAGTCATAGCTTGATCCAACTTCTGAACCACGGTATTAAGCTTATGATTTCTGAAATGTTTATGTTAGCTCTGACCATGTTTACTGTGATTGTTGACACTAACACTGTTCCATCCAGATGAGAGAATACGATCAGCAACCGAGATTGTTTTGTGTTGTAAACCTCCTTGCAGATGTCCTTAAGCTAATGAAGGCCAGTGTATTTCTTTCTCTAATCACATGATCAGGGAGCCAAGGTTGTTAGGGACTTGCAGCAAAGCTTCATTTCCCAAGGTTAACAAGTTATGTGGAGAAAATAATGCAAGGCATCCTGAGACATCCATCGTCTTAGTGGATTAAGCGGTAGCTCGCTTTTTGAGCCTGTTCCTAAGCGGCTCCTCAAAGGCTTGTCTGGAGAAACACACTGCATTTTTAGCAGTGTCTGCCTTGGTTTTTCTTTTTAAACTCCAAGGATAATAATTGATTCTGGTATGTGAATCAATCACTGAATTCAAGTAGTTTTCAATCAGAGGGGGTAGAAAAGCTGCCTTATTTTCGTACTTTTGGCTCTGGTAGACATGGTTTGGAGCATGTACTTCTGGTCTTAGAAACATGCATAGAAAGAACCTTGCTTCATTTCCTCTTTTGGCTTTCATTTGTTTAATATTATACTAATGGACAAGTTGGGCCAACTAAAGAGACAGAAAAAGAGGCAAGTTAAGGCAAGAGTGATTTTAATTAACTCTTTTTAAAGCTGCCGAAATCGGCCCTTTGCATTGGCCGCACTTTACCATTAGAACCAGACAGAGCCTCAAAAATTATGAACTTTCTTTTTACTCAAGAATTTCTGAAAGCGAGTTTTTGAAAGAAGAAATGATGTGTTTACAAGGCTATTTTTGCTGCCCTCGAGAGATAGGTAAAGAGTTTCATCTTCACTTGAAACAGTATGCAAAGGTATGGAGGACCGCGTGGGCCTTATTTCACAATGATGGACAACCTTGCAATGGGATCTTGCTGCTTCATACCACATATAATAATGCACAGGAAGTTGAGGTGAACGTTGAGTCCCACCATAATGGGACATGAAGCACACTGAGCAGCGTTTTGCTTTAACCTTAGCTTGAGTCACATAATATTTTGTGTGTTACACACAGCTGTTTAATTCTTCTGTGCTAATTATTAGGAACCAATACGTAAGACGTCATTTGTCTGGAACCTGCTTGATACATGTAGTCAGGTATTTTTCCTCTAAAACCTTTGCTTTAATTATTAAAATGTGTGATTTTCTCTCTGTCATATAATATTCTAAAGGCTTGGAAAATTGTATTTACTTGTTTTGTCAGTGAGTTCAGTGTTCTCCATTTTGCCTTCATTAGTGAGAATCTTTTTAGGTGCGGCTTATTACATGTGTGTTACATGACACTAAGAGTGTGAGGCATTTTCACGTCTGTATTTTAATTCCATCCTATTTCTTGATCTTTTTAGCAGTCAACAAGTAAGTTACCTTTCTCTTTCTTTCTTTCTTTCTTTCTTTTTCTTTCTTTCTTTCTTTCTTTCTTTCTTTCTTTCTTTCTTTCTTTCTTTCTTTCTTTCTTTCTTTCTTTCTTTCTTTCTTTCTTTCTTTCT